>NC_080648.1:15025483-15325483 GCF_027579445.1 Ammospiza nelsoni
AGCCACATAAGGTGAAAATATGGATGCTAGGATTTGATGTAACTGAGCCCTGCTCTGCCTGTGTGGAAAGCAGATGTTCTCAAGTTTCCAGGTGTTGAGAAATGCTGTGTCAAGCTCATGGAGAAGCTTGCCAGGTAGTTTAAAGATTGTTAGTTTCCTCATCTCCTGGGCACACTCCCAAGCCAGTGTTCGATGCCTGAAACAAGGTAGACAAACATCTGTCAAGACTCATGTAGGCAGAACTGCTCCTGCCTTGGGGCATCCAGTCTAGGTGATCTTTTGAGACCCTTTCCAGCCCTTATCTGAGACTAATTTCTTGAAGGAATAGGACCTGTACGGATGTTCTGCTTGTTTATCCTCCCTCTCTCCAACAGTTTTGGAGCCAATTGGCCAATTTTAATCATGTGAAGAATGAAGCAGAATAGATATCTAAGACTGGGTGGCTGTTCATGTCCATGATTCCTGGGAATCATACTACCTGTGCTCACAGTGGGAAGGAAGCAGAAGATGTGCCCAGGTTGGTATTTTGTGCTGCCACGTTTCCGTTCCGTGCTCTGGGCTCTGCAGCAGGATCAGTGTGCAGGATTCTGATGTCTGTGTGTGAACAATCTGCCCAGGCCTAAAGATACAGGGACAAACTTTGAAAACAAGGTTCATTGCATTCCCTCTAGAGGTCTGATTCCTTATCTCTTTCCCTCCTGCACACTGGCTTGATTTTGCATGCTTATCTGTTACATCCTCTTCCTGCCCAATAAAAAGCCATTTTTGGAGGCGGATGTGCACATGTGCCTGAATGCTGACCTCTACAAAGCTTTTTAAATATCCCAAGTTGCAAGCACACATTTGAATGACTGTTGTTTGAGTCAGTATTCTTATTTATTTGCATTTATGGCAGAAGCTACAACCTGGCAGACCTAATGATATCACTACTGGGGTGGCTTGTTTGCTTCTGACTGTGGGGGGTGTGTGGGGTGCAGCCAGATCATACTTCTTTCTGCCACAGAGCCAACAGGCAGATTCTTTTCTGAGACTTGTGCTCAAACATGTAAGGTCAAATCACAAGCTGTGCTTTTGATTATGCCAGAGTTCATTCCAAGGAGGAGTAAACTCAATTATGTGTTGATTCTTAATCAAAAACTCTCCCTCAGTTTGCCACCACAGCTCTCCAATTGGCATCAGAGAAGTGATCTCAAAGTGTCTCAGCCCAGAGAACCACCAGGAATATCAGGCACCTGTGTCTACAGAAAGGGTGATGGCCCAGAGCGCTGTGAGAGAGGACCACATTTCCCTGGGTACACATGCAGAGCCTGCTGACAGGGCAGTAACGTGTCCCTGAGGGCAGACAACACCCATTTCCCTCTCTGCTGGGCTGCTGTGTATGGTGGCAGCTGACAGGCAACCTGGAAACCACTGCCTGACAGGCAAAGCTGAGGCAGCAGCTAAAATGAGCACTAACAGCAAGGTGTGACTCACTGAAAACACACTCCAGGCTGGGGCTGGTTCTTGCTGAAAAGAGAAAACAAAGATGGTGAGAAATAAGGTAGAAACCACAAAGTGATGCAATATCTTGCTTAGGGTCACAAAACAGGATGGTGGCAGAAGTTGAACTGAGCTTTCTTGGTGCCAGGTTTAGTGCTAGTTCAGCTCAGGTGCCTGGCTTCCAGCATGTTGTGACTGCAGAGCCCACAGTCACTTGGGCCTGTTATTATTTGTATGTCTGCTGAAGCAGGTTTCTGGATTTCACCCATGCTGGTCTATCCTCCTGGGAAGTCAAATGGAAATGCTGCAGCCTCTAACGATCTCATTCCCCTGCCAGTGCACTGGAATCACAAGCGTTTGCCTTCGCTAAATATAGCAGAGAGGGACCTGTGGTTGATCAGTATTTCTCCCATTAGTGCTGTAGGTGGAACTGCACTTAATAGGAATTACACTAAATGGATATAGGAGACATGGGGATAATTGACCAAACTTGTCTTAAATGTGTTTGTGGAGAGAAAGAAGCCGCAAAATGACAGGCATTTTCCCCATTAGCCTCTCTAGAGAAGTTGCAGGCACTGTAGGCCAGATTCTCAGCTAGAGGGATTTGCCACTGCCTTTTTGTCTTCCCTGGAATCAGGCTGATTTACCCCAGATGCAAACAGTTTATTGGAGTCGCCTGGAATATTAAATGTCTTAGGCTCGTGGAAAAGTGAGGAAAAGACATAACTACTACAACCACAGGTTTATTGTCATGAGTTTGAGCTTTTAAAATAGGAATAACTGAGCCTGCTGAATAGTAGAATTAAGGCCAATATGCCCACTGGTGTAAATGAGCATGCAGCTGTATGGCCAGAAATAGGATTCCACACATTATGCCAGGAAGTAATTTAACACTGAATGTATTATTTCCTTAATATACAATGCATGCAAGCTGACAGGCTCATTTACCAGAAGGCATATTTTAGTACCAGTACACCTGAAACTGCAGAATAGATATGTCTTTTGTCTTTCCTCTTCACAAACACAAAGCTGTTTATTTAAATGAAAGGGGACTTAATGCACCATTTACAGATGTGCATTTTGTTCTGGTATTTGCATTCAACATTGATTCCCGTTTATTTTAAAGGAGGCAGTGGAAGGATTCGTAAATTATCCCCAGCCACTCTACCGTCTAAAAACCAGAAGCTGTGGGTTTTTTTCACGATCACCTCTGGGGATTGTGCTACATGGTAACCTCCATGTAATGGTTCTGGTCTCTGACCCCACCTCCAGTGATGTCTTCTGCCAACATCTCTTTATACCACTGCATTCATCTTCTGGTGACACATGGGTTTCTCAGGCCTCAGAAAGATCTTCCTTTGAGGGGATGTTATGCTGCAATGCACTGGCATGTTTCATGGCTCTAATTCAGGAAAAAAATCTTGAAGTCAAGTGTGCCACTAAGATTGAAGGAAGAAGCTTTATTTTAAAAAAATTTTCTAGCCAGCATAGTGACAGGCAAAAAAATAACATCCAGGGATGCTTTTTTTCCCCGGTGTCATGCCAGTCTAATGATTCTAGGACCTGAGTCATGATTTTGGAATGCTCCATTGACTCCACTGGAAATTAAGCACTTCAGGTTGAAGTGCTTGTATAAGTCTTGTCTCGAGTAAGATTAGATTTATTCTTGTGTTTAAGTGCTTTGCTGAACAAGGGCACAATTAAGTTAAATATGATTATTTTGTTTCCAGAGACAATCCCCTTTCACGAGTCTGCAGGAAACAGCTCCTGCAAATGCATTCATCCTTAGGAATGAACACAAATGCCTTTACCATGACTCAAATTAAAATAGAGCAGTTTATTTTAAAGAGAGGCGGATTTTCATCTTTTCTAATGAAAAAAAAGGGAAACCTGATTAAACTCTTTACACTTATAAGTGCCCTACTTTCAAATCAGACCTGACACTAAGTAGGTTAGTGGGAGGGGAGCTTTAACAAATTTCCTTTAACAGAACTTGATGTGATCCTCTGACCTGAATTTTCAGGCTTAATCTCCTTTAAAGAGCATGCTTGAACCTAAATCAACAGCAAAACTCACCAAAGAGCTAAGCTGTTAATTTAAAACAAAAACAACATCACCCCAGGAATAACAACCCCCCAAACAAACACAGAGCCCCAGCCTAGCACCGTGCACAGTCAGGCTGTGGTGATTTAACTTGTGCACGTGTGTGTATGAGTGTGCTTGTGGGCTCTCATGTGCTTCTTTTCCTTGCTTTTTTTTTTAAGGAAGAAAAGTGACTATTGAAAATGTTAAAGAAGCAAACCTGGGACTAAGCCCAATGCTACTGAAAGGGGCTTTTGATGATACATCCCCTGAAAAACTACAGTCCTCCCATAAGTCATCAGATATGGTATTGCAAAGGCATTTAAATGTGAGGTCCTGTCAAGTTATGCGAAAGCCCCATGATATATGGCCCAGAGGAGTTTATCTTGCTCTGGGAAAAAAAGACCTTGGAACTGACACTTTATATTCCTAAGCCAATAAAAACATCTTAAAATAACGCCCCCTCCCTTCCTCAAAGAGCAACTGACAGTGAGAGAGAGAGCAGGGGTGGGAGAGCAGTGATCAGCAGTGATTTGGTTTCTGGGTCTGAGAACTTTGTTGTGGGCAGTGCAACTCTGATGATTTATAATTAACTCCAACATGAAGAAGAAAATGCCAGGCTTTCATAACAGAGCTACAAAAATAACCACATTCTCAGTGTTTGCAAAATTGGAAACAAATGTCCCAAGGAAAACAAGAGCTCTTTACAGCCCTCTCCATGCTTTGGAGCAAGGAAAATGCTGGAATTCAATCAGGACCACAGATGATGAGCCAATATCATTTGTCATGGGAAATTCATCTGGGTAAAACAGGATTGCTCCATTACCCTTCCATCACTCTAACAAATAACTGGATTGAAATCTCTTAAATTAAAAGCAGTTGAGACCTTTTCTTCTGTTTGGCAGAGAAATATTGTCATCCTCTGTACCCCAAGGACCTGAACGTGAAAAGTGATAGACTGAAATATATACATTTCTCGCATTCAGCTGGTGACACAAGATTCCCAAGTTCTGGCTGATCACATGAGTGATCTTAGATAGTTGCAGTTGCTTAAAGACACCTGATGGTCTTGGGGTTTGGACCCAGCACTTTCTGGTTTATGGGATTTTAAGTAGGGCATGTTATTTCAATTTAGCAAGATATTACTTTTAAAGACAGGAGTAATCCCAGTACAGCCAGTAGGGCTACCAGGCAGAGATGTAAAGTATCTTGCTGACTCAGGACCTGAATTAGACAAGTAGCAGTGGCATAAAGGCCCCCAGAGGATCACAGTGAAAATCCTGAACTGGGTCATGAGGAAATAGTAAAGATGAAAAGTTTCTCTAAGGAGGATTCATAAGGGAAGCCCCGAACAGATCATTGCTGGCTTCCATTATGTTGGTAGTACTCTTGTGTTAATGGATCTTCTCTCTTAAAAATTAATCTCCAGGGTCCTGGGATTGTAGAAACCTCTCTATTTCTGCATCTTTATCTATCTCTATCTTTAAAAAACTTATAATTCTTAGTGTTGAAGGTTAAAGAAAAGCTGATATAATCATGACTCCTTTTTTCCCAAATGCCAGTGCCTGTCCATATGCACAGAGGAGCAGATACATTCAGAAAGGAACACACAGAAAAATGTTCTTTTTGAATTCCTTTGTGAGTCCTTATTTTGATCCTAAGGTGAGATGTGTCAGGGACATGCTCAGCACTCCACAGCTGAATCCTCCGGGGGCTCCCCCATTTTTATTGATATATTTCATGCTAAGTACGATACAGAAAGTAGTCATGCCAAGCAATGATGACAGCCCCTGACCAGGAGCATTTACAGTATAAAAAACACAAATCAATAAAAGTCACTGCTACTATACAACAGAGCAAATGCAGCACTAACCTGACAAAGGAAGACAAAAGCAAATGTGTAATGAAAACATCCTCTCAATGTGTTTTTTATACTCCAGTGACTCTATAGCCAGCATTTATAACTACAGCCACCTATATAGCTGTCACTCCATTCCTGATAAGATGTATCCCTGTTTAAGATGACAGTTTCTCTGGAGCTACTTGAAAGGAAAGCACTGTCATTCTCAGTCATTATTATTTTGGTCCAGACTTAATATTTTTCTCTTTTTTTTTTTCTTTTCCTCCTCTGCTCCAGCTGAACTCCTGTCAAATGCACCCATTGGAAACAATAAGATAAACCACCTCTGTCATTTACTTCCAATGCAGGAAGTGTTAACTGTGCTCTCTGTTCATTAGCACTCCCGGCTTCCCGAGCAGCCATCCGCAGAGCTGCTGCAGGATTCACCTCTGAAACCTAATTCTGATTCACGAGCTGGGATCTCTCTGGCACAGCCCTTGTGGAGCTCAAAATCGAGCTGGTTTTTACCTGGCCTTGTGTGTGCCGGGCCAGTATTTGGCCGTGTGCAGAAGATTTTGCAGAAGCCATGTAAGATCTTCTGCTGAAGAGGTTTTGCAGTGTGGGAGCTTGACAAGGTGGTTTTTTTGTGCTGTAATTTGGAGGTTGCTGTCAGACTTCTGCAAAACCTGACTAGTATTCTGTTTTGCTGGCTAGTACAAATCTTGTTTTGCTGAATATAATCAAGCATCTCTCAAATTAACAGTTATCAGAGGCACTAGGTACTTTTTGATTTCATAAAAGAAGAATTTCTCTTTTAGGTCTGTCTTGCTCTGAAAAATATTTCTGTGTGGCAAGTGCACTAGAATTAGTCCATTGGAAAATATTCATTTAACAAAACTCAAATATTTTCACAAGTGTAACAGCTTCATCAGTATTTATATGGGAAGATATTTCAAAATTCAATTACATAAGACTGAAATGCTTCATTTGATAAGAAAGGACCTTTAATTCCAAAAGGGTCAAAATGTTTCATTTCAATTTCAATATGATTTCTTATAATATATGAATTAAATTAAAAGGAAATACAGTGTGAACACATTTTGACCTTTCTGACAGAAAACATGGTTATGCAGCATAAATGAGGACTGTCTCAACAGAAAGTTTGAAGCTTTTAGTTTTCTTCAAAATTCAGAATGAAACACACTTCAAAAATATTGATTTTCCATTTCACATTTTTATGTTTAGAACAGTTTAAATTTTCTCCAAGAACTACAAGTGTTTATTATACTGGCACCTACATGGTCAAGATGTTACTACTTCAGTTTTTCCTAGAGATTAGGACCACAATTATTTTTAAAATAATAATAGTAGTAATGCATTTACTGGCATGTAGCCATATCTGGGAATTCTTAAGAAAGCTCTGTTTTAATAACTGGATTATATCTTTGATTGGTGATAGTGAAAATAAACACTGGCTAAGAGTCAGGTAAGGAAAATATTCTAATAATTTAATGGATAGACAACCTGCTGTACAAAATAGTCACTTCAGTGTCTGTGCCAGTATCACAAGTCCCGAGCAGGTGAAATTGGAGTGGATACTTGGCCGTGCAGCAGCTGACTGTGGACTCTCCTGGCCAGCCAGCCTTTCTTTCTGCACATCCCCAGAATGCAGACATCAGCACTTGGAAAATTCTTGTATCTTCCCCAAATTTTTCTCGAGTAAATTGTTGTGCAACACACTGGCAGCTTCCAGTGCTTCTGTAACTACACATCGATGGGAGAGTTTTTGTCTGGGAGGAATTTGCTAGGTTGAAGGAAAAATAAAGGAGGCTGTATTCCCTCTTCCTTTAGGATCCCACAGTGCATGGCATTTTTCTGGCAGTGGGATGGAGGACTTTCCATATAGCTGCAAAGTCCTTTCATACACATGACTTCCAGTCCTGCTCCCCCAGGTGTCACTGATTTACCTCTGTGTTCTCTGAACTGGTTAAAGCAGCACCTTCCAGCTGCTCCTTTCTCTGCCGAACTACCAGTCCTAAAATCCCTCTTCCTGATGAAGAAATGCTCCTGCTGGCACTTGTGGGATTTAACCAGCTCTAAGCCCTGGACAATTCTGTGTATTAGCCAATGCTAATGTGAAGTGTGCTACAAACTAATGTAACCTCCTGTATGTATCTTCTGATTTTTTACCTGTTTTTCCTAGATAAGAATTGTCCCATTTTTCATTCCCCTATGCAAAATTAATTCTTCTATTTTAGATCTTAGAGATGCTTGTATTGAAGCAACAAGGGAGGAGCTTGGCTGTAAAAGACTATCCCAAAAATGCCAAGTAAAACTGGTCTTTGTTTTGTGCCATTTCCGGACTCTGCAACATTTTAATAAGAAATCCTGAAACCATATGACAGTAATATGGAGCATCTTTTTATGATAAACATAAGTAATGAGCCTTGTCAAAAAGACTTGGGAATGAGTAACACATAGTGATCTCCATTCAAAGAAAAAGAAAGAACAACTGTTGGGGAAAAAAAAACAGTGACATTTTCCCAAATCTCTGCATATCGGTGGCCATAAAGCAATAAAATTCCAGGACACTGTGAGCTTAGGCACACAGAGAAGTAAATGAGAAAAAATGTTTGGGAAGACAATGCAACATTGTCTCATAATTTACAAACCCCTAATGATTTCCAAAGCTGGTATGCGAGATTTACCCTCCTTTTTTGGCATTCAAATTGACGCAGGGGCTTTTTCCTGCCAACTGGAACATTCTTTAGGTGTTTTTTTTCCTTTGCATGAAGTTCGTTGTGATCCCATGCTTGCTATTATTCATAAATTAATTTCTGGCATCACAATAAATTCTAGGAAAACCAATAAACCACAAACGTACAGCTAATTCTTTGTCATTTTTCTTTCTTTCTCTCTTTTTTTTCTGTGGGAAAGAAAAAAAAAAAAGAAGCAGTAAATGTTTGCTGAGGTGCTGGATCCACAGCAGGAATTTATGTTTCCAATTGTTCTTCCTAACTTGTCAAAGAAGTTTTATTGCAGTTGACAATCTTTATTGGGTTTGTTGGGCAGGGCCAGCTTCAGAACGTATCTGAGTGAGCCTGTGTAATACATGGAAACACATTTCCAGTGCCTGCTGAACCTGGGGCAGATCCCAAAACTCTGACTTGGTTTCTGCTCAGTCTTTATTATGAGATGAACAGAGTGGGTTTTTGTGTGGAAAAACTCACCTCTGAAAAAAGTCATGGGGTCCTTTACTATTTCATGAGGTAAACATTCACAGCTGCATTTAAGTGGAATTTCAGGTCAGCAGGAATTTTCATTCCAGAAGTAGAAGGGGCTGCTCACCAAGGTGTGCCTTTGTGCTTGTACATGGCCCACGTGTGCACCAAGTGCTTTGGGGCAGGGAGTATTGCTTCTCACAGCAGCTGTACCAAGCAGGCTAACATGGGCCAGGCAACAGAAAAAAACATCATTAACAACCAGGGGAGAGCCTGTCACTTGCAGCTCATTCCCCAAGACAAAGGAAAATGTGTGTCTAGTCCATTAGGCAACTGAGATGTGAAAATAGCTCCATTTTTCTTGGTGTGATAATACAGATTTAGAGCCTCATTTCCATTAAAATTACTGGGTTGAAATGTCCACACCAGATCCTTATTATGATTAATCTATATACAGGCAGGTATGTACATATAGTAGATCTAACTCATCTCTCTGTCTCTTTTGGCCGAGCTGGGTTCAGATTCAATTTCCTTTGGGAAATAACAGGCAGAGATTGTAAAGTCCTTCCCTGCTTGAAGACTTTGTTCCAGAACTTAATGGATTTAGGTGCCAACTTCCCACTGAAGTATTAGGAGTATCTAAGTGCACTGAGGAGCTGGGGATCCCAGCTGCAGCTCCACGAAAGCTTCAAGAACTTCAGCTGCCTAAAGAGCGCTACATCACTGGAGATCATAGGAGTTTTCTTGGCCATCTGGAAGCGGAGCTCCAGGACCTGCAAGTTTTTCTCTTTGAGGCTTTCATGCTACAGCTGGGGAAAGCTTGCATGAGCTGCCATGTCCTGCCCTTGAAAGCATGGAGGTTCCTTCAGGCTTGAGGGGCACTGTTGGCAAAAAGAACAGATTTACAAACAGAAGGGATGAATGAACTCTCAGTATCCTTCTAAAAGACGAAAAGCCCTGCCCGAAGTTTTCTTATGTGAGCTGACCAGCTTCAGTTCAAGTACTACAGCAATTAGGAAAATCTTGGTTTTTGTCAACAGGGGATGATTAACTGAAAGTTGTTTGTTTTTTCTTGTAACCACTCTTCTTTCTCAGTGAGTCCTGTCAAGACTCAACCAGGCCTGCAACAGCACTTGGAATTCTCATCATGCCAGGTGGTAATGCTAAGAGGCAAAACTCCTACAAAGTATTTTTCTTGGAGTTCCTCACCTTTCTCACTAGAGTCAAGTGTACACAGGCAGGATGTTTGCACAGGTCTGTAGATCCCTTCCAGCTGCTGGTAAAGAATAGTAAATAATAAGCAGCCCATGCACATGTATGATACCCACAGCTCTGTGAGGTGACATGGGAAAGATGCTGCTGGAGGAACTGCTACACAAGTCCTTCCGGCCCTGTGTGGTTTGTGGGCATGCTTAGGCTCTGCTCTGATCTGATTAGCTCTGTGATAGCTGCCATCTTCAGTCCCAGATCTTTGGATTCAGAGATGTGCCAGAGCTGGCTCATTTCAGCCATAACCCATCAACTGAGCTCCAGTACTATCCCTGTGTGCCCTCCTGGTTTGCTCCAGAAGCAAAGGAGCCCAGTTTAGTGTCAATGCTTTTCCCTAAGGTCAGGTGGGGTCAAATTACACCGCGTGTGATGCTGTCTGGAGTTTGTGTGTGCTGGACTCATAGTTCAGCAGAACACAGTAATTTGTGATATGAGTATATATCAGAGCCTCTTGTCTCCTTTGGTTTTTGGGGGATGACTGTGAAAGCTTTTGGAAGGAGATGCCACCTACAAATGGCTGTGGGGTAGCGTGGAAGAAATGGATGTGAGTGTGATACCAGGAAAAAACCACAGTTGGGGATGAGGAGACTGGGGCAGTCACATTTGTCCTCACCAGGACCACATGGATATACATGCCCAGCTCTGGAAGAGAATCCTTCCTCTCCACATCTTCCTCTAGTCCATTTCTTGTGCTCCTCAGCCTAAAGAGAACAAAATGTGATGGAATCCAGCTCACTGCAGGACTGTGAGCAGTAGACAGTCAGCTGTGGGTTGGCAAGAAATGATTAATTTTTACAGAACACTGCACTGCTCTTTTATAAAACATATTAGTGTTGTTATAAATCAATGAACATGGTTTATAATAGCAATGATGCCCTTGAAATCTGTTAATACTGCAGTCAGTGGTGGTTTGCCAGAGCATTTAGTGCCCTTGGTTTCACCTTGGGCTATTAACTAACAAATCGGTTATTAGCCAGTGGTAATGACCAATTTTCTAGGGATGATTGCTTAAATATTGCCCACCTTGAAAAGAGAATTATTGCTCAACTGAAAACGGAACCCTTATTTTCAACTCGGCAGAGCTAATGATCTTCTCTGATTTCTTTGTCTTCCTCCACCTACGCGAAGGTGGTCCGAGACCGTATTACCAGAGAATGGCTTCAGCTTCTGCTTTCTGTGACTTGAGTCCAGGAAAAGTTCCATATTTAATATTTATTCCCTAAGCATGGGTGGATGAAGACAGATGGTAATGAAACCAGCGTTGCTGAAAGTGACCACAATGATAATAGATTCTTTATGATGTCCAGAAATTCTGGACTCTCAGTCTCGGCTTAAATGTAGCATGGCGCCAAGCCCGTCACCTTAAGCTTAGCATTCCTGTCATCTCCCTGACCTGTCTTTAGACCTGATGAGTGCAGGCTGCACTAAAGGCATCAATCTGTCTTTCTCCCCCTATAAATGTTTTAAATATCCAAAGCTGGTCACAAGTGACACATCCTGCAAGAAAACCTGTGTGAGGTGGGGGCTGGGAGGCAAAATATCTAGGGTAAAAAAAAAAGGAGAATCTTTACTCTTTGAATGTATACATTTGTTAACATGCTATACATTGGAAGTATATGCCTGTGGTTTGTGCTTTCTGCTTCTTAGTCATCTTCCCAAAGCAGCATGTTTTAGATATTTTTGGAATTGTGAACCCAACCATTTTTTCCAGAAGTGCAAAAAACTACATATGAATTTAGTATATGGAGAGTGGAATTTTGGTTGTTAACTTTTGAGGATCCCTTAGGACTTACGTAGGTGAGTGAATTGAAAGGGTTTTGACTAGAAGCTGAATTTCCCTCTCTTCTCAGGCTAATTCTGCTTCTAAATAAAACCTCAGAAAATGCATTTCAGAAATGAAAACACCTAAGTGTGGTTTTAACCAGCAATAGTTTGGACCTTGTATGGATGGGGTGGGCTTGGAACAAGGAGTCAGAGGAAGAATTTGGGCAGCATGTTTGGGTCCTTCAATTCCAAGGCTCTCTGGCAGCTCACACCAATTGTCCTGTAGGATGCAGGTCCTGCACTGCGATTCCTGCCCAGCTCAGGGCCAGGCCCACCCATGGGAAAGGTAAAACAGGAGTCCATGAGTTCCACAGGCGTGGAGGGCACACCTGGGCACACTCTTGCACACCTGGGCACACCCTTGCACACCCAGGCACACCTGGGCAGACTCACACACTCTTGCACACCCAGGCACACTCGGGCACACCTGGGCACACCTGGGCACACTCTGGCCCACCCGGGCACACCTCTCTCCCTCTCCATCAGGAATGTGTAAATGAGAGTTTAAACCTGTGCTATGGCACCAGCTGGACTCAGTGTCTCCCTGCCCAGAAGTCTCTCCTTCTTAAAAAAAAAAAACTGACCCAGAAAACCAGCAACAGTGTTCTGTGCACAAGCAACTTATTTTTTATACAATCCTCTGCTTTTATTTTGCTTCATTTATCTTACACCTGAAGTCTGTGCAGTTTGTGCTGTTACAATGGAACTTGTATATGGAACTGAGCTCGGGAAAATTAATGGCAAAAATCCCTGAGTCCTAAAAGTTGAGATGCACATGGCGAATATTTGAGGAGGGGTGGAGATGAATTCTTAGCTAAAACTGGAAAAGCTTGTATAACTGTGGAGGAATTTGATGTTGAATATTATGTTGCTTCATTTTTTTACAGCTGGACTTGATGATCTTTTCCAACCTAAATGATTCTATGATACTATTATATAAAATAACAACATTTTAATTGCTACAAAAATAGTGGAGCGTGGGTGTAAGAAACTGTGTCTTACAGGGCAGCAATGGAAAATCAGGCCCACCTGGCAGGGATTGAATCTTCTAAGATGCTGCTGGATAAATAAATAAATAGACTTTCTTTTTGTTACTTTCCAAACAAGAGCAACATGCAGTGCTCTTCATCTGTCTGAGAGAGCAGGAACAGTCTGCTGGGGACATTGGGGAGCATCTTTCTTGCCTCCACTCTACACTGCCAGTGTCAGGTGGCTGGTGCTGGGTCTTGTTGAGATTCCCAGTCCAACAGGATAAATAATGGATGTTGCACCAGCTGGCTGGTTGGCCTGTAAAATTCTGTTTCTAAACACAGGATAAAAGGAGAGAAAGAAAAAATACTTGCTCTCCTGTCCATATCCCCAATATTGCTTTAATCTAAAGTATATAATATACCTTTTACTTAGCAATGTTTTTAGAAGACTTTTCTGAGTGGATTAGCTCAAAGCATAGTCATTGTGTATGATAATGCTCTGTATTTATATTTGTATTAGTTAAATTAGCTATACTACA
Organism: Ammospiza nelsoni; assembly: GCF_027579445.1. Classification (NCBI taxonomy): domain Eukaryota; kingdom Metazoa; phylum Chordata; class Aves; order Passeriformes; family Passerellidae; genus Ammospiza; species Ammospiza nelsoni. The sequence continues at coordinate 15,038,709 of NC_080648.1, forward strand.
TCTTTGCACCAGCTAAAACACTTGCATCCTGGTAACCATTAAGAGAACTCAAAAATCCAGAATTAACCAGCCAGCAGGGTTTTCTGGGGTGAGTCCAGGCAGGCTATGAAGGGGAAAAAAGGGGCTGGATGATCCCTCTTCAAAAGTTGAGTGCTGTCACTCTGCCCTCACTGAGAGCTCAGAACCATTCCCACGGAGAGCAGCTTTATGCCAACACCAGCAGCATTGGAACCACCTCTCCTTTAACAAAAATATCTTAAGGACAGACACTCAGGGAGAGACCCCCGAAGTGATTTCCTTGACCAGCTGGAAATACTTGAAAAATCCCTACATTTCAGAAAGTGGGTACTGGACTCTGCTTGAATACTCACTGCATGGTTTGAGCCCTCAGAATTAAAGTCCTCATGATCACTGGGCAATTTGAAAAGCCTGGTGATTGTTGTGCTGTCAAACTTTTGAAACAGGTAAAGCTCAACAATAATTAGGTCTTTGCTTTCGAGACAGAACATGAAGTCTCAGGAGAGGCACTAAAATTTGGCATGATGAAGTGCAGAACAAATTAAATCATTATGCAGTTGAAATTCCCTTCTTTCAGTAACCCACAATACAGAGAAATGCACCTTAATTTGCAAAATTTATTGCCATCAGCAATTGCATCCAGCAATATTGACATAGTCTCAAGAAGCAGTGATTTTATTTCTGCTTTCAACTGACTTCTTGCAAGTCTTTATGACACTTTCTATGTGCCCCAGACCCCAAAGAATAAATTAGCTCAGTAGGTCAGTAGAGAAAAGGTTAACAGTGTTCCTCTGGGGAGAAAGTCTGCTCACAGCTGAGAAGAAGGATAGGGCAGCTGTAGAGTCTTATCTGCCTTATGCAGGTGAGACTCTTTGTGAAAGAAACAGCTTAAAAAAGAAATGAAGAGAAGGGGTCAGGGGCTTTGTCAGAACTCTTTTACAGTGGCAAGGGTTTTGTTTCTCCTTCTGATTTTACTTGCCTTTCCTCAAGGTATCTCTAAGATGCTTTTAACAGGTAAGATAATTTCCTTTTAGAAGCACTAGGGGTTGTGATTTGGGTGCTTTGTACCTGTGTTCTTCTGAGACTTCTACAGAGCACAGAGAGGGAATTTCCCTTAATTCTTTTTAATCGGGGGTTGGCTGCATTTGTCTAGGGATTCTAGGTAGGTAGAAGCTCTTATCCAAAGGCAGGTTGACTTCTGAGGGGCCACGGGCTGCAGTAACTTCTGCATGAGATCAGCAGGCTTGGAGCTTTCTGGAAGTGTCCGGATTGCTGTACAGGGCGCAAACACCACACATGCAGTGAGGCTGTCCAAGAAATCCTGGACAGATGGTATTCTCTGATGTGGTATATTCTCCCTTACTGGAAACTTTTCTATTGCAATTGGATGGATTCCTGAAAGATAGTTGAATTCATCTGCAGCTATTGGACTCAGTGTGGAATTTAATTTAGAGAAGCCCTATGGCCTGTGTTGCTCAGGAGATTAGATTGGGTGATCAGTAGTACCTTCTGGCCTAAAATCACAACTGCCTAAATCTCTAATATATCTAGTTAAAAGCTGGGTTTGGCTTTTACAATGGCCAGGTTGCCCTCAGCAGCATGAGCTTTTCTAAGCCTCACACTAGAAAGGACTGCCAAAACCTTCTGCTACAAGGAGCACAGGCATGTACGCAGTGTGCTATACGTCTGCTCTGTATATTTGTGGTGAGCAAAATATAAATCTTTCCAGTAAAACAACTCACAAGAAGTCTGTCTGCCAAGTTACTTTCCTCCTTGCCTGGGAATTTAAGGGAACTTTTTTTTTCTCATATAAGTGAGAAAACAATGGAATATATTCTCTAGTTCTGACCCCTGTTCTCCAAGGCACACGCTCCCACCACCCTGGGTTTTGCACAGCTTCACAAGGGAAATCAGGAGCAAAAGGTTCAACTCTAGGGGCTTATCTGAGCAGGAAGTTAGTACAGAATAAGTTTGGGGCTGTGTTTTAGGCACTGTAACTGTTCTGTGTTAAATCCCACAGCGGATGTTCCTCTGTACTAAAGTGCCTTTGTGCAGTTTGGCTTGATCCACTTTCCAAGGGGATTAATTTAAAATACAGAAATGGCACCTGTGGCTTAGGAGTTTGTGAAATGGCTACTGTGTTTAAGATGTTAATCCTCATTTATTTATTGCTCCTTTGCTATATGGTCAGGTCTTTACTAGAGCAACATTGAGACTTTTCAGAGCAGCTGCAGAGAACCATGTTGCAATTTTTCCTCTTTCAGAAGGCCAGAAAAATGTTGATACATAATTCTCTTTTAGTAGATAGTGAGATACTGCATTTTCCCAGGCTTCTAAAAACCCTGCCTTGTGGGCAGCATCTACTGCAAACCTGTTGTCAAAGCAATACCTTGAAAGCATGAAGGATGAGGAGCAAACCAAGCCTGAAACTGTCTGGATGGGAACATCCACCTGAATGACACTTGAAGGAAATATTCATAGGTCTGAAGACACAAATCTGTAATCATTCTGGTTTTAAACCCAGTAAATGTTAATTATAGCCATGTCAGGGGTGTGGTCTGTCTTGAATAAGTTCTGGCTTAAGCAGTGCAGGTGCAAAATTGGGAAGGATCCCTACAATGTCATGTTGTGGAATAACTTCGCTATTACAGCATGGAGGTTGTAGGTGTAAATGACTTATTGGATGGAATTTTCTCCATCAAAGTGGTAAAGTTATTCCTTCTGGTATTTTACTTATTGATTTATCTCCACTTGTTGTGAAACTCCTCCTGGCAATGCACATCCCAGTAGTGATAACTGAGGTGTATGCACTGAAAGTTGACCAGCATTAAATAAAGGCTGTATGGAAATGGAGTTCTAGACCCCTTAGATGCTTCTGTGACTGTTGAGCACGTCTGTGACTGTCTGCAAGATAGTTCTGCTGGTGTGAACACCAGTAATGAAGGCTCAGTCATCCCTGCCTGCATCAGGCTTTCCCCTCGCTGAGATTCTGGTGCTTTCTGCCGTAGAGTGTGAAGCTTTGATGCATGTCCAATGCCAGGGCTGAGACACAGGACATCAGAACTGAAGGAGCAGATCCAGAATGACACCAACACCAGAATGACGTGAACATCTGGAAACTCCATTAGGAGTGTGGATTCCCAGATGGTGTTGAGAAGGGGGGCTGGAAATTGGGCTGCAGACGCCAGACGGTCTCACCTTGCCTTGGCTGCTTGGAGGGAAAGGAGATGGAGGGGTCAGTAGCAGCAGAAAAACAATGAGGAAGGAAGATCTACTGGAGCTTGTCTCCATTTTCTCGTCTCTTTCCACTGCCTTCCGCTGCCTCGGCCAAGCTGCCTGATGAATTTTCCTACTCTCAGCTCTTGGCTTTTTTCTTTGAAGTCGCACTGTGATCTGGTCCCAGGTGGCTTCTCCTGTGCCCCTGTGCTTCCCCTCTGTCAAGCACATCATTAAAACCCATTCCTTCCAAAAGGTAATTTATACACTCATAAGACTCCACATTAAATATCTGGGGATTTTCAAAGGGAAACAGTAGAAATCATTTCCAAACATGCTAACTTTGCTATCATCTCTAGTTCTACCCTTCTCCCTCCCCTTCCCCCATGTTTCTGTTGGTTTTACTCAGATTCAAGGATACAAGCCCCAAGGTGACACTTACTTCTTAAGAGCCTGGAAGACTGAAAAAGATTCTATCCAAGTAAATATGATACATTGCTCATTTACAACAGCAAATGAACTGATGAAACTGCCAGGTAGGGTTTTGTCTCAACAACCTGACCTGAGAACACTTTTTGATCTCCCCCTTCAGCACTGAAGGCTATTTTTTTCTCTTAGTACCCATGCTGGTAGAATCTGCAAAAGGCAGCACCTGCTATCTTTTGGGTTAATGGGGAACCTACTGTTTCTGTAAAGACCTTCCTGAAAAGCCAGGAAGAGGTAAACAGTGAACCTGGCTTCCTCTGGTATTACTTTCTTCTCCACCTGCTTGTAGAGATTCTAACATGCTACTTGTATTATGTAGGTCATGAATAATAAAGTATTTTGGCTGGAGCTGAACAAAGGCAACAGGTAGGAGGGTCAGATTTGCTATTTCCTTTGCAGACACTTGCAGGTTTTTACAGCACAGATGACCAACAAAAACACCAATATTCTTGTAGGGCCTGTGGGGTGCCAAAGATTTCTTTGTTTCTTTGCTATATGGCTGAACTTCAGGGTAAAAAGTTCAGTGATGCCAAATGAAAAAACTTTCCCACTGACACATGATGGTGGTGGTTCTTATTTCTATGATAAAGCTTGGTGCTGATCTGCACCTTTCCCCATTGCTTGAGCTGACTGTAAGCCTTCTCCCCACAGCCTAGGAAACCTCTGCTGGTTCACTTAATGCTTTTCTCTCCAGTGTCCTTTTGTGGTGGTCTCAGCAAAACCTTGAAAGGTGAAGGTGAAACACATCAAATAAAATACTCTTGCAGCAGTGCTGGTTCAGCCAGGGGGAGAGCAGTAATGAAAATAGCATGGAAACACCTGATTATGTTTTAAGCTCTGTTTGGCAGGTCAAAAGACCTTAGAGAGAACACAAAGAGATATCAAATACTGTAGTAATCTTGAACTACATAATAATAGAGCATTCATTAGTCATTAAAAATAAATAATAATTTTAATAATAGCATGAAATGGTAAAGAGTTCCAAAGTGGAAAGATATGCAGCAGTTGCTTTACTTCCCTTATAAACAGAAGACAAAACAACAAATACAGTGTGTAACCAAGCAATAATGTTCTCTTTTATAGTCTCTGGCAAGAAGTTAATAATGGTTCTGTGCTGTTAAGGGCTCAGGACAATTTTAAAGGAATTTGATGTTTTGGTCATCCAGGGAACCATTTTTAAAGTGAGGCTGGTCTTACTCATGTGATGAAGCTCTGAAATCATAAAGTTGACCTGCAACAAAAGCAAACAAACAAAAAAGGCTTTTTGATTCTATCATAAACATTTGGCTGTAAATCACTATCAGCCTCAGAACCCACTTAAAAAAATATGATGTTATTTGACATTTTCTTAGCAGTCAAGCAGAAAGCTCCAGCTCCTGGATCATACAGATTTAATGTAGGAGTACAGTAAGGTACCCAGTACCTTTCATGATTATATCAACAGCACTTTCTGTTGGCTGACACATCAGGCTTGTTTAAAACCATTAGACCAAAGCAGACATGCTTTCCTTCACCTTTTATTTTCTTTTCTCGTAATTTCTGAATTGATCAATTATGGGAGATTTTGAGAGAGTATTAATAAAAACCAAACAGAAGGCAGACAGTTTAAGAGCCAACTGTTAAATCATCATTATTAGCAACAAAATGGTGTTTTATGACTTTGGAATAAACAGATTTACTAATCTGAAAACTGTCTCACTCCTTAGTCTTTTCTTCACAACTGCAATTTATAAGAAGCTGTCCAGCTGCATTTCAGGGATACAGGAGAAAGCAGCTTCTTTGTGTAAATTAGAAATAGATTTCAATTTTCTTGCCACTGTTGTAACTAAACAGCCTGTTAACCTCTTTAAATAGGAGAACATACTCTGTACTCCTGTTCTAGAATACATCAAAAATAATGTGATTATGTCTGTTTTGATACAACCCTATCTTACTGCTACCTATATGCTTTTACATGAATGATACATGGAATTAGTTCCACATTTCTTCTCCTACAATTAGCATATTAATGTGCCAGACAGATAATGCTAAAAGCCTGGATGCTTGAGCACACACAGTGCCTTCTTCATGGAGCTGCAACACTCAGCCCCTGTGAGTCCTCAGGAATGCATCTGTACAAGCTCTGCCTCCTGCTTGTCCTGAGAGCAGCCCTGACCTATGGACCACAGCTGAGATACTTCAGGCGCTTATTTACTTTGTTGGCCTCAGAAATTCCACTAAAAGAGAAAGGCTCAGTGTCAGGCTGCCCACAATGGGGCCTTTGCTTTTCCTAGGGGTGTGTGTGGATGTGCTCGCCCGTCACGGCCGCGCGCACTCCTCGATATCTTGGGCAGTGCAGGGGATTTCTAAATGCCCAGAGCTCACATTCATGTCTTTGCTGGGTGCCTATATTCACCTCTGCATACAGGCCATGCATTTCTGTGTTTGTGTATGCAACATGGAAGCTCAGACAGTCTCCCATGACTTTATATGTCAGGGATTCAGCATGGCTGGTGAAAGTCCCTAATCTTGAGTCTATCTTGGTGAAACACTAATGAACTTGTAAAAACAGGAAACAGTGGAAAACAAATGAATTTCAGCTGGTGTTTGAAGAGCTGTCAGATCCCCTCGCTGAAATGTTTCAGAGGAACATCTTTCTGATAAAACCTCTGAGAAAAGTGGAGGAGTTTCAGAAGAGTGATTGGAAAAACAGGATGCCGACTGGCAGGCTTTGCTAATGCATTGCATCTGTAAAGACTCCAGCAACTGAGCACAGCATTAGCTATGTGAGAGCCACGGAACTAGGGAAAGTTATTACATCTGAGCGTGATGGGAAGAAGGGGGAAGGGAGAGAGCAGCTGCTCCCTTTATGCATCTTGCAGTCTGCAGTTTTTTTGAGCCTTTGACATTTTTCGTTCCATCTACTTTGCTGTCAGCACGCAGCCTTAATTCTAACACTGATGAACAATGCTGCTTTGCTGTCCAATATCATCCTTCCTCTGAGGAGGATTTCATTTCATGAATGTTAGGGAAGCTTTGCCATGCTGTGAGACATAGTGAGGGCTTGCTGGCTTCACATAGGATGCTGCACCCCTTTGCATAGGTGTCTGCATGTCTTTGGCAAATGTTATCCTCATTTACAGTGGCTTATGTAATGGGATTACAGGATCCTTGAGTTTCTACTAATTTCACCTTTTCTCCATTCCAGAGTTTCTGGTCACTGTTAAACTGACCTTCTGGTGCTGCCAGCTAGTTTTGGGGGGGTTCTTCTTCGACTTCTGTCGAGGACAGGAATGTTTCTTTTTGTTTTAACTCCTGCTTGACTCACGCTCTTGAAAATCAGGGTGTGGGAGTATGACTGGAGCAGAGCCCATTCAGATAAAAGAGCTCAAGGATATTCTTTCTTCCTCCAGTTTGTACATAGTTGTGCTTTAGAAAGTTAGGAATTGGGTCCTTATAGCCAGGAGAGTGTTGAAAATGTAGAGTGAATTGATTTGACAAAGTGCATGAAGCAAGTTGTAGCAGAACTATTGATGATACAGAATCAGTCCTGATTCTGTGGCTTTACCCACATCCTTCCAGTTCTGCTTTTGCTGGAGTTGTCCCTCAGAGCTGAACTGCCATCCAAGGAACACATCTGAGAGCAGGAGCCTGTTTGTAAAGTCTCACTGATGAGTCTCTAATACAACAGGCCAGCCTTACAACATACAGCTGTGTACTTTCCCTCCTGCAGTGAGTTATTTCTTGTTTCTTTGTATTTAATCAATCTGCAATTCAATGAAAAACTTAAGTATGAGCCCTTCTTACTCAGCACAGCACTGAAACTTCTGTCTTCAAAAAAACTCTTAAAAAATTCTTCTGAGAATGCCTCTGAGGATGTGTCTTGTTTGGAGCTGGTGCACTCAGAGCATCGTGGTGGAGCTGACAGCTGCCTTTGGGTGTCTTTCTGGGGCTGTCACAGCCCTTTTGGGGGGAGTGACTCCAAAGGTTGTAGGCTTTGTTTATGCCTAAGTGGTTTCTAACATCCGAGTCATGGCAGCACAACTGCAATTCCAAACATCCTGATCTCTGCAAGAGGATCTAACAGTGGTCCCAGGAAAGCCAAGGACGGAGCAGCAACTGAAACAATGTAAACAGGAATACATTTAAAACAACAAGATGCAGAAAAATATCTAACAAAGCTGGTCTTCATTAAACCCTTTCTCAGCTGTCTCTCTCAGCCGTTCCCACTGCTGCTTTGGTGCATCCCAGTTCTGTCTGCTCCTCCAGCCCTTCCCTGGAAGGCAGATGCTTTTGTGGGTGATGCATCAAGCTGGGAGTTGGGAGACTTGATTTTGCTACTGGGTTGGGCAAAAGCAGTGTCACGTTTGCCTTTTCAGTGCCTGTCCCGTGATTCTTATCACCCTGACCTCCCAAAAGCCGGAGTTCATGCTTAGTTTCATGTACATGAATCACAGCAGCTGTTGTTGATGGGCTTCCATGTGTGTGGAAGGCTTTGGGAGGATTGTGGGGGCAGGCTGAGAGCAGATCTTGCAGGCAGATGCTCTCTTTGAGGAGACTATTCAGGGCATAGCTCAAAAAGTCTCTGCTCTCCTTTCTGAATATCAGGCAGTGTTTACAGAGATGTAAAAATATTTTTTCAATCACATAAAAATATCTGCTCCTTAATTCCTGTATGCTCTGCTCCTTCCATAACTAATTAATCATCATGATAACCTATGAAAAAGGTAATTATCTCAGTTGTCACTGTCCCATTTCACAGGCAAGGAAAACCCTGGGGACACCTTGCTGTACTGTGGTGGTGTTCTGTTGATCCCAGGGAGCCCGGGTGCCTCTTAAGGATAAGCCAGGGTTTACAAATCCTACCTTGGTTCTGGAAGGAAATAGATGATGAAATTTACCATGTGCTGTAACTTACAGAGAAGAAGAATGATTTTCACATTTCTAACTTAATGCTTACTTGTCTTTTTGTTGCTTTGCTTTGATCTGCTTCATCTTTTTGAGGCAACTGGTTTCCTAGAGTAAGGGCTGCTATCTGTTAGCTGATTACATCCTGAGTTTGAACACCCACCCTAACCCTGGCAGGCCCTTCACCTTCTGCATTATCTACTATTTTTAATGGATAAATACTTTGGTGTTGTGTTTTGTTTTCTTGTTTTTTTTATTTATTTGTGTGGTCATTGGGTTGTTTAAAATAGATATCATAATGATGAGTTGCAATTTTTTTCATTCAGATTGATGATATTTTGATGGCAAAGAGTTTGCTTCTATGACATACATTTTGTTAATTTGCCGAAATTAAGGCACCATTTTAGGCCATATTGTAGGAAGGTGACAGAAATGTTCAGTCACAGCTGTAGCTAATGTGTGCTTCTAACAGGAGTCAGTGCAAAGATGGAAATTTGGAACAATGGAAAATCTTATGTTTCTTGGTCTGAGATTCTAGACATCTGAGTTGAGAAAGAATTTTAATTTTGGAACCCGGCTATTCGGTATCTGTCACACACATCCAGCTTTACATTATCATATTAATCAGTGTTGTCAAATGCCAGCTTTGACTGAAAATCAGATATTGGATGAGAAAGACTCTGACCTTGGGTGGCTGTGGGGTTGTGTCCCTTGGTTTTGGCTTCAGCCCCATTGTAACTGCTAGACCCCAGTGAACTCAGACTCCCACAAATGTGCAACATTGACTCTGCAAATCTGTTTCTCTGTGAAATCCTCTATTGTTCTGTGCTTGAGGCCTTGAGAATTCTCTCCATCAGAAAAAATAATTTGCCAGATGTCTTAATAAGCCCTGTGCATTTATGATTCTATATAAGGAGGATTTTTTAAAGCAGCGGATGTTTATTTTTGGCAGCTTCTGTCATTTAATGACTTTCCTGCTCCAGCTACCCTCCAAAAAACTGATAAGGGTATCCTCTTCCCATCTTTCAAATTTAGAGATGAGCATAAGGACTGGGTCCAGTCTGTATGTTTGGCCTAAGTCCAAACAGGTCTGAGCATGGCAGATCTGGGCAAAGTTCCAGTCCAGGTTACAGAATCTTTGGGTCTGCTATTTTGTTTTTCATCACTCAAATGAAATGGATTTAAAGGTTTAGCCTATACTTCTATTATTTAAGAAAGCATCTATGTGTGTATGTAACGGGAAAGAGAAATAGAACATTGACTTGAAAACCCTCCAGTTCTAATAAGGGAAACAGCTTTCTCATAGGTTCCCACATCATCAGTCAGCTCATCACATGCATGCTGCTGCAAGACATTTTTTTTGTGATGAATTGAATAATCACATCTGTTTCTCAAGCTTGAGAAAAGTTTAAAAAGTCATTAACATTCTCTGTTTCCATCATTGGCAGAATCTTTTTTTTTTTTTTTTTTTTTTTAACCAGAATCTTGGCAGTGTAGACACGTGTGCATGTGAAAAACTTGTCTGTGTGTGTTTGTGTGTGTGCCTGCAGCTGAAGTGAGTGTGTGACTGTGAGCACTTCCACACAGACAGACAGACAGCACCCACTTGTGCACAGGCACACAGCCACCACCTGCCGGCATGGACACAGAGATGAAACACAGGATCACAGAATATCCTGACTTGGAAGGGACACACAACAATCATCCAGTCCAGCTCCTGTCCCTGCACAGACACCCCAACAATGCAACACCATGTGTGTGACAGCAATGTCCCAATGCCCCTGGAGCTCTGGCAGCCTCAGGGCTGTGCCCATTCCCCGGGGAGCCTGAGCAGTGCCAGCACACTCTGGGGAAGAACTTTCCCTGATCTCCAACCTAAATCTCCCTGGCACAGCTTCAGCCCTTCCCTGGTTGCTGCCACTGTCACACAGAGCAGAGCTCAGAGCTGTCCCTCCACTGCCCGTCCTAAGGAACCTGCAGCCCCTGGTGAGGCCCTCCCTCAGTCTCCTCCAGACTGAGCAGACCAAGTGCTCTCAGCCACTCCAACACAGCTTCTTCTTCTCCAGGCCCTTCACCATCTCCACGGCCTACTTTGGGCTCTCTGACAGCTCGGTATCACTCTTGCATTGCAGTGCCCAGAACTGCCCCAGCACTCCAGGTGAGCCCAGAGCACAGCGGGACAATCCCCCTGGCCCGGCTGGCGATGCTGCCCCCCAGGACAGGGATGTCCCTGCTGGCTGCCAGGGCACTGCTGACTCAAACTCCACTTCCCATGCACCAGGACCCCCAGGTCCTTCCCGCGGCGCTGCTCTCCAGCCTCACCCCCCGCTCTGTCCGCACACCCAGGTGCAGAACCCAGCCCTTGTTCAACTTCATCCAGCTGTGATCCCCCAGCCCTCCGAATCGTCTGGGTCGCTCTGCAGGGTCCCGAAGGATGGGGCTGTGTGTGTAGCAGTGCTCACACACCCGCTCTTCTCCCCAGCTCCCGGCTTTTCCCATCAGGAGCGCGCAGCAAGCTCCAGGCACATGCAGGCAGGAGACACGAGAGGGCAGCGTCCCCTCTGCTGCCGCCGCTGCCGGGGCTCGCTCCCATTGTTATGTTTATGCAAACAGCCTTTGACATAATAGCTTTGAAACAGTTGAAAATTGGATTGTGCCTTTAGGCCAAACATTCAGACCACCACCTTGGCTATATTCATCTGCCACAGTAAATTGGGTTCAGCCTTGGCTCCACACACTGTATTTCAGGGAAGGATTACAGCCTAGCAATAACTTTTGTACAGGAAAGACAAATGCAAACTCCTGGCAGAAATATTGGAGCTGTTTAGTTGTGCAACCCCCTATCTGGAGGAATACAGATTGCGCTGAGAATTTCTTTGGACATCCGAGGAGCAAATAAAACAAATTCTCAGGCTGGAATCTCCATTCCTTTCTTTTTCAGCTTCCTAATGCAATCTAATTATGGTTTAACCTCCTGAAATAAATACCTAATAAAAGATGAACCTATTAGAAGAGTAAATTTACTGCCCACTAGTTAGCAGAAATTCTTGCCGTGCTCCCTTTAAGTGATAATGTTATTGGTATAGAACATTGTTTGACTGGTTAATGGTCCTTCCACTGCAAGACAGATTATATGGAAAATAAAAGTCACAGCACAGCCAATCACAGTGTCAAAGCCCATGGTTAAAAATACTTTTAACATAAAAAGATGTGTTGAAAAGAATGGAGAGGGTAACAGCCCCTCCAACAGGGGTTCAGCAAGAATTTAAGCTGTGCTCTAAAAGGGAGACTGTGTTCCCTGCATTTACCAGTGCCACAATTAATTTTCTACAGGCTGTGTTACAATTTTGTTGCATATTTAAGAAAATGAAGGTTTATTTGGTCCTGATCCCAGAGGCTATGTGCTAGTTTCAACCTTTTCCAATTCATCCTAGCAAATGTGATATGTCCATGAAATTTGGGGGTATATTTTTCCTTCTATCTCCAAGAAGTGTGGACATCCAGGTGGAAAGGAGGAGATGGTGTCAAAAGTTTTGCACCCTGGCAGGAGGAATCTGAAGGTGAAGTTGGGGTGGGGACAAGGTGAAGGCTTGGGAGAGAAGAAAGGCAGCAATTCCTCTGGCACTCTTCCCCTCTGCATCTCTAGTTTCCATCGTGGTGCTGGCCCATCAGTGGATTAATGAGCCTATTGACTTTGCCAGGGGTGGAGAATATAAATAAAAGCAATTTCCTGGCCTAGCTCCCACTGAAACCTAATCCAGTGGGAAGAGAAAGGCTCTCCTCTTAAGATGAAGGCTTTTTTAGATTGGGTGGTAGCTGAGCTGCTGATAACTTTATTGTGAAAGCAAGATGATTTTTCAAACTGTATATTGAGCTTTCTAAATTCATGCAGGCTTGCACACCAGCTACTTCTGGTGTGCAAATGGGGTGACACGTGTTGTTAGCAGGAATGAATGACAAAACCACATTTCTTGTGTGGGTATCTAAATGTTTTCCAGGATAGCATTTGCCCAGATCTCTTTATGCTGTACCTGTGGAGGTTTTCCACTTGGATGATCTTAACTCTCCTTTATTTATTACATATATCAAGATCTCATCCCCTGCTTTTAAGGCTACAGAATACAGCAAGAATTTTACCTGCCTGTCACTGCTTCTGAATGAAGCAGTCCCTTTATGTTAGCATTGGAAGCAGTAGTTACACTTAAACAAGAAGTAGAGCAAGCATGGAAAACTCTGCATGGAAAACTCTGCTGTGTGCATCCCCTATCAGCTGTGATGGACCAAATTCTGAAGCAAAAACTCCCATGTTCACATTTTAAACAGGGACTCTGCCCTGAGATAGAGAGCCTCTGGTACCTTGGTACCTATCCACAGTCAAGAGACACCAGCTTAGTTGAAATGGGACAGCAGGAGCACTGCACATGCTCTGTTGTAAGAACAAAATTGTCAGAATTAGCCCACTTCATTTATTTTTTTAGTTATTTTTCTAGTCACACTTTGCTCTCTTATGCAACAGTTTTGCCAGTGGGTAAAATATTTGGTGCTGGCCTCATCCAGAAAACAGAAGTCACTAGCTGAAAACAGATAGGAAGTCACACATAACAAGAGAATCATATATTTCCATAGTACTATGAGGAAGTTTTGCTGCTTGGAAAAATGCTTGTTTCACAAAACCACAATTAATCTCTTTTTTTTTCTGTCTCCAGCTGTTTCTCCCAGAAAGAAAAAAAAAATCTCACTAAGTGTCTTCAGTATGGTCCCCCCCATTTATCAGGCCTCTCACACTGAATAGAGCAGTATTTTTATGGACAAAACTGAGTGAGCTGGCTGGATTTTGCTGTAGCAGACTCTGATGTGGTAAGGGCTCTTTGTCATATATCACAGTCAGAGGTCATTTATTATCCTGCTTTCCTGTGGGAAGAGACTGGGGCAAAAGATCCAAATTCTACCTTTCCTTTTCCTCAAGTATGTGTTTTATAATCATCACTTATTAGCAGGATTATGGTAGCATCTAGGTAATCTTTCCAGGATCGGGGCATTATTATGATGAACAATGACAGAAGTCTATTCATTAGAGTCCAGAGAAATTGTTTTGCTTGGCTGTAAAAGCACTTGGGCCAAGGAGGTCAGACAGCTTTATTCAAAGTCCTCTGCCCGTGTTACCAACTCTCGTGATATTATCAAAGTCTCCCACCATCCTGGGCTTTTCAGTGAGCAGCACCTCCTGCTGTCATGTGAGTCCACAAGAAGCTCAGCCTTCATTAAACCAGAGACATGATTCAAGCCCTGTTGATTTCAAGTGAAAAATCTGAAAAATATGGGAAGCAGAAGGCAAATAATTATCCACTTGAGATATATAGAGATAATACATATATATATTAATTCTGAAATTTTTTTTGGAAGGTCAGCTTTGTAGATTCTTGGAGCTCACTGGAGACAGGGCAGGAGGGGATCTTAGTCCTTAGGAAGTCCTTAGTCCTGTGTTTTTCCATTCCTGAGCCTGTGCTCTCTAATGCTGGTGCAGAGCAGGAAAGCGGGTGTGAAACACCTTTTTGTGTGACTCAGGCCTCTGCCAAGGCAGGAAGAATTCCTCATAATCTGAAGGAGGCAGAAAAAGTGTGGGCTAAATACTCCTAAAATAATTACTTCATAAGGTGAGGCTCTGTTTCAGTCTATCCTGCCCATCTCAAAAGAATGGCTATTCCCTTTGCATTTAGAGGGTGAAAAGTTGGGAGCCAAGGATAAGCAGAGGGAAAGGGCTAATGATAAAAATACATCTTTCCTCTTTCTCAAGATTGTCTTCCCCACAGCCAAACACACACAAATACCACTGACTGTATCTCATTTATCCTTGGTTTTTCCTTTCCCTGTCTAGCCCCTTTGTCTCCTGTCTCTATGCCCTGTCAGATTATTTACCCATTCAGGCTCCCAGGCTCTTGCCCAACACTAGCAGCACTTAAAATTCTGGTTTTCAGGAAAGCACTACTTAGAGCAGACTGAAGAAGGATCTGAATTAGGATTAACCCAAAGAAAGCAATTCCCTTTACTGGAGTTTTTCTGATAGCCCCAATTTCTGTTTTGTTCCCCTTTGCGTACAAAGGGGTGAGTTCAAATAGGGTCTTTTCTGCCAATGGAATCCTGAAAATCCTGAAAATAGAGGAAACCCTGAATACTCTTTTTAGTTTTTTCCCCTTCGAGCCACAAATGCTGTGAGCCCTGTGGCCCTAACTGATGGGCAGAACTTGCTGAAACGCAGATTGCCCCACTCACAGGAAACCAAAATTGTTGAAACAAATGCTGGAACAAAACTCAGGAATGAGAAGGCTTTCCATGGATTGGAAATGCCAGTTCTCTGTTTGTTTAGTTCTCAGAAGACTTTGAAGCATTTGGGTTGATGTTTTTTGTTTTAGAAACAAAACAGCTGCCTGGTCTCCTGAGCCTGTGCCAGGAATCCACAGTCCCAGGAACACTTTTGTGCTGTCTCCACATTATTTTCCAACAGAAAAGTAATTCACAGGAGAGTTTCCATCCAGTTTCACTGGGAACCTCAACTCAGTGCTAACAAGCCTGGTACTACCAGGGGAATCCTGGGCCCCATTTTGAGGTCTGCTTAATTCTTGCTCCTTCTTGCTCTGACCTTTGCTTTGCCATCCCAAACTCTGTGTGAAGAGCAGCCTTGCTGCCTGAGTAAAGGCTTCCAGAATTCAAGGTATTCCTTCCTATTCTGAGAGCCTATGTGAAGAACTTCCAGTCCTGTCCTTTCAGTCAAAGATTTTTTTCCTTTCCTCTTTCTTTCCCTTCCCTCTACAATTAATTAGCTAATAATTTTGCTACTGATCCATTCTTCATTAAAGAGTCGAATCCCTTTTGTTAGATCTGGTTGGAACAAAGGTAGGAGAATTTATGTCTTAATTTTAGTTCATTATGGCAGAGAGCATCCCACCCCATCATTCTCCCTCTCCCCCCCCTCCAAGCCCTCCCTCTTCCTTTAGAGGATCAGTTATCACTTTGCCCCTAAACTCCTCACATTCTGCAGAGGCATTGGAAGAGCCTTCACTGCCCTTTATCTTCTGCTGCCTCATTAAGAGAAATGAACCTGAGTCTGAGAGAAATGACACAAGGGAAATAAAAATATAATCCCTTGGTGCCACCTATAATGAATTGTTATGAAAACCATGAAAATATCTGTCTGCAGATATTGTTCTTTGATTTGAAGTCAGTGTTGTAAGCGGTAATTTTTGTCATTAAAGCTGTTAATCTGCGCAGTGTTCCTCATAAGTTTTTATGAAGAAAAACAGCCCTTCTGCCTACATGCTCATGCAGGGAGCTTCTGAGCACTGCTGCATGAACAGGGTGCCTTTGAATAATTATCTTTAATTATAGCTGAGGTGGTTGTCTGTCTCAGAGATGGGGCTGTTTCATGGCAGCCTGCTGGCCACTGCCAAGAGGGTTTGGAATGAACTGGTTCATCTCAACCTTGCTGACCAAAGTCCCCAGCTGCCTGCTGGTGGGGGACGTGTGGGAATGTCCTGGAGCACTGGGCTCTCTGTGTGTGTGCGATTAGCTGCACTGATTGCCCCAACACTGTGCTTTTGTATTTGGGATGGGGTTGTGAAGGATCAAAGATGAGCTGTGGGGAGCAGAGGTTTGCTAGGTGTCCTTCCCAGCAGTCACAGGGCTGATCTCCTTCCTGCAATCCACCTTCAGCTTTTCTGAAGTCTACCAGATCTGAGAGCTTCCCTGAGCTGTCAGGCAGCTGCTTTTCATGCTGTGCATGCCAGGTCAGGGCAGAGGGGTCCCTACAGCGCCCTGCACCAGTGTGACTGCACTCCATTACCCCCAGGTGACCCTCCAGACAGAACTCACTGATGTTGGGAGGGCAGAAAGCATGGTAGCCTCATGGTGTTTAGATTCCTTGGACTGAAAAGAGCTGTGGGCATACTGGCCAGGAAGAAATGGCCCCAAGTTGCACCAGGGAAGGTTTAGATTGGACATTAGGAAAAATTTCTTCACTAAAAGGGTTGTCATGCCCTGGACAAAGCAGTCCAGTAGTGTGGTGAAATATCACCGTCCCTGGGGATATTTAAAAGACACATAGATGTGACACTCTGGGACATGGTTTAGTGGTGGGTTTGGCAGTACTGGATTAGTGGTTGGTCTCAATGATCTTAAAGACCTTTTGCAACCTAAGTTATTCTGTGATTCTAAGGAAAATCAGACTTGGAAGGGTTTTTTGCACCTCCCTCACAGAATTAGCTTCCTGCTGAAAATGGCAATATTAACCTGAAGTCTGATCTTGTAAGGATTTCCTTATTCCCATCAGAAATTAGGTAAAGTCTCAGTGCTGATTTACACTAGGCAAACATTTGGCTTAATTGCTTGACTTCCTGAATCTTAGCACAACCACAGACACCCCCAGCTCTGCAAATATTTAGTTTCCCATTTGTGGAAAAGATGAAGGCTGAGACTGATCTCCACTGACTTTGCAGAAAGGGCATTGTGAAGTGCATGAGAATAGAGGCAACATCAGAGACTTAAAAATAGAAATAAAAGACCAAGAAAGAGAATGAGTTAATAAATCTTTCAAGACACCAAGTTGATGGAATAATGAAAACAACTACCAGGACTTGCCATGGCCCCTGCCCCTTAAAGGAAGCCTCTTCCCCATTTGGTCTCTGGTTTTAAAACAGAAGGGTTGTAAATAGCTTATAGTTGAAGGCATAAGACATTCATTGTCTTTTCTATTCTTATGCAACTGTCCACTCTGAAGTCCTGGTATTTTACTCTTAAACATCTGGAACTAGGATTCCTATATATAATGCCCATAATCTCTGTAGAGAAAGTCATTTATGTTTCCTGAAATTCTCAAAAGTATCCCTAGCATCAGGTCTTTTATTTAGGCAGCTTGGAGCTGTGAGAATTCCTGAGAAAAAGCTCTTTATTGGCTCTGCTTCAAGGTAGAGAACTCCAAAATGTAGCAAATTACCCTTTATGCTCCAGGCAGAGTAGCAGTACAGTGCAGGCAATTCTTTCCTTGCTTCTGACATCCTACAGCTCAGAAGGTTTTTCCAGCATTTTTGGGACTGTAAGAACAAGCTGATCAGGGAAGAGGGCTCTGCAGACACCATTAACATGGTAGGCTGAATCTGCTGACAATAAGTCAATGATTCTTTCTGACATGACTCTAAGAGTAGCAGAAGGACGTCTGTAGGATGACTCCTGTTAATGGAAGAGTGGGATGTATGACTTGAGATTTAGGACAGATGTCAGGTTCAGGGAACTGTGGTGTAAGGAAGGTAATTTTTATTGGCATAGTAGCAGAAGACAACTTGTCACACTGATGTTGACGCCTTTTTTGTACTGTTTGGGCAAATCCCCTGGGAAGATGGCAAATGGAAAGGGCAGAGGAAGATCTGGCAACATCTCTTGCCAGATGGAAAAGGTTGTCTTCCAGCAGAAAAATAGAATGTGGGGTGATGGTGATTCCATCACCTCCAGTTTGCAAAGTCTTGGAATAGCTGGGAAGAGACTTTTTAATTATCTCCAGTGTAGTCAGGGTGGTTGCTCCCTTTCAGCCCTGCCTGTGTGTTGAGTTTGCACCATTCCTATGTGTTGTTTTAA
Organism: Ammospiza nelsoni; assembly: GCF_027579445.1. Lineage (NCBI taxonomy): Eukaryota > Metazoa > Chordata > Aves > Passeriformes > Passerellidae > Ammospiza > Ammospiza nelsoni. Next base: position 15,056,937 of record NC_080648.1, read on the forward strand.
GTAAGGGACCCATTTCAAACACGGCAAACGCAGACACCACTTCAAGAGTTATGCAGTTCTTTTTCTGTCTTGCACACCCATTCTCACCAACAGAAGCTAAATATTTGTAAGTCCAGGTTTAAAATATCAGAGAGCAAGCCACCAAGTTAATTTAGAGTTCTCATAACATCAGGAGATACACATCTTCTGTTGGCACTGATTTCAAGCTCCTGGTCTTTTCCTGCTTTTGAAGAAGTCTAAGTATTCCAGGACAGATTCATGGGCCAAGAGAGGCCCAGCAAAGACATTAAGCAGAACTGTGATACTTCCTTTTCTTTGTTCAAAAAGGGTACGTGGGTTGCACTCAACTTCATTCCAGTAACTATAACAGTAAGAGCAACGGTAATGATTTAAAAAGCCTTTGAATGATTTCCAGTCTCTCCTCCCACCTCCTAAAAGCTGAGGTGAAGTTCTATCCAGCTGTCATTGGGAGCAAGAAATTCAACCAGACACCTCTAGCAATATTAGTCTTATTTATGTAAAGTCAATTCTTAATTAATATTGATGTACAATCTATAAGGCAAGGATCAGGGATACTTCCACTGCCATGCGTGACCTGCTCCCTATCCCAGACCTTATTCTTTACTGGTTGCCTCTTTGAGCACATGACATTTATCTGCCACAATCTCTGCTGCATTTTGTCCCTCCTGTTCACAGAAATGATTGCAGCTGGAATTTGAGTGGAATTTCCTGCTCTCCCTGGTTTCCATGTTCCTTCTTGCCACAAGGTCAGGACAGGAAGTGGGATTTTGCAGAATATTTTGAATGTGGTGTGGGAGACTTAAGAAAAAAGTGAGGTTCAAATGGTATCCACTGCTGCATCTGCAGATGTGCCAGTGTTTGTTCCATTGTGCTGCTGTTTATAGGGTCTTATTTTTTCTGAACACAATGGGATCCCGATTCATGATAAGAGCTCAGACAGTTCTGCCTTATACAGATAACAGTAGGAATGCGCAGAATAATTTGCAAGATATTAGCTAGGTGATAAATTTCACAAGGCTCCACTGAATAGGCAGAATTGTATCTTGCAAATAGAGTGAAGATCTGAAATGAAAGATGAGTTACTGGCTTAAAAAGAGAGGGGGAAAGAACAGCAGGAATCACATCCCCTGCACTCTTGGCTGGTTGGCACCCAAGTGTCTCCCTGTGCCCAAAAAGACATTTCTTCCACCAGGTTATAAGAGATTCCATAGCCAGTGTGAGCTGAATAAGAAGATAACCCAGCACATTGTGTGCTACTTCTGCTTGCCATAGTGGAAAGACTCCTACAGACAAAGCCTTTGAGTTGCCTTGTCATTTTTTTGTGGATGGAGGAGGAGGAGCAACTTGATGTACAAAAGAATGAGCTGGATACAGCCTGAGATTGAAAGCCACAGGGCTTCCTTTTCTGCCTTCTCCACTGGAGCCTTGCGTTCATTCCCCACCCGGACTGTGAGGCTTCTCCTCTCCCCACACAGGCATGTGTTACAGGTTGTCAAGTGGCCATGGTGCCAGGAGATTGGAGACCTTACAGTGCCTGTCAGGGAGGGCTGTTCTGAGCCAGGCTCTCTCTTCTGATTTCCAATGCAGCCCTTGCAGCTCGGACACCCAGGGTCAGTCAGCTGCAGGGATGAAACAGCTTCCCGTACTTGCACAGCAAGAGTCAGGCTCTGAGCCCTGGCCAGCAGAGTCTGGCTGGGTAGCGTGGGAAACTTAACAGGCAGAGAGAAAATCTGCTCTATCAAGGGCTGTTTTCCTGGGGCTGCAATTTCTAATGCATCCAGCACATTTTTTGGGTAATCTCTACTCCTGGAGCAACATTTGGAAGAGTGGAAAGAGAAGTATTTTATCTTCAAAAAAACAATTGTACAACAAATTGAGAGGGATACTGTCAGTCACTAACAAAGTAAACAGAGCTCCACAGGTCTCAGGCTGCCACCTTTTGCTGAACCCATTAACTGTTTCCTTAATGGCAGAAGAGTGAAGTGGATTTTCCCCTTCATTACTTTTAGTGTAGGATATAGGTTTTTAAAGTGGATCCTTTCAGAAGGAAGGAATAAATTAATACATTGGAGTTTTCTTTTTCCAGGGCTAATCTTTATGTCAATGAAGCAGATTATCTTTGCCTTATTTTCTCTTCAACTCTCAATTTATTTAAGTTCAATTAGATAGTATTCCTTCAATATCTTATTGTAACTGCCTCCTCTGCTAGGACAGTGAAGAGATATTGATGTGATCATTGTAAACATGCTTTGCTCAGCTGCTTGTCCACTGTGAGTTGTTGCAACTGTCCAGCAATCAAATTATTAAAATGTTGTAGACTATAAGTCAGTCAGGACTGAACTTCTGTGGAAAGCATTCATTTGGGGTTGGTGTTTGGGCAAGATCTGGGAGCAAATGTCTCTGAAGCATTTGAGACCTGCCTTTTGCAATCACTTATTCCAAAATTGTGATATTTGCTTATTTAGCCAATCAGCACAGCTTCAGTCCTACATTAACAATTGGGATCCACTGCAAAATTACCCTGATTTACTGGTTACTCTTTTCAGGCAGATTCATGGGAATTCTATTAAACTTCTGCCTCATGCTGCTTCCATTTCATCTCTTGTCCTGGGACATGTCCAAGTGTGCTGGGTGATAGCAGAAATCCTATCAAGACGTGTCTAGAAGTAGCTGATAGACCTGTATCCGAACCAGTCCTGATTTGTAGACAAGAAACACCATGAGAATGATTTTGGCTAAGGCTGTGAGCTATTCCAAAGATGACGATTATGATGAAAGTGCACAAGGCTGGTGCAAGGTGACATCAAAGTTCCCTACAAATATTGGTATAGACAAAACCTGAATAGCTGGAAAGCAGTGTATCTATCATGAATGAACACAAATGTTCAATTTTCATGTTTTGGGTGCATAAAGTCTTTTTTAATACACTTTTCAGGAAGAAATGTTGAAATATTTAATTTCTAACCCGACCTTGGGGTAAATAGCATCCTTTACTCCTTTCCTTGCTACAGCCATGGCTGATACAATGTCATGGGAAAACTGAATGCTGCCAGCTGTGCAGCACTCTTTATCTGCTGGGTTCAACTGGCACCTGTGAATTATCCTGTGAAATGCATAAGTGTTATTTCTGCTTCCTTCTCCTATGGTCCTGAACCAGGGCTTCTTCCAACACTGCTGCAACAGAAACTATTATCTATTTTCCACACTACTATATGTGCTTCATAATTACTTTAAAATTCTTGTTTAGACTCCACTCCAGTCAGATGAACTCCAGTATTCTTACTTAAGACATAGATAATTAAGGCCACAGAAATAGTGAGGTCTACACACACAAAGGCATCCAGAACTCCAATTTCTATTTGGCTCCTAAGGAAAATTTACATGTTGATATCTTTTTATGGACTGGAGTTTGAAAAACCTACTTCCAGAGCCTAATTTTCAGGTGAGATAAATATTGCCTTTCAAAAATCCCTATGAAATTTATGTCCTGTGTGAGTTTTCCCAAGTTCTTCAGGAGGTCAGCAACTAAGAGAGGCACCAGATTCACATCTCCTGACACCGTGCTGCCACACTACCTAATTGATACATTTCATACTTGTAGGAATGTAGCCAGTTTTTAATCTTTGATCTTGGTGTGAACTTACTTGGTGTTATAAATGTTGAATTTTTAGTGTATTTTTATACCATTACAATTATGAAATTGACTTCTCATATTTATCTTCCTTCAGAAGACTGAGTGACATGATTATTGGAATCGGTTCTTTGAAGCCTGCGATTCCGCAGGAGTTTTTTTCCCCTCCAGGCTGTCTTCAGGCAGTGACACCATGTCTAGGTCTCATTGTAACAGCCCTAATGAAAAAGAGAAGAGAACAACCCATCATGAGGTTCATATGCCCTGCAGGATTCAGGAATATGGCAGTGAGTCAGGCTCGGCGCTGTTGCTCTGGCTGCGGTGTTTTATGGGCTCCCTGACCCCGTGAAGTCACCCTGCCATCGGTGCCGGGCTCGGGGTGAGCAGCGTGTGGTCTCCTTGGAAACCACAAAGTTGTGGGGGAAGGCAGGAGCTGTGCGTCCCAGAAACAGAGAGAGAGGAGAGCCTGATAGGAGATCTCCAGCCGCGGAATTTCACTGGAGGAAACCATGTCTGATAGCTTGGCCTGCCAAGCCTTTCATCTGACCTGCTGCTGTCCCGGGCTGTCACCCTTGTAACCTCCTGTTAAAAATACCAGCGGGTTTCCTTGCTGGCCGGACATCCTGCCAGTGAGCTTTGGTGTCCCAGGGAGCTCTCAGAGAGCCCTGCTGCCACAGGGGCTGGACAGGCAGCAGTTCAGCCTTCCACCCCACGGCGCCTTTAGAGGCATCTGCTTCCCCACGTTATCACAGAATCACTGAGGTTGGAAAGGCCTCCAAGATCGAGTCCAGCTTTATCTATGATTAAAGACACTGTGTGCTGGAGGATTTTTTTCTCATGCTAATCTTTATGTCAATGCAGTAGATCCTCTTTACCTCTCTATTTATTTAAGTTCAAGCAGGTAATTTTCCGTCAATATCTCACTGTAACTGCCTCCTTTATTAGGACATGCACAACAGCATGTTAAAATCAACACCAACTAATCAACAATTAACTCCAGTGCCAAATATTCCCCCTTCCTTTGTGATAAGAGCTTGATATTCTGTAAAAAGGAACTACCAGCTTTGAAAATCAGAATGTGAGTTGTCTCCAATTGCTCTGCTCAAACTCTGCATTGTCACAGATTTACCCTCTTTGTTGGTTATTTTTTAATTGATATTAGAAGAGCACCTGGGAATCCCAGGTAAGAGCTGCAGCCCTGTGGGGACAGGAGCTCCCTGACCAGGTGCTGTGGAAGGCAGGTCCAGCCCCAGGGAGCTCATGGGCCATGATGGACCCCACAGCAATGGATGAATTGGACAAATTGGGCAGATGTGGTTTGGGGAAAACTTTCTGCAGTGTTTGACAGAAAGGTCAGCTGGCTGCTGGATTGACAGACAGCAATGGGAACAGTCTGTAAGCTTGAGGAAATGACAAGACATGGTTTGCCAGAGGATAGGTAATTGGACAGGTTTTTGGCACAAGTGGGTGGTGCAGTGTGGGAGAACACATGGCAATGCTTAAGGGAGAAGTTGGCTTGCAGCTTCTCAGGCTTGTCCAGGACACAGTAAGCCCAGGAAGTTCCCAGGTTTTTTCCTGCAGGGATAAAAAATAGCTTTACTTTTAAAACACTGGCATTTCACTCTACCAAATTACTTTTAGTTTCTGCTCTGGGAAGTTTCTTAACTTTGTTTTTATTTGTTTTGTATTTCCTACGAAAATTACCGTGTTCAAAATCTTAAAATGTATCTTTTAGTACAGGTTTTCAGACTTATTACAAAGCCACATTTTGAAAAGCAAACATTGAATATTGTAAGGGAAAACATTTTACCGAGAAAGTCCTTGTTCATTTCCTTTGTTGGGTTTTCATAAAATCTGTAAAAAGTACTAACCAGGTTAAATGCTTTGGCTAGCAAAAATTTCCATGTTTGTTGAAAAGGTATTTTTCCTGAGAATCATTCTGATGAATACACTTCAACCACCTCCTGGAATTAGAAAAAAATATTATTAAAAGAAATTTGCCCAAGTTTCCTAAAGGGAAACAAGTGTCAGCATTAGATAATTAGAAACCAGGGACTCAGCCTTTTCTCAAACAACTGAACAGAGCTTCTTTGAACTCATCTTGACTTCTCCATGCTGTGTCAGAGGAGGAGATTAGTGGTAGAAAACATGCTAGAGACAGGAGTGAATGCTGCACTGTTTAAGAATGAAAAAATTCCAGACCAAGCCCTTTTCTTCCCCCACCCCCAGCTACAGCTCTTGCTTTGGGAGACAGAATATGTCTCAATTCCAGAACTGCAGCCACTGAAGTTCTGGATGGAGGTTCCCTGTGGAACAGGAGGCAGTGAATGCTCTGAAGAGCTCGAAGGCAACAACAGCAACAGAAAAAAAAAAAGGATGGAAAGAATGAAGAGTTTCAAGCACAGCTTGTGCTGCTAGTGATAGGAAATCGAGATGTAAACTCACACCAAAATATATAGCTGAGATTTTACAGCAAATGTCTGCCTAGGAGACAGGGTAATCTCACTACAGGAGGTGGTAAGGAACACTGAGCATCCAGGTCCAGGAAAGAAGCAGTGTGCTGCAAAGGGGAGCTGTGCTGGCAGAAATGTATAAAGAGAAATTATGTTCTTTGTTCAGAGGAAAATTTTGGATTGGAATGCAGTTCACTGTCTTAACTATTGAGGAAAGTAACACAGAAAGAGAGTGCTTCTGGGAGATTTCCATTAGAAATTGCAAAATCTTTTTCCCCCTTTCTCTGCCCAATGCAATTAAACAGTAATAGGAGTGCATTGCACAGTTTATGAAGCAATAATCCAGTTCCCAAATGGCTAAAGCAGGAGACTGATGGCCAAATCATTTATCCCAATGAGGAAAATAGATTATTGCTCAGGAAAGCAGCAGGATGGCATTGTTACAGTTATTCTGCTGTCTCAGTTTATCAGTTCAAAAAACCTAGATAGGAATTCTTTCCCTGGGATCAGTTTCTGCTTTCCCTGCTTGCATTGCCAGTCCTGAGTGAGGAGTCCTGCTGACTGTGCCACGATTACCTGTGGAGCAAAGTACAGCTCTCAGTGAGTGAGAGTGACAGGACCAGGGTTTCAAGGCTGCAACAAAACATGGTAGCTGGTGAAGTCAGTGCAATTCTGGCTGGGAGATGTGGAGACATAACATTATGAAGTAGGAATGTAACAGCTCTCATGTGGCTGCACTGGGGATATTGTGCTTAGTTCTAAGCACCTCGTTAACAGAACTGTATTAACAAACTGGAGGGGATCCAGAGAAGAGAAAGTCAGTTGGGTATGTTGATTTATGAATTAAGATGGGCCTGAGTGGCTGATGTCCAATCTGAATCCATATTGGAATGCCTCCAGATCTTGCAGATGTTCGTGGGTTCAGGACTTTATGATCCCGAGTCGGCTGGAGTCTGCAGAAAGATTCCCACTGGCTGCACTGATCACTTGATTTGGGTCTGCTTGAAGGAACCTTGGCTGAAGAGCGATTAAGGCTAAGGATATATATTTATAGTACTTGGAAAAAGAGTAAATAGAGGGGAATGTGATGTCAGCTTGGAACTATTAAAGAGTGCAAATGTGAGGACCACCGTCTTGGCTGACATACTGGGAAAATGAACTGGGGACCTTCAGAGCTGGAAACAGGAGCTTTTTAACATCACCGGCCAAGGTGACCAGACTGCTGCATGTGCCCCTTGTGTGGATGTGGGAAGAGAGGAGAGTATAGGGTGCCTTTGTGGATAATATTACCATGGTCTGACAGGCATAAGGAACATAGCATTAATTGACAGAGCCAGCATTTTAGGAGCAGGGTGATTAATTTAGGACAAAGAAATGAGTTTTGCATCCCTTAAATAGTGAACCAGATCATACCCTTGTAAATTTTTTTGCATGTTTTTTTAATGAACAGGTGGACAGATACTCAGAAAGCAGATTGTTCTTGCTGATTTTTTAGGGTTTGATGTCATAGAACTGTAAAGTACAATGAGACTCTCTTCTACCTCACTGTTCCCAATTAGATTACTTTGATCCTGAGATTGTGCATTAGGATATGGCCATAATTACCATTTCAGGTAGAGCTGAGGCTGCTACACAGGTGCTACTCACTGCCCTGAAGCCATCTCTTAATTCTGCTGGAATACCTGTGCATTTCCTCCCTAGCCCAGTTCTGGTGAAATGATCCTAGCTACTCCTTCTCCAAACTATAGGAAAGGTGTAACTCATCTGGATCATTTTGACAGAGACAGGCTGGAGAGTGCCAGCAGGTGCAGCCAGCTCTGAAGATGTGCAATGGTGGCCATGGAGATTATGTCCAACATGACACTGAAGAACATTCCAGAGCCTGGGAACAGCGAAGATAAACAACCCAGCCCATGTGGGAAAACAAAATTTAAAAAATAAAAAAAGAAATCCAACTTGGTCCCTGGTGAATATCAACAAGAAAAGATGTTACTTTATGGATTTTGTGTCACAAAGGGATTTTCTGTCCTAGAGAGGCTTTCCCTGTGTTTGGGGTGTTCTTGCTTTTTTTTTTTCCAATGTAAGGCTTCCTTCCTTCTTGTGTCCAGAGAAGGGCAGATATATTAATGTGGATAACAGCAATGAAGCTGGTGAAGGGAATAATTCCTATGAGGAGGAGCTGAGGGAGCTGGGGATGTTTAGCCTGCAGAAAAGGAGGTGGGGACTGGCCTCTTCCCCCAGGCAGTTAGTGACAGGACAAGGGGAAATGGCCTCAAACTGCACCATGGGAGGTTCAGACTGGACATCAGGAAGAATTTTTTCACTCAAAGGATTGTTAAGCATTGGAAGGGGCTTCCCAGGGAGGTGGTGGAGTCACTATCCCTTGAAGCCTTCAATAAATGACTGGATGTGGCACTCAGTGCTCTGGGCTGGTTGTCAAGGTGGGGAATGGTCACAGGTTGAACTTGATGATCTTTGAGTTCTTTTCTAACCTTAATGATTCTATTATTACTCCTTGAATAGCAACAGATTGCTCATACCACACACATATCCTAGGAGCATTAATATTGTCTCCTTTCTCTACCAAATTCTTTCCAGGAATTTGAAACCATGGAGGATTCCACCTTATTTTCAGTTTGGCTGAAGTTGTTCAGCAGGTACACAAGTTATCAGATGGGAAGAATGACAAACATGATGATCTCACAAGCCTTTTTTCCTTAATAAATTCATTAAAAAATATACTTATTTACATATTCCCAATGGCATACAAATCTGACCCAGGTGGAGAGCCTGCCTGTTCCCAGAACACCAAGGAACTTCAGATAAATTTAGGTTAAAAGCTCATTTGTTTCAAAATTGCATATTTGCTGCCTGCTTTGTTCCTTTGCTTGGCTGTAAAGCACAACACAGGGATGCTGTGAGCTTTTCTTTCAGATCCTTGCAAACATCTGCTTGTTTTATATTCCAAATACTGCTTACAATATAAAATCATATCCCAAACAAAAGATATTTCTCTACAAATAAGGAACCAATTAATGTCAGAAAGTCTAAACCAATATAGTAAAAGAAAAACAACTGAAAATAAAAGCAAATGTGGCTGAACTGTGAATATCTGATAGTGCTGTGATGCCCAGGGCTGCTGGCTTCAGCCAGTGTGGGTTGGGATTGAATTTACTTAGTTCTGGATAAACAGTGGATCAGACAGGGGTTTTCTGATTGTTTTTTTCAAAAGTACAAATATGATGCTGGAAAGCCCCAATGGATGTTGTTTCAAGGCAGTGACATAAGATGGGGCTAAAATCTTTGCAAACTTAGGAGTGCCTTAGCAGACCCAGTAATATCACAGCAGGGAACAGCAACGTCACATCTGGAACATTATAAAATTGGCAATGCTGAAAAGGCATTAGTAAACATTATTAAGAATTCCTTGCAGGCAATTAGACTGCAACAATATCTTTGGAGAAAGGTTTTTTTTTTCCTTTTGCGTCTTTATTTCTATCTTGCTAATGAGGGACTAATGAGCCACAGACTTGTTACCTAGGAGGGATATCTCAACAAAGCTCTAGTGAACTTAAACCCAGTATTTACAGACTGATGACTGTTCACATTCATTATATGTTTTAAATGAGGAGGGACTACAGTAAAAAAAAAAACAAAAAAAAAACAAAAAAAAGGAAACAAGTTGTTCCTAGCTGAGAGACTTCTGAAACTCTAAATGTCAGAACTTTCCTAATGTCAAGGTTAGAGCCTTCCACCTTTCCCACCATTTAGGGCTAAGCACAGTTACAAGTTACCAAAATATTAGTCTTCTCTGACCATTGCGAAACCTACTTTTGGTTTCAATGATTTCGAGAGATTTTTGTTTAGGTTTGTTTTTTTGCTTCCTTAGGAAATCAGGCTACTAAATGAGCATTCACTGTCTGTGTAGGGGTACATTGGCACATGCCTGCTTCAATCAACCCCTGCTCACAATTTTTTTTTTTTTTGCCAACACAGTGTCTTTTTCTCTGTCTTTTTCTGGCTACCTAATCTTAACTATCCAAGAGGCTGCAGATAAGACATTGGAGAATCTCAAGCAGAGCACACTTGCAGTTCCAGGCCCAAGGAAATCACTCAGAACTTATCAGCAGCTCTGATACCAGTTGTGATTAGGGCACATGGGTGGGACTTGGGAGCCGTGGCTAAAATGAGTTGCTCTGCTACACTTTTTCTACCTGCCCTTGAGCAACCCATGCATGGACAGTTTTTTAAAAAACCTCTCTCTCTTACAGGCTGGAGGCCTGATTCTGTCCTGAGACATCAGGGTGGGTAGTCAATGGACTGAGACAAACATCACTGGGATGTGACCACAGTGACCTTTGTGACTGGATCCCTTGAGCAAGCCCTCAATGCCAAGTCAGGGGAATTTGGCTTCCAAAGGGTACAGTCACCAGGACAGAGTGTGTGTGACCACACAATTAATCTACCTGCACCTTCCTGTCCTCTTCACACTCCAGAAGATGTTCATGTAGCCAAGACATGATGGCAAAAGCAGTTTCACAGAGTCTTTGTTCACAGACCAGGAGTGTGCAAACCCTTTTTTATTTATAAACAGCTGCTTTGACACAATTTCCTTTGCAAAGATGCACAAAAGGTCTTGGTTGATTTTTAAGAACAAATTAGGGAACCTTGAATGTTGCTACAGAAGATTCTTGGGCAACTCACTTTCTCTTGAGTTTTTCCAGGCTTATTTTAGCTTGGGATGTCTGCTTAAGTTGTTTAAGCTCCTGGTTCCTGTGGCACCTTGGACTTTTCACCTTGATCCCCTTATCTTTGGCTTCTCCCCCTTCCCAGTCTGTATCCCACAGATTTTTTGTTTTGCCACAGCATTCAATGGGGGCAGTCTGGGCCCTGGCACCCAGCACAGGGCTAACAAAGGACCCAAATTCCAGACTTGTGAACCATTCACCCACAGAACTTCATGTCAGTTGGGCAGGGATGTAAACCTGCAATTGCCCAGCTCAGGGTGGCTCTCCCACCTGTTCCATCATTTCTCCACCTTATGTGCACTCACTCTGAGGACTGTAAGCAATTACTCTGTTAGGTACTAAATACGATATGCAGCACATGGTAGTGTAAAATTATGGAATTTGGGGGCTTTAATGAGCTCAGGTGCAATACAAAAGAACTTTTTTTTTTCCCTGTCCATAAAATTATATGGCTTGGAATCAGGGGGTTTATACAGCCCTGGACAAAACCATTTTATTTAAAGGGTGGGTAAAAGTGGGGGGTGGAGGAATACAACAACAACAACACCCTAGCCCAGCACAATTATATGCAGATTTGTTCATAAATCTGGGCTGGAGCAGATGTGCTGCACATGTTGAAATCCAGAGCATGTTGCTGGAACTTAAAACATAAACATGAACCTGTTTCCAAAGAGGAAAATCTGCTCACAGCGAGGAGCTGACCCTGTGCTTTAAACAAAGATCGAGTCCATTCTGCCTATTGTGCCTTTGCCATGTGTTTACTTTCCTTGCTTGGTGCCTAGGGTAGCTTAAGGAGTAGCCAAAAGAAGAGAAGCAATTTACTCAGGTCTGAAAAGAGCCAGTGGCACTTCAGGCTTAAGGAAACAAGAGGTAGGATGTGACCCAACTCATCTGGCTATCAAGGATCCTATAGACTGGGTCAGCAGTATCATGCTGAATCTCACATCTGAATTTTTAGAAGTCTTTTGCCCTGTAGGTAAATCTTGTAGAAAAACATAACTGCGCTTCACAGTGGGTAAGGCTGTAAGAAATGCTCTGCTTTAAACACCAGCCTGCGCTCTGTAGGCAGTTAGAAGTGAAGTTGGTTGTATGATTAAATTCCTTTGGAGGGTAGCAGGGCACATTCCTGACTGAGTGCCACCATACTTTATTTTCTTAAAAGTGACAACTGAAATGCTGGTAGCCCCTCCTATCCAAAGTTGTGAGCTCCCAGATTTCAGCATGGTCTGATGCATGTCTGATGCATGTGGTAGCAGGTGAGACAATTTTCTGTTTTCCTGGCTTTTTATCCTGTCAGAAATAGGTGTTTGTTGGTCAAAGGATACCGAGAATTCAAAGAGCTTTCTTCATGATCCTTAAAAAAATGTAGCCCTCCAGTTAAGTGACAAGGGGCACTTCGTGGTTATTATGAGGCTGCTTACATCCTGTCCATCCCACTGGGTGTTTAGATAAAGAAAGGAGTTCATTTTCCATTGCCAGGCCTGACAATACCATGACCTACATGAATACAGAGTTTCCAGCTCTCTTTTTTTCCTGGAGGAACAGTGGTGGGTGTGATCATCTGTGTGCCTTTGTTTGAGTTCTCTTAATTCTCCATGGAGGATGTTGGATTGAGGCATGATGTTGAAATCTGTGCTCATCCACTCATCCCTACAGGCCAGTGATGTCAGGAGCTTTAATCTCTGAGACTCATGGACACACTCTTGGCACTCCTTGCACTGGCAGTCAGCTGCAATACCGTGCTTCTGGGAGAGGGGCTTTTGGTGGTTTCAGAGCTTGGGAAACCCACAAACTGCTCATGTTTATTTTCACTTAAATCAAAGAGCCATGAAAAGGAATGACTGTTAAAAAGTCAGGTTGACATAGATGTGGATTATATCAGAAAGAGCACGAGCAGTTTATACTGAGAGCAGCCACAAATAAAACATATCTCTTTGGTTTGTTAAGAGAGGTGTGCATCTGGATCAGCCTCCTGCTTATTGCACCATCCTTGCCCAGTGCCTTTTTTTGCCACTTGCACAGCCCAGGATGGGGCTGCCCCACCAGAGGTGTCACAAACATTAAACCTGCAAAGGGCAGTGAGGTCCCTCCATGCTCTGCTGGACAGGTATTGTGATGACTAATTGAAAATAGGGTTTCATTTGAGAAACACTCACATGTGCAAACTCCATTAACTAATTAGCTTTCCAGGGGTTTTTACAGTTTTGAAGCCCAAAAGCTCCTGCCACTGACAGCACACAGCCCAGGATGAAGGGAAAAGGGCCGTCAGTGCTGACAAGTTCACCTTAAACTGGAAAATTTTAAATGTTCCCAGTGGCCTGACTATTTGTCCTTCCACCTGACTACTGCTCAATCCATTGCCCTCAAATATGGTAAGAGGAAGAAAAGATGCATTATTATTAATAAATGAATGGAGCTATTTCCTATTTATTATTTAAGCTCTCGATACTGGCAGGCTTTAGTGATACATGAAATATAGGCAAGTAATTTATTTATTAGGCAAAATAATGATTTTTCCCCCCACCATTCTGGAGCCCTCTTTGACCCAAACCAGCAGGGGGTTTATCAAGTACAAATACGATGACTTGTAATTTTAGAGTCTTTCGGAGCACTGTAACTGACAACCTTTTTAACATAAATACATTGAACAAATAATTTATAGAAGTATTCTGGGAATATTTTAGGGTGTTTTATTACTACTTCTGAAAGCCATGGCATGTTATTGATTTTGGTGTATTAATATAACCTAAAAGTGAGGGCACATGCTTGCCTCCTAATCCAAATCAGCTTTGATGGCAACCCATATATTTTACTGAAAGGAGCCTTGAACTAACGGCAGAGGTTAACAATTACACATCATAGCCAAAAGTTTAAGAAAATGAATTTTGCACATTACACACTGTCCAGCTCCAGCCACAGGAAGTTCCCCACTACTCCCTCCTTGATGTGTTATCCAAATTTTTCCAGTAGCTATTTGTCAGAATTTTGAAGCCTTATCCTTGCATTTGTGTCATACAATTTACATTGTATTCATGAAGGCTTCCACTGAGGAAGTGTAATCTCATTACTGTTTTCTTTATGCCATAAAACCAGCATATTTCTCTTAAAATGAGAAATATTCCTTGCTTCCTTTGTATTTTATGATGTACATAAGTGTGTGTGTGTGTGTTTACAGAGGCATAGGTATATATAACAATAGCTGGGATGTGTACAGTACTGGATGTGGGCATTTCTCTGTTTCATTTTCTGCTGCCCTGGGCTGCTGCTGGTGGGCACTAGAGAGGTTTGAGTTGCTCCATCTGCCTCTCTCCAGCTGTCCAAAGGCTCCAGAGCAGCCCCAGTGCAGTGTGACAGGAAGGTTGGTGCCTCCAGCCCTTGCTTTCTGTTGGCCTGGGTACCGGCCTGGTTAATGCTTCAGTGAAACTGGACCAGCTCATCTGGCTGCTGAAAGCTGTGCAGCAGCACCAGTGCCTGATCCTTGCCATGGTGGTGCATTTGTCAGCCAGACCCCTGAAAAGAGGACTCTTCAAACCTCACCACCTAATGTGGGCTTGTTTTTTTCTCTTCCCAAGTTTTCTCTGTAGTCTTCTCTGCTGATAATTAGTTTCACCATAGTTATCTCAGTTCTGGAGGACTTTTTTTCCTCCATGTGTATTTCTTGGCTTTAAAAAGGAATGGTGGACAGTTTTAAGTGCCTTGACATAACAGCCATGTGAGCTAGATTTCTTCTGTGGCTGCACTTTCTTGAGAGCATCCAGACTTTTCTTGCCATATGTTTCTCCTCTTTCAACAAGCAATCATTCTTTTATCTCATCTTTATGTTTTTCTGATCACTCAGTGGTGCCATCAGTGATGGCTTGGCTGGGAATTCCTGGTTCTGACCCGTTTGTTGAGTGGGCAGAGTCTTTTGGGACAGCTCTGCATTGTTGGGTGCCAGTAATGAGGAACAGACAAGCAGCTTCAGCAGCAGAGTGAAGGAGAAAAGTCCCTCCACATTTGTACCATACTTCAAAGTTTCTGGAAACTCCATGTCTGAGGCAGTCAGAGACTTCTCCTGCACTTCACCAGCTCCAGCCCCTTGTTGCCCTCCCTTGGTGCTGTCACCATGGATATAATGACATCATGGTGCTATTGCTGCTGCTTAGAGAAGGAGGGAAAGCTCAGGATGATCCTGGAAAAGACTCTTAAGTCTTGAGGTCCTGTTGTCCTCAAAGCCAGAAGGATCCTTGCCCACCTTTACACCATGATTTCTGTTTGAAAAGCCTGTGCATGAGGAAGTGTGTGACGTGGACTGAGAAATATGCATTCAAATAGCATAAAATATGGGCTTTTAAATTTTTTTATTCAGGGCAGAATTCAATCAAAAGAACTCTGGAGGGGGAAAAAGCATGCAGATCTTGAGGGGCAGGGAATAGGCCATCTGGCTGAACATGCTGCCTGTTAAAATGTACCTTAATCCCTACTTCCTGCACTTTTGCCATATGCTTTGCTGTGTGAAAACTCAGGTACAAAGCAGTGCCCTGAAAAGGTGACTCCTAATTAAATCCAAAAGAGTTATTTTATATTCATCATCGTAGATGTACTCACATCTTTATTTTCCAATAAAATGTGCTCTCTCCTCCTGTCCTTGTGGTGTGACTGATGTCACTTCCCACCCAAGAAGTTTCTGGAGGAGGATTACTTTTTCCTGTTTTTTTACACAATTTAAAATTTTCTTTAGTGTTTTTTAGTGGTAAACCTCCAGCACTATTTATGTCCAGGTGTAGTTAATGCCCTCATTCTCAAAGAAGGAAGAACAAGGGACCAGAGTTGAAATAGAAGTTGTACCCTGCACGCCTGCTTCCCTTGCAGTCAGCATTTAATGATTTGCAAATAGTAATAATACACTGGCAAAGGAGACAAGAGGCTTAAATGCAGTGAAAAGCAATTTCAAATGTAAATTAGGTCCTGAGCCTGTTGCAGCTAAGGTTTTATTGGTACAGGATTTTTAATACTATGGACAGGGCTTGATACTAAGGAGCATTTTTTAAACTTTGTGATTTTCAAGCTTCATAAACTTTTCAAGCTTTCTGAGCAAACTTTCAAGCCCTGGTTAATACACTGGTCTTCCTGCAGCTTGCTCCAGACTTTTCAAATGGCTTTGGTGCTGGAACATTTTTTTCACATTGTCTTAGACTTAAGGGTCCTTTGGAAAAAAAGGGCAGTCAAACCCTCTGAGAACTAGTGGGAGGCATGGAACTTGAACATCTTTGAGTAAATTCAACCATTCCTTTGTGTGGGGTAGCCCAGAGCAGTGGTGGGACAAGCAGGCAGAGTGTCCCATGTCCCTTGTTTAGTGGGATATGGCCAGAGCCACCGGAGCATTGTATTTCCTTATGTGCAATAGACTGCACAAACTGCAGTTCCTTTCCTCCAGGTGCACCTGATACAGAGAGCTCCTGTTGTTGTTTTGGGTTCTTTATTTTTAGGTCCAGTAGGTTTTATTGGGTTATTTTCCTACCCTGTGAACACAGGCACCAGGTAGTCAATAACAATCGCTCCATTAAAAAGGAAAAATAAAATCTTTGGTGTTTGCTGCACACACTTAAAATAAAAAAAAATGAAGGGGGAAGGATGAAGGGAAAAAAAGATGCCAAATGTTGTTTTACATGTCACAGAGGCTGCTGTTCCATAAATTCATACCTTTGTGGGAGTGCAAGTAAAATGTTACCAAAGAGGTCCATTCTATCACATTCTTCTGCCATTCTTTGATATTATCATGTCTGAAAATCCAAATGCTTATTTGACAGCTGCATTATCTTAAATTAACTTTTGGCTTCCAATCTGAGAACACTTTGGCCCAGACAGGACTCTCCTGAGGTTACAAACGAATCAATAGGAGGGCCAGGAATAGAAGTGGAATAGGCCTCCTGTGCTGCTTTTAGCTACCAGACCTCCTTCAGCTGAAAATCACGTTGTGCCTCAACCCATCTCCAGGAGTTCAGTCCCAGGAAGGACAAGCTCCAATTCCTCCTCTCCCATTGCCTGGAAGTGCTTGGTTGGTGTTCAGCACCTCCCTGGGCTTTACCATCCCTTAGTGCTGCTGCTTCCACTGTCTGCAAAAAGCCCAGAAACCCCACCCCATCTTCTGCTCCTCAGCATTCAGCTCTGAGCACCAGTCACAACTGGTTTGTGTTCCCTGCCTGCTTCTGCCATTGAGGCTTTATTTAGGCTTGATAGTGAGCAGAACAGTCAGGTGTAAGATTTTAGGTCTCTGCTCAGATGAATTGTGTGCGGTACACGCCGAGCAGCCCGAGTGTTTACAACAGCCTGTGACAGAACGTGTTACTCCTTGCAGCTTGAGGCACTGCCACAGAAATATGGCACATTGCACAGAAATTGCTTGTGCAGCAAGCTGAAAGTCAGGTTATTAGGGTGTGCTGTTGGATTAACCCACCAGAGTGCAATCCAACCCGGTTCCAGCAGCGAGGATTTATTACCTGCTGTGACTTCCAGTCACATCTGAGCTCCCCATGAAATCACAGGGTGGTTTTTTGTCCATGCATGTCTGTGTGTGCGTGTGGTTGCTGTGAGGGAGAGGATGACCAAGCTTTACAGGAGCTGGGAGTGAGTTCCCATGGTGTAACACTGCACATTCCTTTGCAGTGTGCCATGTCCTGGGTTTGGGATTAAAATCTCTTCCTGGGGTGCTTAGCCTGCAAATTATTTGTGTCATGGGAATGTTCTTGAGGATGAAGGAATTCGTGTCTCAGATACATAGGGGGACCCTGCTAAAGTTACAGCGTAACTGGGTGTAGAGTTAGGTACCAAAGGTTTTGCCATTAAGGTCACCAGCCCTGGGAATATTCAGTTTACATCCTCTCTGCTGATGTTGCCACCCATTTGTTTCAAAGCTGTTGGTATTTTGGGGAGCTGTGAGCACCTGTCCAGGGAGGCCTGACTGAGATCTCACCTGTCCAGTTTGCATTGTTCTGGCAAAGTGCCCACAACTGGCTCTGACTCTGCCACAGCTTGACGACTCTTACTCATTTCTTACCTATGACTAAAGCACCAAAAATCTCCATGCTCCACTGCCAGAGAGGATCAGCTGGGACTTACCTATTTTGTCCATGCAAATAGCTTAGAAAAAAAGCAAACTTTATCTAGTTTTCCTTGTAGCTATTTGTCCCATCTCCACTCCAACACTGTGAAATACAAATAGTTTGTCAAGGAATGTTGGGTTTTATCAGTGACCAGCCTGTGGAGTAACCAAATCACCATTGTACCAGGCAATAATAGGCAAGTTTGAATTTAAAGAAAAGCCAACTGGTGATGTAATTAACCAATTATTATATGATAATGGCTATATACCTCCATGCTTGATGTAATTAGAAATTTTTAATATGTGTCTGTCTGTGACCTGTAAAATAGTTAAGAGGTTCTGAGGGTTCAGGCTTTTCTTTCTTTCTTTCTCAATTTTTTACACATTCTGTTTTTCTGTCTTTGAACCCTGTGACATGAAAGCTGTAAAATTGCATGTGAGACTGAGAAATAGATTTGACTCATGAAAATTCCTTGGGGGAGATAGAGGACTGCAGCCCACATCAGTGACCATTGTGACCCAAGCTGCCCTCAATGGACCAAAAAGTATTTGTTTTGGATTACTTCAGAGAGAGTTAAGAGACACTATAATTTTAATCTTTGATTCAGCAGAAGATTTAGACTGCTATCAGAACAGAGCTTCAATACTTTAATTTAAATCTGAGCATGAATGTTCTTGAAGTAAGTGGAGTTGTTCCTGTGTTCAAGCTAAGCATAAATTAATATTGCTGAATCAGCTGGGAGCATCTAAAAGACTGCCCCTTCTTAACTTTAAATCCACAAAAGGAATAATCTTCATTATTGTAATGTGTACCTTGAGATTCTAGTGCCCTTCTCTAACAGTCTTGGGGAATCAATAACTTCCTATTTCTTCAGAAGATTTTTCCTGTGTTTAAGAGTGTGCTTGTTGCTACAAGAGCCTTTTTCCTTCTGCTTTAGATGTCCCTTCCCAGTTGGTAATTTATTATTATTTTAAATCAGTGCACACATAAACATTGCTATTTTAATTAGGGAGAAGCAAACAGAAGTCACAGGCTATAAGGCTCTGCAAGTATGCTTGCTACTCTCACATTTTAATTATTTATTGAAGTAAATAAAATTAAATATTTTCATAGCCATCCAGAACAGGATTTGAAGTAATTACTCTGTCAAATTCATCAAAAATTCTCTCATCAAAATAAAAACCTTGATGTTACTGAATAATTTATACTACAAATACACAGAAATTGTAAAGTATTATAAATAGAAAACTGCAGGGTAAGTGAACATGAATTAGTTAAGGGTTATGTTTCTGAAAGAGCCTGTCATAAGCTTTATAAATTTTTAATAAGTGTTTTTGAGGCCTAATTTTCAGTGTACAGTATATACCAACAACTACAGGAAACAACCCGAAAATGGTGATTTAGAAACACAGCTGTTTATGATAGAGGCCAGATTGCAGCTCCTCTTCCTGGGCCTTTCTCTCACACAATTTCAACTAATGATGTTTGCCATTGAATGCCGATGGCTTAACATGAATCATCTGCCTAAATAGCAAATACATTAAGTAAACCTAATCTCTATTATTATCTATGAATACCAAATGCTGGGACAATATCCAGCCTATTAAACCCCAACTGTTCAGTGAGGCATCCCTATGCCAGTGCCTTAATGTGCCTGTGCTCTGGTTTCTGGTGTGACTGAGCATCTTCCCTCCTTGTGCAGGAGCTGGAAGGGGCCCTTGGTGTTTCTGGCACCCACAGAGCCTGATCCTGCAAGCAGTTCCCTTCCCAGCATGTGTAAAAGGAGCTGGAAGTGCTCAGCACCTTGCAGGCTGATGATAACTCTTTCATTAAATCTTGTAACGTTGAAGGTGATTTTCCATGTTATTGACAACCAAGGATGTGCCAGAGCAAAACCTCTGATTGCAAGTCCCCTGATTTTACTTCTTCTCTTTCTAATTCTGGATCAAAATTCTGTGCTAAAGGTTCTCCCATCAAACAAATTAGCCTCAGGTCTGGACCTTCCCTTGCTAGAGCCATTGTTTTCTGTGGATCTGAGATGCATGCAAATATCAACAGCCTTCTACAAAAGCTACCCCAGCCAGCTCATGGTGGACTTAAAAAGCAAAACTTCCTCCTTCTCAGCCACCTGAAACTTGAGATTTATGATGGGATCTGGATCTAAGGCAGCAAAGGAAACCTGCAGCAGCTCCACAGATGCTGAGGGAGTTCTGGATGCAGTGGTGTAAGGCTGAGGTAATGCCACAGGAGTCAGTGGATTTGTTATGAATTACTCTCATCGTAATGAAGCCTAGAAGTCTTTTTTTCACTTCTTTGTTACAGAGGTCATTAGGCAAATTGTACTTCTATTCTTTAAAGTGGATCAGGAGTTAAAGAAAAGAGATTTGGTGCTATTTGCTGCTTATTCTATTCTAGGAGGGATCAGTTAAAGGAGGGTTTTTTCTTTACCTTTCTTGTAGCATATCACTGTTTTGGTAGACATGTCAGTTCAGATCATATCTGGCTAAAACTTTGAGGTTTGAGAGCCCGTAAGAAATATGCACTTTTTTGATCAATACATGTTACAGAAATAGATGCAGGTAATGATTTTCAGACAGCTAAGCCAAGGAATCTTTATCAGATGTAGAATTTGCTATCTCATTTCAAACATGCATCTACCTCTTGCAAGGTTCTTTCTATTTCTGGGACCTTAAGGGCCTCAGCATGCTGGTTCTGCTTGTAAATAACTGCTACATCAGAAAGGTCAATATACAAGATGCAGAGTAGGCATAGAGTGACAGGAAGTGGGAGCATGACTGAAACAAGTTAAAAATTGCAATCCTTCTCTGCTTGAAACTGAAAATCCATGTACAGAACTCATGGGAGCAACTAGGGAATGTTCAGGAAGCTTTGGAAAGCTTTGGCTCACACAAAATTAAATGTAACCTAAATTTTGCTTTGCTTCTCTGTACGAGGTGAAAAGCACCCAGCTTGAATGAAGCACAAGACAAATCTATTGACTACAGAGTAGACATAGGAATTTATTGCTGTTCTGATTCCCTTCCCATTCATCAGCCAAGGTTTTCTTAACTGGCTACATTAACAGTGCCACCAAGCATTTTGTGGAGGTTTTAAGTGACTCAGGGATTTAGTCTTTAGTGTAATTGCTGTCTAACCTTGTGCTCTGCAATCTGAATAATGTGGGGAACATTTGCCTAGTACCCCAAAGATTACATTGCTTTATGTCAAATTGTCAGCAAAGAAGTTTTTTATTACTATTTAATTAAAGAGAAACCATTTGATCATTTGTCACTTCTGGTTGTTTTTCCTAGAGTAAAGCTTCCTGTTCTTATAAATCCAGGCTATCAAAGTCTGTGAGGAGCACAGAGATGGAACCTTCCATGTATTAGTTATTCACCAGGTCCTTCCTTTCTTTCTGTTCAATAATTGATAGGCACAATCGTTCCTCCTACTTCTTCACTGTAGTCAATAGCGTGTCATCCTCTGCTGTCATCTCAGGTCACCTTCCTGAACTGCTTGGGTTTAGGAGTCAAGTCTGGTACAGGCAAGTTAAAACTTTTGATAGTAGAAAGAGACATTCATTTAATATGCTGGTTGCTAATCATTATCAGCCCATTTTAAAATGAGAAAGTGATTCGTATAGGGAATCGCCTAATTTCCCTAAGCACATTTGGGTTTCACTTGCTTTAAAGATGTGCTCTTAGCTTGATTTTTCTCTTTGGGTTTGGGGTCTTTAACATTTCCTCTTCTGTTGCTTGTGGTTTCATTGTAACATTATTCTTACTGCTTTTCCCCTTCCATCTCTTTCGCTTTCTACTCCACAAGGATATTGTAGCCTTTTTGGATGTCAAATGGAACGACAAAGGGAAAAAATCCCCACAATTCTTTTTTCAAACTATGAATAGTTTTCCTTTTTTTAAAAAAAAAAGTTCTGGTTCATCTGTAGCCAAGTTTATTGGAAATGACAGCTCAAAAGTTCAGTGAGTGAGTGAAGTTCCTAGAGATCAGAAGGCCTCTGCTGTTTCTACTGTTTCCAGGCCTCAATACAAGGGCACCTTTTGGAAGTTTCAAGGTCAGCTGTAGGTCTATTATTATGTTGAATGGAAAGGAAATAATTTTGCACTTGTATCCAAGTTCTTGTCATCTTTCTCCTTACCCTACTTGGTTTCTTTGTAGTACTTGAAGGCCTCAGCTCCATCTCTTATGGCCATTGTGCATAGTTTGATTGGTGTTGGCCATGCTATCCCTTCTTTCCTCTTTCTAAAAAGCAAATGATCATGTTGCATTGAAGAAACCATTATTGCCATCAAACAATCTGCCTTAATTTTCACCTTATCTGAAAGTTTCAACTCCTCATCAACATTTCAGAAGGAAGGAACTGTGTTGGTTTTCAGTAACTCTGAGGAATCCTAGAAGTTCTGATCCACACTTTGGATAAGTCATAGAACAGAGACCACATGGACAAAGGATGTACTGGTCTTTTCCTTTGATTTTTTCCACTTTGCTGCTTCGGGGCTTTTTTTTGAAGCATTTGTTCAAGTCCCCTGAAGCGAAGGCAGGGACACGAATCTGTACAGAGTTCCATTAACCAACCACCTCTCCTAGCCAGCAACACAGAGCAATATGGGATCACAATTGTGTTTGTGATGCCCAGAATTGTAGCTTTGTCTTCCAAGGAAGGACTTAGGTTGGTGTGTTGGAATCAAGCATTTGCAGGAAGCCCACCCACAGATATTTTTTCTCAAACGTCTCTTGGCAGATTTTCCTTCTTCTGTGCCCAGGAGAATGTTGCTCTAGTGGTGCATTAGTCTGGCTTAGCCCTGTCTGACAGAAACACAACACCAATTCAGCAATGTGCTCCTTGCCCTCTCTCCCTTTTCCTGATTCACAGCAAAGATAAACAGGACACCAGGACTTGTCCCTCTGAGTTCTTATTTCTGCCAGTGGCTGGTTCGACACCAGGGCTCAGGATTTAAAATGTAAGTGCTCTTAGGCTCTAAAGCACCTCCTGTGTTTTGCTTGGCACATGGAGCATTTTCTTAACCACTTAGGGTTGTATATGGTCACTGAGACTGAATGTGGGACCACAGAACACCTTCAGCTCTTTACTCTGATTACCTCCTTGTTTTTTATGGAATTAATCCTATCTGATACTAGTGTAACATGGATAAAGACTGGAGCCTTCTCTCATCCCAGAACCACTGGGATGATTCTCTCTTCAGAACTTACACAGTGCTTTTCATATATTATACCTAAAATGCAGTTTACATTTTCCTGAAAACTCAAGGCTAAAGGCACAGTTCAAGTCTGAGGGGATTTATTTACAGGTCAAAGGGAGCAATGGAGAAAAGGGTGTACACAGAAAAAAGGAACTGTGTGAGGGGCTGGCCTGGCAAGAGCATTTGTCTCAACTAAATTGGTGAGAAGTGCATTTGGGCAGCTCTGGTGGTAAATGCTTGTGACTCTCTGCAACTTTTATGTGGCAGCACCTGACCTTGGGCACTGCTGTGTCATATGGAGTTTGCTGTTCAGAAAGATAGAAGGCTCTGTAATATTCCTAAGAAGAAATAATAGCACAAGCTCAGACCAGTGGGGGAGTTTACTGCTTGCTCCTGACCGGCCCAGAGTGCTTTGGCAGGTGTGAGGAAGTCGC
Source organism: Ammospiza nelsoni (assembly GCF_027579445.1). NCBI lineage: Eukaryota > Metazoa > Chordata > Aves > Passeriformes > Passerellidae > Ammospiza > Ammospiza nelsoni. Next base: position 15,080,525 of record NC_080648.1, read on the forward strand.
ATTAGCTCCCAGCTACCTATCAAGCAGATTTTCAAAGAGCTTTTGACGACTTATAAAACAGAACATGGTTTGGGGCTTGAGTATTTATCTGAGCAGCTGTCTCCCTCTGTATGGGCCTAAGCACTGTTTGACATCATCTAAAGCTGTTTTATTGGCCATTCCAAAACAAACACAGCGCAAATAGGCTTAACACCTTTGGAAGGCAACTGCTTAGTTATTGTGTGGAATTCATTTTGGGCTGGGGATCTGTAAAGCTGAGTCAATATGCTGATTTGGATCTAAGCCACAAGCTTACCTTTTAACCTGCATTTTTTCCTTCTTCTAATAGAGCTTTTTCTCAAACCACATATTGTTGTGCCTTTATTGTCAACTGCCCTGCCTGAATACATTTGCATGATAAATACTGAAGGTTCTTCCTTTGAGTTGACACTGCCTAGGAAAGAGTCAGAAATAAACCTGCACTTCTTTCCCCACTCTTCTTGCTTCACAGAGGGATACTCTTGGGCTCCCAACTTGAAGATCTAGAGCTCTTTTGCATCCTTGGAATCCACTGTCTTTACTGAAAGGACTGACCATTGGGCAGTTACATGATTTTCCTCTGGGGAATCTCTCCAAGTCCTCCTCATCTGTTGTGCAGCAGCTGCTGAAGTGCTGTTGGGTGCTGATGATACCAGGGGCTCTGATATCTTCAGCTTATCAATAACCTGCTTTAAGCTGACACCACTTTTAGAGCAGCCTGTGCAGGAATGAGAGGATTGACTCAGGAATGAAGGTTGTCTGGCTGAAGATACACTCAGGTCAGACAGATGCTTACAGGAAGGAGGAAATGTTTGGTGAACTGGAAGCAAAAGGCATCAAGTATAGCTGAATCCTTCCTGCCTGCTTGCTACTCTCATGATTTTAAATCTGGTGATATAAAGTATCACAGTTTCCTTTTTTAGGGTCTTCCTAGGTAGAATTTTCTAAATGGGTTTACAGGTAGTGTCAAGAGATTATTTTCTTAATGAAGTGTGGTCACTGCTTGTGTTTTGGAGTGGCTGTGAACTTTGAAGGATTTAAACTTAGCATAAAAACCTTGAGACTTTCCAGACATAACTCTTCATCTAGAAAGTCAGGTTAATGTTTAGAAGGTTTGTTTTGCTGGTTTAATTTAGTAGGATTTTCTCATAGCATGGCCTGATCCTAGCAGCTGGGCAGGAGAGGCATTGTGAGAGTCCCTCAGTGTGTTCATTCTGCTCTGTTTCCCTCATAAGAGTCATAAGTGCCCTTGTATTTCTTCATCACTCTGGGAAAATAACAGCAATATTCTGGTGTTATTTCTCCTGAAAAAAAATTGAACTGCCTAGGCTCCTTGAGACAAAATTCAAGAGAGAGGACAAAGATTTTGAGTACTTTCTTAATAGCTGGAATACTGGGAAATAAACCTGGGCCAAAGCTGTGTGATTTCTCCACAAAAACCAATCATCTGAAAACACAGGCTCTGGAAAGTGAGTGCTGCATAAAAGGGAAACATCCCCAACTTTCTGGAAGTGTCTGGCAGTATCACATTATAGAAACAGGGACTTGTCAATTTGTCTGTTATATAGGTAAGGTCCCTGTGTGACCTCCATTCCTCGGTCATCTCAGTACCTTAGGATCTTCTAGACATTTTTATGGGGCCAGATTTACACAACAGAGGATGACCAATAAAATCAAGAGAATATAACAAACTCTCTGACTACAATGATCTCCATGCAGTCTTCTCTTGCATTTCTTCTAAAGTGAGTTTTGCTTCAATTTTGCAAAGTGCACCAGAATTCCCCAAAATGAAGCACAAACACGTGCACCAGGATAGATATGTGACCCCTTCACCTTGTGTTCCCACATGGCAGCACTTACAGTTGCCACAATGCCACTGCACTGGCTCTTATGAATGATTCTGCCACCCCACACTGTGATTAAGTATTGCTGTTATAAACCAGGTACCTCTCATGTTAATAACAACATCTGTTAACTAACAAATTGCTCATTAACCAAAGTAATGGTGAATTTCACCAGATTACAGCTCTGCAGGTCTTTTACGAAAGAGCTATCAACAAACTATTGTGCCTTTTTTCTCTAAAAATTCAAAGTATTTTTCCTTTTAGTGCTGCGTTTCTCAAAGCTATGGTTATCCCATACACTTTAATATTATCTAAAAGCATTGTAAGAAGATATTTAGAAAGAACAGGTACATTCCCCTACTGTTTTATGGAATAAAATATCTTTTCTATAAGTCATCTTTGAAGGGATTCCTGAACAATGTTCCAAAATTCAGCTATAAACACACTACTATCATATAATACACCCTGTACTTTACAATACCTACAGGGAATCACTTTTTAAAGTCTATAACATACACTAGCCTTTTTATGTGATGGAATCACATAAAAATAAAAATTGATAAAAAATAGTAATAAATCTGGATTTTATATCATGCACTGAGCAAAGTCTAAATTAAACTACTGTATTAAACCTTCTATGAAGTAGACCTAATTAATTAAAAACACCAGGGTTAAGCAATTTAGCCATCAATCTCTTAGCTTAAGTGGGGGATGAGGTGCATATGGTAGCTTACTGAGGAAGAAAAATGAAAGACCTGTTCTCTTCAGACTCACATTGACTTGATCTAGGGGAGGTTAAATATGAGCTGCTATTCCCAAGGAGACTTCTACAGTTCCTCCAGCACGATGACTTTCCCAAAGCCCTCAGCAAGTTGGAGTGTGACACTTACCTCCCAGAACAGCAAGGGGAACAAAGTGGGCTGGCAGCACCTCTGGAGGAGCCAGGCTGAGATGGAAATGGCAGTGGTGCCACAGCAGGGGGAATTTTCTGGGAGTTCACACCGTGCAACAGAGTTGGCCAACACTCCCAGGAAGGAAAAGGAGAGGCCATTGTTTACTTTTGAATCCAGAGATTCATCCTGGCTGTAGGAGCATCACTCTTGCATGCTGGGCTTGAGGAGGATACTCAGACTGAGAGAGGAGGGGGTCAGCAGTGTCCTCTTTTGGAAGGCAACCTCAGCAGAAAGGCAGCCCAGTGGCTTGATGGATGGTTCCACTTCCCAAATTGTCAATGTGTTTCAAGATGTCATCAGCACACTGAAACTGCTTGCAGAGAATTTTCCATTCAATCCTCTCTCATCACATTCCCTCCAACTCTCAATTCTTCGGCCAAAACAGATTTGTAAAAAATTAAGATTATGTTTGTCATAAGTTCCCTGTTTTTAATGGAATGACTGAATGTCCAAGAGATGAAACTTCTAGGAGCTGGTGTCCTTATAGAATGCCTTGACTCAAGTGACTGCTCCAGCAGAAAACATGCATTTATTTTACAAGTCAGCCTGATGCCTGAGCTATCCAGTGACACTGTGATGAATACATCCAGGGAAGGGACACTCAGAGGCACGTGGCTGAAGATGGAGATTGTGGTGGCATCTCCCTTTGGCAGGGGCTTTCCAGTCAACTGACTTGGCTGTAATGTGAAAATGTAACCTTAGGAGCAGCAAAAAGATTCCCCCCCATCAAGCCCAGGAGTTAAGCTTGTTTGCAGGCACTTGAGACAGCAGATTATTTGTTGTTGGAGATGCACTTCAGGGTTCAAGTGGCATTGGGAGCACTTGGCATAATGTGCAGCCCACTTGAGCTGTGTTAGTAGATGTCAGCAGCTGCTGGGAATCCTGTGGTGCCTCTTAGCAGAGAAAAGCCTAAACCTTGAAGGTCTTGCTCATTATTTCTTGTTCAAGCACACCCTTCATTCTGTAGAGAGAGTGGAACTAAAAAAGGACTTTGAGTCTTGGCCTCCTATAAAATCCAAGTTTACAGCACTTGGTTCTCAGAGATCCTGTAAAATAAATTGTTCTGTAATAGGTGCTCCTACAGACTTGGGCTTTTACCCCATTATTGTTATGGATCTAACATCCTAAAATCAATACTTTGTAAGGGGGATTCTAGGTACATCAGCTAGGTCCCTAGGAGAAGGTGGGAAAAATGTCTCACCTCAATAAATAGAAATAGGCTTTCCTGCGCATCATTCAATCCACCGATAATCTTAATTGTGTCCTGGCATCCCTCTCTTCATCTGCACAGGAAGCCAAGAGTGCCTCTTCCCAACTTTGGGCAACACTGCACACAATGAAAGCTGGCAGACCTGTGTGATAAGGACTTGAGCTGCCATTTTTGCAAATATCACAAACTTTTGAAGTGAATTCAGCACACAGAAAATGCATTTATCTGGAAATAGTGCATGTAAGTCTCCTTTTAGTGTTACATAACTTCGCTGCTTGCAAATCCTGGTGAATAAAAAATAAAAATCTTACCATTGCAGCAGTGGTCTTTGTCATTTATAAACAATGAAGCCAGAACAGAGAGATCAACAGAACAGGCTAAAAATGTATCTTAATGCGCCTGCAGGGACCTCTACAAAAAGTCACCAAGATAAGGGAGTTTTGACATGACACAGTGAGCCATGAAGGAGCTATTTTAAAAAGAAACAATAGATTTGAATATTCAGACCAAGCACTGAGCAGTAAGTCAAAAAGAAACTACCACTCTCAAATCTTCTACAGCTTAGAGCTAATTAGACTTATGCCTCAGAATGCCCAAGCCTCCTGCAATGTGGCAATGGTTATGATAATTATATTTTCACTCTGTGTTGGGCTGTGAGTTATATGTGTATTGCCTACAAATGCTGTACATGTAAATCCCCTCCTCAACGAGGTGAGATTATGCCCTGATGTACCTTAAGCAGCATGTAAATGCAGCAGTTGGGGTGGCAGCTATTCCAGCCCGGGAAATGCAGGGCTTTGCAACCTTTACAGGCAGGTGAAACGGTGTGGACAGGCTGCCCACTGGGACAGGTGGGAAGGGTCTGCCTGGAATCCTGGAATTGCCAGTGATCACGTGGATTTTCCAAGCACCTGTTTGTCACCAATCATCGCCAGTGGTAATGACACAAACCCTGTCTCACTTTCCTGTATGTATTTAGGACTCTTTACAGGTACATCCTATTACTCATCTCTAAGCTATCTGATGTGTGTCAGGACTGCAGAATGTCAGGCCCATTGTGTGATGTATTGATGCCACCTGGGCTACAAAATGTTAGCATTTCTGATAGCACGACCATTCTTCCCTCTCAGCCACTTATTTGCTACATGAAGACTAATTAAAGTGGTCTTTTAGTGCCTAACCAGTCAGCTGTACCCATGATGATATAAATATTACACGTAAATGGAATCATGAAGGGACATTCCTCCCCTGTCCTGAGGGCTGGTGGCTGCAGGACTGGTCACACATTACATTAGTTCTGTTGTGGCCTGAGTTGTTCCTGGATATACAGTGTCTCCAGGTCCTTGCTGCCAGAGACTTTGGCCATGGCTCTGTTGCAGTCACACTTTTGAGAAAAATGCAGGAAATTAGACCTCCCACTTTTCCAGTACATCACCAGCTTTGCCTTGGTGCGTGCTCTCACATTTCTCGAAACAGACACAGATCCAACCTGCAGAGGAGCAGGTCTAGACCCAGATGACCCTGAATACCTCACTGCTTTTCAGCAGAAATCTGTCCCAAAGTGTCTAACAAAGAGCAGTGCCCGGTGCAGCAGAGCTTTTCCAGGCTTTTCCTAGGATTTGGCCTTGAATGACAGAGCTGAAGCAGGGTGGAAAGGTTGGGGTCACTCTGTGATCAGCCCTGAGCTGATGGCTGGGTTTGGTTTGGAGGTTTGGTCTCCTCTCCTGCTAAATGTTTCCTGTTAGGGTGAGTCCACTGACCTCAGAAATTCAACTTGTGTTCTTAGTATGAATTTGAGAGATAAGGACTTGGTGCTCTGAGATCCCCGGCTCTGTGAAGTTTGCACTGAAGGAAGACAGGAGGGGAGAGGCTGGATTTTCATTTGCACAGTATCCTTCACACAAAGAAATGTGTATCAGCTGAATGGCACAAATGAATTCCAAGATAAGTGGTCTCAAGAAAATTTTGAGCAGCAATTCGCCTCTTTCTTTGCATTACTCTGTACTTATTCTAGGTATTTATTTACTGATTATGAGGAAAAACACACGACCTCACAGGACCCCCAGCAGGTGCTCACAGCCTCCACGGGCTCCCTGAACAACCATGGTATTCTCTCCCTGCCTTATTATGGTCCTTTCTCAAATGTGGGAATGTACAGTTCAGACCTGCTGGAGTATTTGGGGGGATTGCAAGGTATAAATAAGCCAGCTGGGGCTTCAACCCACCAGCTCAGCAACATTATATCGTGCTAGTCTTTGTTTTCACTGTATCACCTATTTTTCGGACCAGCGGTATAACCAAGTTGTAAACTGCACACCTTACAAATCAGTCTATCCTGACATTGCTGGAGCGTTCATTACAAGCTGTAAAAAAACACTAGCAAGGAAGGTTTCAGTCCTGCAGCCCAATTTTCCATTGCAATAACCCAATTAACTGGTGTGTGTTTGTTTTACAAAGCTCTAAGCTACAATAAACCATGCCGATACACAGGCTGCAGAAAGCTTCGTAATTAGGACAAGGTGTACAAATTAAACCACTCTTTTTAAACTTCAAACCAGCTAACTTCTGACATACTGTACTGCTGGGGCTTCTGGGACTAAACCCAATTAACATCTTAGTATTTTATAAGCATCGTTTTAATTGCATTTGTATGCAATCTTCTCTCCAAGAGCCTTTCAAGGTGCTAGCCCTCGTTCAGATTTTATTACTTTAGTGATTTAAATCTCCTCTATCTGTGCTTCCCGTTAATAATGACTAGTGCAGCTTCAAATGCCGGCCCAACATAAAACTGAGCTCTCCAAAGAATTATACTTTAAAACAGTTACATTTAACTTTATTATTACATTTTTAATTTTTTTTTCTCCCTCTGTTTGAACATTATGCCTTGAACCACTTTATCAAGCTGTCAGTGCAGTAAGTGCTGGAAGAGTGAATGTTTAATCCTCAGTGCTTTGCTCTGGCACAGCCTCTTGGCCTACACATGGCTCAGTTTTTGCTGCACAATATTGTCTCAGAAAAAGAGCTTTGCTAGGAGCAGCCTAATGACTTGCATGTCCATGGATTTTCAAGATGTGGGAGATGGTGGGGAGATTTAACTCTATGAGCGACAGCCAAGCCAATCCCTCAGGCTGAGCTGCTTTTGGGTTTTTAAGGTCAAGATCTACCCTCTTTCCTTGCCTGTCAGAGGCAAGTCCTGTGAAGCTTTATTCCTTTGAGTAGTTTTACTCACTGCAATGGGATTGCTCGAGTTTGGATGAACTGGGCTTCAATGGGAGCAGTGGAACATTCCGTGGAAAATCTGATGCACTCTGAGGAATGTCAATTCCCATCACTATAATTTCTGTCTGCATAAAATCCTCACAAGTGCTCTGTTTTTCTTTATGCATCTGCTTCTTTGGAAAATGACCTGCATTTCAAAGATCAAGTAGGATTTGAAGAGAGCTGTAGAGGCAATAAGGAGTATAATGGAACTGCCTCAGCCCAATTAATAAAATAATATATAAAAAGGGTTCTGAGATTCTTTTCCAGCACATTATTATCCTGTTTAACATTACTCAAAAGAAGGAAAAAAGAAACAGGAATGTGTTAGATCTTATTGAAATTATGAAATTAATAAGATATTTATTTTAAGATGCTGGCAGCCATGCTCAAAATATTTTCCTCTCTGCAAAATGCAACTTGAAGTGAATATAGGCTAATGTTGCTCTCATTTAGGATTTCTGCTACATGGATACAAACATTGGGTCTTAAAAATGCAGGAGGTTCCTCCTGAAATATTTTGAACCTTTTCACTTGATTGAGTGTCTTGTCAAACAAAACTGGCAGCAGATCTCTTGGAACTGCCTGAATCTATGCAGATACGATTTCTATCATGCCCTTATTATGTGTAGTCCATAATAAGGAGGAGCATGTATAAATCATCTCTGGCTGGCACTTAGGATGCAATACTCAAAGGAGAAAGACATTTCAGTCTTCAAATGTCTAGCAATTTCTGATATTATACAGTGAGTCTCCCCAGAACCATACAATCCTCAATTCCATGCAGCTCTCTTATGAAAGAATGAGACTTTCATATCTTCCCTTGCGAGAGCCACCAGCGAGATAAGAATTGTGCAGCTCCGGTGAGCACTGTGCTCCAGCCAGGGTGGCTCTATTGAACTTCCATTTGCAAAGCCCTCGCTCACAAAATTGCACAGAGATGAAGGATTTCACCTCTATCCCTCCTATACACAATTATCTGTGAGTAAGCATTACTTTACAGAGAGTAGATTATATAGTTATGTGTTATAGGAACACATTTCCCAGGGAACGCTCTGCTGTGTGCACACCTATAATGTGCACTAAAATAAACACATCTATTGTATAAATGTGTTTGTGTTTTCTCAGCAGTGGTAATCCAGCCGAGCTTTGGTGTTGTAAAAGGTTATAGAGTATTAAATGATGGATCCAAAAAGTTCTAACAAATCGTGCTTCCCCAGAAACAGAAATGCAGAAAGCTGCTCAAAACTAAAGAAACCATTTTAAGAAAACACCATAAAGAGTTGTACATTGTCTTCTCTCTAGTACTGAATATATAGTTATTTTACACTTCAACTATTTAAAAAATATCTTTCTGCAATACGTTCCAAAAAATCTCCAGACCTTTTTCAGAATCCTTTTCAAGTTTCTCTTTCATTTTTCTTAATAGGACTTTCCTGGAAGAAAAGATGGGATTTTGAAAACAAATTTTAAAATAATTTGAAACATCATTCTGATCAAATCTTTAACAACAGTATCAGCAGAAACAGGCACAGGGAATGCCAAGGAAAATGGATTATGTTAATAAGGTTAACAATTTTTAATGGCAAATTTTGTTTCAGGGAGAAAAGGTGATTTTTTTTTTAATAAGAGCATTTTGTGCAAAATATTTAAACCACTCTATAAAAGCATAAAAGAATAGATATTTCCTATAAAACAGTTCTTCACTGCAAGATGATGAATAACTTCAGTATACATAATAAAATGTTTATTTGTCAGGCTTGATACATTTTGTAACAGATTCATTTGTACACAAATACATAGGTTTTAGTGGAAAGAAATCTATATTGATATTTTACCTGGCATATACTGATTATTTTCTAATATGCAAACAACTTGAATTGCTCTATGAAGGGTTCAGCTGTTGGGAATCTGAAAAGCAGGGGGCATTTTCGACCAGGAGTTCAGCATGTGGAGCTGTCAGACTTGATATCCCTGAATTTTAGGTGAATTGGAGCGCTTCGTTCCTCTGGAGGTTGTTCTAAAGGGGACTAATGTCTTTTGGGAGCCAAGCCCTAGGGAATAAAGGGCAGAGAGCAGGAGAATATTTTATGCAAAAGAACCGTCTGTCGAGATTGGAATAGAAAATTACACTTCTTTAATGACAAGCTTTTTGTAAAATACGGGGAGCTGCAGGGAAGGATATTATTCTGTTTTCTTTCTTTCTGTACAGTGGGAAATAAGAGGTGTCACAGTGAGTTATCATGTGCATTGACCAGTAATGCTCCTGTTTAGTGTACAATTGCCTGCCACATTACACACAATCACATGTGTTGTTATTATATTAACTGGGTTTATATACTGCTCACCTGAGTTCACCTGGCAGGGCTTGCCTAATTACAGTACAAAGAAAGAAGGTCTTTTGGCTAAGGGAGGTTGCTTGTAAATTTGATTTTTCCCCATTTAAAATCATGGGATCTCAGGGTCAAAAAAACCAAAAAAACAAACCAAAACAAAACAAAGAAAAAACCTTCCAACTTTGTTAAAAACCTTTCCTTCAAAACCTACCAGAAGTGAGATCCAACACTCATTCATGCCAGTCTGGTGGATGCTGGATTAGACCCTGACCTCCCTTGCCTTCCTTGCAGGATCAGCAGACAGAGCTGTGTTTGAGCAAACCAAAGGAAAGCTGCAAATTCCACAGCAAAGCTGTGGTTATTGGGGTGCTGCATAACTCTGAGTGCAATTTTGATAGCACAGCAATAAATAAATATGAGCAAATTAATTTGCAGTAATTGACAGAACAATTAGCAAAGCTGCAGTTGCAGAGCCTTTATTCTTGGTGGCAACAGAACCCAAAGTCACTTTTAGATCTCAGGTTTAATTTGCAACTAAAGAGAGACTCCTTTGTGTGCAGGCTCAGGCAATTTTCTGGGAAGTCACTAAGATACAGTAAATGTGGAACCCAATAATACTATTTCTAGAGCTCCTTTTCAGAACAAAACTGCACTTTCACTGCAGTAAGAAATGCCAATAAGGGGCATTCTGGATCTGAGCTGCAGTTCAGGCTTTGTGGGACAATGGGAAAAGCAAAAATGAGCTTGATGATGCAGTACTTGCTGGGAATCAATATTCAGTCCCTGCTGTGCACACTGTGAGTGTGCTGATGGCAGCTCCCTGAGCTGGCCACCACTCCCTGCCCTGTGATCCACAAACCCCACCCCAGCCTGGGAGAGACAGAGCAGCCCCAGCTGCCCCTCAAGAGCAAGCACTCACTGTAGGAAGGGCAAAGGAATCTCTTCCCACTGAGCATATGGCTTTATCACACTTTTAAACACCAGGAACACAGCCTGTGAAATGTATTGGAAAATGCCAGGAAACAGAAATGCAGAGCAATCAATGTTTTCAGTCCTGTTTCCCCCAGAATTAAATGTGGTTGGCAATTTCCACGCTGCAAAGGAACCTGGCATGGTTCAGTTCTGTGGCAATGGTGCTTTGGCCAGAGCCCAGATAAGCTGGAGCTCAGTCTCATTTCTCCTATGAGCAAGTACTGCATGTGAGGACACTCTCCAAGATCTTCTCCAGTTATGTTCTCTCTGCTCAGCAAATTGTCAGATGCACCTCTGCCAGTGTTGTCACTGAGGCATTTTAGGTTTATCTTCAGAAGGCAGCTGAGGAAAGGGACAGGCAAAATGTTGGACAGAAATGGGAGGTGTAGAGGAGGTGAAAATCCTGATGACCTGAAAGGAGTCTGGGAGAAGCAGAAATGGCCAGTGGATTCTGTTGCCTAGCAAGGAGCCCTTACCTGCATTTTCCCCAAGTCTCTGTTGTCTGGTCTCTGACTCCTGCTGTGCAGCTCTGGCTTAGCAGCAGGGCAGAGCCTCAGCCAAGTGCCCTGGCTCCCTGAAGTGTTGACTGGTTTGTGTTTCCACGTGTTACTTTAAGAAACCCAGAGAAGTTGAAGTGTGAAAGTTTTATGTTACATGAGAGAAGAGGTCGGCAGGCATCTCAGGAAAGAAACACTGAGTGTGTTTTATTTCCAAAGCTGATGCTGACACCTTCAGAGCCCCTCTTGCAGCAGGGGGCTTTGACCTGGGGTTCTTCAAGGAGAGAACAGGGAAGAAGCAAATGTGAGTTTTCAGTTTGCTACAATATTTTGAGTTTACAGGGGTCAAGATGGATTTTGGAATGGTCTTTTTGTTCAGTGCTGTTGAGTGTGCACACAAGGCTTAGCATGAGCTTCAGCTGTCCTCAGTGAGGTGTAAAAGATGGGGTGTCTCTCATGTGTGACAAGCAGTGATGAAATGTCGTGTTTGGCCCTTCAGGCTGTGAAATGAACTGGTTGGGCAACCTGGTTTATAGTGGAGTCAGGTAGACATACTCTGTCACAAGATGTGTAATACATCCCTTCCACCTTAGTATTGTCCTAACACCCTTGGAAAAGTGTGCTGGCTCCTCAACTTTACCTAAACTCCTTCATTTAAGATGAGAAATAATGCAAGGAGGTATGTTAGATTTGACTGTCTTTGGTGGCTAATACTTGGCTTGGAAACAGCCAGGTTGTGGGTTTGATCCCTGTATGGCCATTCACCTAAGAGTTGGACTCAATGATCCCTGTGAGTCCCTTCCAACTCATAATATTCTGATTCTGTGATCTGTCAGAGCTACTTCCACATCTCTCTCCCTGCAATGCTAAGGTACCACCTCTGAGGTAGCACCTTCCCTCTTGGCAGGAGTGGCAGAGAGAAGAGCCAAAGTGTGAAAGGAGTGGCAGCACCTGTACCATTGTTTCATGCTTGTTTTTCTCTTTCAAGCATAGCTCTAATTTTTGAGGAAAGTCTTTGTAAAACAGCAATTCAGTATTTTGAATACATTCAGAGCTTTGGTAGCTCTTTTCCAAGTGTAGCAGGTTCTTCAGCCTGAGGAGATCTGAGCTTTCTTTTGGTGAAATTCTCCTTCCTACCACCATATTCTGTCTGGATTGCAAAATACTCAGTTGAATTAACATTGGGCCCAATCCAACACCCACCAACTCAGCAAAGACCCAACCACCTCTCCATCCTCTCCAGGGTCAGCTCAGCTCTTGTTTGAAATTATTGTCAAGTCATCCTATCACCTTGTTCTTGTGGAGGGCACAGCTTGTTTGCTGGACAATGGAAACCAAGGAAAATATTGCACAAAATCAAGAAGTTTTTTCCTCTTCTAATAAATGCCAAATCTGGCATTTCTTAGCCTCCCTTTTCTCCATCTTGTGCTGGTCACTGGTCACAACAAGATTCTGAACCAGATGGCCCCAGCTTGGATTGATCTGGTGGCTCCTGCTCACCTAAGGCCACTTGGGGAGGCTGAAACAGCAAGAAAAGGAAAACAAACATGAGAAGGACCTGTCCTGAAGGAAACATCTCAGTCAGGGCTGCGGCTGCTGCAGCCGAGCTGGGACATGGGATGTGACACGGGCTGGGATGCGGGACACGGGATATGGGATGAGGGGATGCGGCATGAGGGATAAGAGATGCGGGATACAGGATGTGGGATGCGGGATGAGGGATACGGGATGCGGGATGGGGGGCTGAGCCGGGTGATGCTCAGGGCAGCCTCAGCCTCCCGCAGAGCCCCGGCGCGGGGGCTGCGCTGGCCGGGCTCGGGGCAGGGCGGTCCGAAAGCGGCGCGGCGGCAGCGGGGGCTCGGGGGCGGCCGAGCCCGGCTATAGATGGCGCTGGCAGCCCAGGAACGGCCCCGCCGGAGCGGCCCCGGCCCCGCTCCTGCAGCCACCCCCGCCCCCAAACGTGCGGCTGAATTATGTATAGGTTTTAATAGATTGTGTCACACATCTGAAGTTATAGGGATTTGATATAAACCCACCATGCAGTAATTATGAGTGTAAAATACATTTGGGGGAAAACATTTTGCGGAGTTGCCAAGACTAACAGCTTACAAATAAAGCCCCATTCCTGCTCCGGCCCCCGAGCTGCGCCCTGGAGAATTTGCACATGCATTTGAAATGAAACAATCCCCGTATCTCTGTGTTTACTAGTGGTAAAAAAAAATAAAATCCCAAACCCCTTCCTTCCACAGGTCCTCCTATAAATGTGTTCCTGGGTACTTTGCAGGCAGACAGAGGCTGCTGGTCTTTAATGTGAAACAATGTAAGGTTTTTAAGCAAAAAGTTGGCTGTTAGAATTAATTGGTGTCTTACTTTTTCCGGCTGGAGCTGCTGTTTGCAAGTGAGGTCTGCATGAGCACTAGAAAATTGCTTGGAAAAGTGGGATTGTGAGCAACTCCCTCAGCATCACACTGGCAAAGAGGTGAGGAGGCTGGAGACACAGGGGAAGTGGAAGGTAAAGAGGGAAAGAAACAGACAGGACCTCTGAGAAGGTTTTAAAATTGGAAGAAAGTTGGGGAAAAAAAAGAAAAAGAAAACTGGAGCCAGGGGAAGAAAAGGATGGAAATGGGACAGAGGGAGAGAACAGAGGGGATTAGGGCAGGAAAGAGTGAGATGAATGAGCTGAAGGGAGGTGAGGCTGAGTTGGGAGCAGAGGCTGGGCAAGGGGAGAAACGCGAGGGAAGAGCAGAGGTGGCTGTGGGCAGAGTGGGAAATGCAGCTGGAGGGAGACAGGCAAAGTGGCAGCAGGAGCTGAGTGAGGGAACACACAGAGAGCAGGGAAGCAGATGAATTCCCACCCGAGGAGTGCACAGTTTTTAGCTCTTGCATCCTCCAGGAGGAAGAACCTGCTTTCAGGGACTTCTCAACAGGCTGTTGGGAGCTGCTGTGCCCCATGTCCTGGGCTGGCCTCTCCCAGGGAACTTCCCCTGGCTAGGAACTGGGGTTAGAAATCTCAGTTAAGGCTCCAGTAGTCCCAACAGGGAGACTGTGGATGTTTCCATCAATTGACAATGTTTATTGGAATATTGGAGCATCACAGGAGATGCTCAGGGATGCTCCACTCAGGGCCCAGCATTTTGATAATAATGTGTGTGGTTTGATTTCCCTGCTTTGTAGCCTATAAATAAATAGTGACCACATCTGATGCAGAGGATGGATGCTGTACTGTGATGTTCAAACCACAGTCCATTGAATCCCATGGTATTCACAGAAACTTTCAGAGACATTTGTGAAAGTGAATCAAGAAAATCAAGTTTACAGACAGTCAGTTCATGTGCAGCCATATTTTTAGAGATGTGCAATGAGAAAAAGTTTGAAAACCACAGATAGACAATATCCCACAGTGATGAAGAACTTTAGTTTGGGATGGGACCTCACTTTTGTTTTGTCTCCTCAGGGTTTCCTTCTCCAGACTTGTCAGTACATTTCACAGTTACATCTAGGGATGCTCATCCATGGAGCAGTCTGAAACCTGCCTGTGCCTTGTTTTTGCAGTTCAAGCAGGACTTCAGTGGTGCCCAGGCAGGAACTCCCATCAGACTCCTCTTGTTCCCAGTGCTGGGGTTTGGTCATTCAAAGTAAAACATGAGCATGTGTTTCAACACACTTCTTACAAAATGAATGTATCTTTAAACAGAAAGCAACCAGTTTGTTGCAACATGTTCAATAGTCAGTTTCTGGCATATTTATACCTTGTTCCCAATATATTAAACTGCCTTCTTTTCCAATAGGAAATGAAGGATTTCTACAACGATGCCAAATCCTCCCTGCCAGAGTTCCATTTCTTCCCACACTATTTGCTGTTGGAGGAGGAGGGGAGGAAAAAAAAAAGAGAAAACAAAAAAAGGAAGAAAAAGGAGATGGGAGTCAGATGGACTCAGAGCATGAGCTGAGAGTGTTTTTTCTGGCCAACACACTTAGTGTTGCTGGTGCATTTTCTGCTTCCTTGAAAGGCCAGTGGGGGGGAAAAAAGAGATTAAGGTCATCAAGATAATACAAAGAATATTCAAACTGGAAGCAGAGGGGAAATATGGAAGGTCTGTTTTTCCAATAGTAAGTAATCAGAGTACAGGAGGATGTAATTTGCAGATTAGGAAAATGAACAAAGACTATAAAATTAACTTTATGACAGAGAGGAGAACAGTCCATTTGAAGGGGGGAATAAACTAACCTCCATAAAGCTTTATGGCTGATACAATCAGTATGTTGTTTTAAACTAAATAGGAAATATCAGCAAATACTCAACCATGGGGCAGTCTTCAAGCCCTGGTTGTGTTGTAATCTGGATTTGATGTGACACGCAGCCCAAAAAGATTTTTTGAGGCAGTGAAACCTTCACCGATTCCCAGTGCTGGCTCTGTGGGTGCACTCGGAGGTGGGGAGCAGGAAGGGAGTGCAAATGTGAGCCAAACCTGTGGCTGACAGCTGTCAATCACCCATCCTCCCTTCCTCTGGTGCCTCTTTTCCAAGCAAACAAAGCCCAACCCTCTAAATGTGCTTCCTCCACAATGAAATCAAATTGTCTCTCATGCTTCTGCCAGCCTGGGAGCGGCTCAGGGGGTGGAACAGAAACGAGAGGCTTTAATTAGCAAGGGCACTGCAGGTTAGTGACAGAGCAGGTTGTTATAACAGGGACCCCCCATCTCAGGGTGGTAGAAACTGTGCTCAGCTCGTTGCAGGAGAAACCAACACATGCAAGGAAAATCTCCCCTTTTCCTCACAAGAGGAACTGTTGTCTTCCCTTGAATCAGTAAGAAATGAGCTCCTGGTATGATCTGAATGAATAGTGTCAAACTGGAGGAAAAAGATTTTTCTGACATAATTTTATATATCATCCTAATTTTTATTCTGTTCACTTTCATTCTTATTTCTCCTTCAATTATTTTTTTAATGTGAAAAGAGGGCAAAAGACTCACATTTGGTGTATTCTGTTGTTCATGCTATTCATGCCTGTAAGTAAATTTTCCAGTAGCCTGTGAACCCACCTTGAGTTTTATGGGACTCCAATGCAAGGCCTCGGAGGAACTGTAACTCCAGAGCCACATTCTCAAATGGACAATTCTCTTGTTTCTTTTCTATTCCATTTTCCAGCAGAGAGAAAAATATACAAAGCAAATAAACAAATTCATAAAAAAACCCAAAAAAAAACAAAACCAAGTGAGAGGCTGACTGTCCTCTCGAGAAATTCTAAGTAAATAATTAGGAATAGATCCAAAGGTTTTAATGAAGCTGCCTGGATGTAAAACTGCTGTCAGTTCAGCATAAACCTCCCAGGCGACTTAAAAAGGAGGAAAAACAAGTTTGCTCAGGAAGCAAGTTTGCTCCAGGACAGAATTCTCCTTGTTTGTGTGACACAGATCCCACCATGAGATGTTCAAATTTAAAGCATTTTTTTTCTTTTTATTTAAATCAAAGTGCCTGATTGTGAGTGTGATACTGCCATTCCTGGGTCTGTATTCTCTCTTCAGAAACAGAGAGCAAAACTCTATAGCCCTGGGAAAGGTCAAGTGGCCTCAATAAAATACAAACAGACTCAAATTGTTACTCAAACAATACCACACAAAAGTATAAAAATCTTGAAGAATTTAAGAGTTCTTTTAATAAGAATGGGAAGGTTCTGCTCCCAACAACATGTTATTTTTTTCAATTTGCTTTATATGTTATTACTCATAGAGTCTTTCCTTAGGTGCTAAAAGCATAAGATTTAGAAACTTTATGTAAGATTCAGTTTTCTTTAAATTTTGGTTTCAGTTTTTGCAAAGCAGTTGTCTTCAGTTTTGTGAGTCAGATCAATTGAAATTCAGGAAAAATATTTCCCTGGAAAATTTTGAATTTCCTCATTAAAGAAGGATTCCTCAAACAAACATTCAGCAAGCTCTGTGAAATCCTATTTCACTCATCAGGGAAAAAAAGGTACAAAAAAAATAACGTGCCTTTGAAAACGTGCAGCCTGCTTTCTTTGTGCAAAACTTTCAGCATTTGTGGGGCTATATTTAGCATTAAGAATGTGATTTTTGTCTCCTTGAAGTCTCAGTTAAAAATTCAGAGCCACTTTTATGGCAGAGATTGTGAAGCTTTGTTAGTTGTGTTTCATTAAACGACCGTGCTTGTCACATGCATGAGCATCTTACTCCTCTAATGGGTTGCCCTGCCCCTTGTGATTAGCAGCAGGAAGAAGTTTGATATATTTGTCAAAAAGGCTGTCCTTAGTGAGCCAAAATAAAATGAATTCTCTGATATGCAAGAAGTTAAATACTTTTAGACTGCCTTGGCTCGGGATCTGACATCTTTTACTAACACTTATTCTTAGGTGGAATCAGTAGTCAGAGACCTCAGAGGCGAGGGCAAGATTTCAAACCAGATTTATGCTCTTGAGCACTTTTAGAACTGTGTGTGTGTACACACACATCTATCACTGCAGTTATGGCCCATCCTGTAGCTATCTGGGAGACTCCAGCTGCAACCCTTTCGAATGCCACGTGCTCCTCAGTGCTTTCCACCTTCATAGCTCCCCTGGGACTTAGGGAAGTGTTATTTTCCCCATTTTACAGATGGGAACTGAGAGGTTCATGGGCAAGTAGGAAGATCGTGACAGTGTAAGGCATTAAGCACAACTTTTCCTTGACAAAAGCTGTGCATCTTGGAGTTCAGTGATCCCAACCATGGGGTGTCCTGAGTTTGAGGCAAGAAAGCTCAAATTTTACCTTCATGGGACAGACCTTGTCAAAGTGAACAGCAGTGTCAGATGCCCCAAAACCCAGCACTCCCTTACTAGGAATGTTCCTTCCAAGGGATGCATTTGGGCTTGGGAACGTGCTGTAGAGGAGGAAAAGGAAGAACTCAGTGTCCCAGAAGTAAGAGCCTAACTGTGCTCAGGGCCTGGATGTGCAGAGGGATGGGGGTCAGGCCAGATGCTGATGGTTCTGCACTTATTTGCTACTTTTGGAGGAGGCAGGCAGCAAATTGCAGCTGTGAAATTGCAGGGCTGGGCAGGCAGAGCTCACTGCAGTGAGCAATTTGGCAGTTATAAAATGTGACTTTCTCCTTGGTGGGACACTGCTGTGAGCCCATTTTACTCTGAGGTAAAGATCACATCTGTCAGGGTTCACCTCCTCTTCACAGGTCCTTTGGACAATCATGAAGTGCCAGCTTGTCCTGTGCAGGGGGAGATTGGCTCCCAGCACATCTGTATCCCAAACTGGTGCCTGCAGATCATCTCCTGGTGCAGGCACTCTCTGCACAGCCTGGGTTACACAGATCTCATCCTGCAGGGTTATGTGTGGGATAGCAGCACTTAAACCTCTTTGGGCACCAGTCAGCACTGCACTTCCTCCAGGCTTGAAAGGAAAAAGCCATTTCAAAGCCAAGATTTTAGGAACAAAAGTGAACCTCTTAATTGCATTTTTCACTCAGGAATGTGAAGGAATCACTGTGAACCTTGAAAGTTTGATATGTACCAGACCAGTAAATAGATTTGCCTTTGTTTTTTTAATGTTTTGCATACTTTGTTTTTCAAACTTTCACCAGCTCTGCTTTGTTTCAGTTAATGAAATTCTTCTATTGCAGCACTGGGACTTTTAAAGCATTTTCGTAACCTCCTGTCTTGGTCTCCAAGGTATAAACATTATTTTATAATTAGCCTTCACAACTATGTTATACATTTGAAAAGGAGGAAAAAAAAATGTTTTTCCCCCATTTTTATATAGGGGAATTACAGTTTCTATCTGGGGACTGAAAGAATGTGCGTGTATGCGCGCGCAGAGGAGAGAGAGAGAGATTCAATCTGCTAAAATTTCATCTCCTGCCAGTTACACATGAAATCATCGTTTAGGAGACAGAGTGGGAAATTACTGAGTGCATTAGAAAAATCCTCACTCTATCCTTAATGAAACGACACTAAAAGATGATGGGAGAGGGAAGACTTAGGGACATTGGTGTTCTACCAAGAAAACGTGGGGATGGAACATTGACTTTTTGCCCCCTGTTATGTAACTTGGCATCAGGCTCTCGGTAGCTGATCCTGATGGGAACTAATTTGTCTCTTGCCCTTATTCCTGCCAATCCCCTATGGTGTTTTCTTATGGCCACTTCATATCAGAATAAAGCTGTCACCAAGGTAACCACATGTGCATATGCACAATCGTGTACACACACTGTGTAATTAAGTCCAAGTGTAAATAATAATATTCACCACAGTGTGCAGCACTGATGTGCTCCAGGAGCCCTCACACTGTGCCTTTGGTGGAGGCTTGGCCTCACAGCTTTCCACAATGGGGAAACTGAGTCACAGGGGAGGCTGGGAGCCTCCCAGACACAGGGAGAGGCAGTGCATCCATCAGTTTCCTGCAGAGTGGGGACAGCACACAGCTTTTTCCATAGGCACCACTTATTATTGTAGCCACTGATCTTTAAACTCGGGTCCTCTGAAATGTTTCTGCCAGGTTTATTCTCATCCAGGCCTTGTGCAATTACTTGTAGACAGAAAAACTTCTCCTCCACCCAGCCCAGGATGGTTGCACATGGACTTGTGCAAGGATCCTTGCCTTGACTTCAGTAAAATTTGGATCAAGTCCCAAAATTTGGATCAAATCCCAGGAATCTCTCCAGCCTTTGTAGCAGGGAACAGCCCCACACAAAGGGAAGCTGCCTTGAACCATTTTTGAGGTAGTAGCTTTCTGTGCTGTAATAAATTTTCAGGAAGTTTTCAACAGAGAGAATAAATCCATAGGAGAGATGGCTTAATGGATTTTGAATTTTCTAACAAGGAATGTGCCAAGTCTTTTCCAATAGAAAAGTACCCTTGAATCTTTCATTCGGGTATGTGACAGGTCCTTGAATTACGGTACATTTCCAAAGGTTTGGTTATTTTGGGGTTTTTTTCCTGTGAAGGAAGATGCTCATCCAAAGCCTAACCTAGAGGGAAGCATTTACAGATAAAAGAGCAATCCAAGGAAGGGGAGGAAGTAGGAATCAAGTGGTTAATTCTGTTTTCAGCAATCTCATAGGAAAAATATCCATGTGAGCATGGCAAAATATTAGTCTATGTCTTTTGAAAGGCTCCAAAAGATCTGTGTGAAGCGTGCAGTTAAGTGGGAAGGATACAGGTGTTTTCAGAGCTCTTGCAGCCTACGAGCAGGCCTGGGGCAAACCTGAGCGCACAGAATAATGTAACGAGAAACATCCCTCCATGCTTCAGTGGGAAAATGCAAATAGGCTCCTCTCCTCTTTTGAGGAGGGCTTCAGATAAGGCACTCCTGGAGCCAAGGAGCCTGTTTGGTGTCTTCCCTGCCTGGAGTATTACGGTGGGAGGGAGTGAGGGGCGCACATGGAGCTGCAGCATGAGAATGGGGATGTCTGAGGATGCAGCCAATGCCCCTCTCTCTGCTCCACTCACCCACAAGATTTGTCAGCTGCCAGCTTTGCTCTGCCTCTCTTTGTCCCTTCCAGCACCCTGAGTGCCCACGCTGAGCTGCTGCCATTTGGGGGCTACTGGAACTTGAGGAGGAGCAGCCCAAGTGAGAGGTGCAGCAGAGCCCTCCTGTCACAGAATGAAGAATCTGAGCTTTGCTGGGGCCTGGCTGCCTCCTGCTCCCCCCTCCTCCAGCCACATCCCCTTCAAGGAAAGGCTCTGAAAGATGTTTTGATTTAATTTTGCAAGTAGTTTGCTAAAAACATTTCTTTCCAGCCTTTTCTCTCAGGTTTTGTTGTTTTTTTTTTTTTTTTTTTTTTTGCTAGTTCAGCCTTCAGAAGAAACAATAAATTTCTTTTTTTCCTGTACCTATAAAGAGTAATAATTTTTCAAAAGTTTAGGCGGGATCCAATGGCACAAATTTCATTGCAAGAGCTGAAATGGGTAGGGAACTTTTCTGAAAAACCTAGTCCCAGCTAGCACTGCTGAGCTATGCAGGTAACCAGCAAATAATTAAGGCTAACACAGAAATTCAGCACCAGTTGGGTGACAGAATTCCCTTCCCACCAAAGAAAATCCCAGAAGAAAAGAAGATGATTTTAATTATGACAGGTTTTTTTTTTTTTCAGAAGGTTTACAAAGTATTCCCCCCTCACCTCTCACTGAATAACTTTAATAACTCTTGGAAAATGACAATTGGCATCAATTCTTGTCTTTTTTTAAATTTTTTTTTGTTATTAATGTTTTGTATTATTGTATAATCCATGACTGTGGGTATCAAAGGATATCAAACATTACCATGTTTTAAAAACTCCAGCTCCAGGAATCATGTAAATGCCTGCTTTTGTGGCAAAGGAGAAAAAAAATATTCAGGCAGGTGGGAGAACTCTGGTCAATCTTAGTGCAGCCTTAAATAAAAGCACAAAAGGATTCTAAATATTTTGAATTCTATTTTTTCAAGCAAAGCTGATCAGATCTGAGGACTTGATTTGCAGTGCCTGAAGACTTGAGCTTGGTTCTATATTGACTGCGATATAATTTTTATCTAATAGAGTAGAGAAAGGATAGAATTCAGCTTGCCTAACTAGATGTTGATGTCTTTCATAAAAAAAAAAAAAACGGACTTGCTATTTAGGGCTGCTCAGTTAGTTTATATAGCAGCCCTTCTATTTTTAAAAGTTAAAATATTTTTCATATTTCTTTAAAAACAAACTGTTCAGTAACCAACCAACAGTCCAGTAATAGAATTAATTTCAATAGAAATATCAAAGAACTAAAAGAAAATGGTAAGTGTTTCCTTATATCTTTTCCATGTAAGTTTTCATCTGCTTCTGAAATATAGGAAAATCAAAATTATAACTGGCATTCACAAGCCAATTATTGAACTCAACAGCCTAATTCTGAATTTTCACTGATTTAATTAAGAGCAACATTTGGGCCTAGCTAGAAGCAATAATAAGTGCTTCTTCATTAGGTGTTTTCAGTGTAATTTCTTAAGGGAAAAGATAGATGCTTCTAAATCTGTCATTTGGTGAACTGTTCTGTGTAATATATTAGAGCCATTGATTAGAGTAATATGGCAAAAAGCAAAGCCTGATTGATCATCCATGCAGTCAATGGGTGTCTTTGATTAAGTCCAAAAAGAGCAATATAAAATCACAGTAATTCCAGGCAATATAGAGACACACTCTTGCTTTGCATCCCTAATTCCACTCCAGGGTCCGTCAGTGCCTAATCTGGATTTCCTGGGGAGCAGCAATTCCAGCTCACCGAGGCTTTTGGTTGCATCACTTCCCTTTTGTTCTACAGAGGAATGAAAAGCAAACGAGTTAAAGTCAGATGCACACACTGAGTTTTGTTGAGGCACTTGTTGGTGGCTGTTAAAGGGCAGAGCAGTTTGTGCAGTGACTCAAATCTCTGCCTGTCGTGGGCAACCAAGCCTTGAAGTCTTGGTCTTCACCACTCCCAAAGTGACTTGGAGCTCAGGACCCCCAGTGCTGCATCTCCAGGAGACATTTTGGCTCCTGTGCCTGCGCTGGCACCCCTGCACCTCATTCTGCACTGGCAATGCCATGGCTGGCTCCTGCTGGGCCCTCCCAGGTGAGGCTGGGGGATCACAGGGGTGTGACACCCACTCCCAGCAGTGATGAGGCTTGTTTTTATCACATAATCAGTTTATCCAACAAAACTTCCAAAATATTTAACCTCGCTGTTTCCTATTCTCTTTCCTGGGTTCAGGCTGCTTTGTTTTATATTAGCACTTATATTAATCTCATTATCCTTCCCACCAGTGGATAAGTCATGTTTTTTCTTACATGCCAATGGACCCCATTCCTCATCAAGAGCATCGACACCAATCAGCACTTAGAGGTATTTTCAAATGAGTTAAGTGAATTGGGTGCCTGATTTCCTTTGCTGTTCATTAGGATTAAGCACTTACTTGCTAAGTTTTTGTATATTCTGTTGCATCCTTGACTACCTAAGACCTTTGTAAACTGGTTTCTTAAGCTTTTGATTTGGTGTTTATGTTTTTCTCTAAAGTACAAAATGTTCCCTTCTGTGGAAGCATTGGTATGTGCTGTCTATCTGTCTGGAAATTCTGTGATGAGGAGGGGAGGGAAATAGCCAGGGACAATGATTTCTCTTGCTGATTTTTTTTTCCTCCCCTCACATAATTTAAATCAAAATATCTAAACCTCAGACCTGAAACCAACTTCACAGTCTTACTTTGTATGTAAAAATATTCCATTTAAATCAGCAGTAAAGCTAACATGAAAGTGCCAATAAATAATATATGCAAAGAGTTTTTTTATCAATATATAAAGAAATGTGGAGTTGTGAAGCTGCTGAAAACAAGCATTAGGAAATGTAATGAAGCAAGAATTAGAACAGCATAGTTCCTCTGGCCATTATAAATGAGAACGCCAGGTACCTGGAGAACAGGAAAACTGATGAGTACAGTCTGTTCAGGAGAGAAGGAGGAAAATTTCCCCCAGGAACACATTTCAAATTACTTATTTATGAACTGATGAACTGGGAGACCACCTATAGAGAGACAGGAGCAAGCAGTCTGCTGCAGACAGCTACAGAACTCCAGCTAATTGTGCTGCTGTTTTCTGTTATAGCTCCTGCTCTCCAGCTGGGCTTCGGAGGCAGGAAATTTAGGCATTGACTAGAAGTTGCACTTTCCCTCCTTCTTGTCGGCATAAATATATACATGTATATTTTAATCTGCTGGAATAATTCAGCAAAGGCTTGGGAAAACAGCTGCTGCCTTTGTCATTACAGTGTTAGGGAGTTTGTGGGGTAGAGCTTCCAAGGGAAAAGTTTTTAGGCATGTATTCATCCCTTGGCAAAGGTGACTCCAAATTTGGAGATATATGGGCTGAAATTGAAATGTGGAATGTTCCTCTGTTTTTGTCTCTGAACATCACTGTCAGGGTTTTTAACTGCACTGGAAGAGAAACATGCAGGCACATATATCCAGTAAATACAATATGTATAAATTGTGTAAATGCACGGGGCTGTGCACACAGACAGACTTCATACAAATTTCCTACATAAATCTCTGCTGGCTGATGTATTTTGTCTCTCCATGTTCACATATACACAAGAATCACAATGATATTTCATTTATCCAGGTGCAAGTATAGAATAGATCCAGTTTGCTCCATAATACAGAAATCCTAATGCAGCCCAAGTTCTAAGAGCTGTTTAAGGAAAAGGAATAACTTTAGGTACTTGTTAACAAGATCTAATAAGATGGAGAAGAGATAGTTAAATTACTGTAAATATTAAGTGGCTGAAAATTAATTTCAGAAGACCTCATCAGTTGAAGCACAGAGGTTCTTAATAGAGAATTCATTTTATCGGTTTAGAAAATAGAATTTAGGTGTCTGGCTTGTAGGAAGTAAAGAGAGACAAAAGAACCTTTAGCAGAGATCTGTGAGGCTCCAAGATAATTTCCATGGATGGACAGTCTCAGCCTGTGTTGTGATTTAGCGCAGGGGCTCTGCATGGTGGTACCCAGTGATTTGAATCATGGCTCACTGAAACTCCCCCAGCTGAGGGCTCACATGTGAGACCAGCCTGGAGGTTAAATATAGAACTGGGGAACATTGAGCACACAGCATATTTGCCTTCCAGAGGAAAGAAAAGTTGGTTGCCCTTGATGAAATGTGCTTCTTTATCAGTGAGGTGATTCCTCCAAGAGTCAGGGACCAGGTGTCCAAAGGGTTGGCAGTTGTGTGTTGGGATCTCAGGCTGTTCCTGGCATCAGGTGAGGGCCAGCACAGGTCCCAGAGCACTGTCCAGTGTCCTGCCTACGTGAACAGCCTCTCTGGTTGTTCTCTGATGAACTCAGCACTGGCTGCAGATTTCAAATGCAGCTGGTTGAGGGTGCACTGCATTTAGACCTCTGAAAAATGGTGAAGGCAAAGAGCAAAAAGGTAAAAGATGTCTCTGAAAGAGTAGGATACCATCATTTGCCTTGTACTGGGTATTCAGGTGTGCTTGGTGAATACTGAAACCTGGTACCTCCAAGAGGTTGAGAAGGAATGTCAAAATTTCAAACCTGCCAAGTACTGAGCAGTGGTTTCAGTGGGAGCTGGGAGTGTTCTCAGGCTGCACAGACACTGATTTCCTTTCTTCTTTCCTGTAGGTACATTGACAAGTCAATATAGGGGAAATGTGCAATGCTGTTGTGTTGCTGCATGTATTCCATGAATAGAGAATGTAGTTTTCCTACCCTGTCATTTATTATGAAATGCTAAGGATGGGACTGGAGTGACACAGTGGATCTTTCACTACTCTTCATTAGGTTTGACACCAAGAACACTTTAGAGTTTGCAGCAATAGGACCTAGAAAAAACTGTTAACCCCAATAAAACCCCTGTAAAGATGTGCAGAGATAAAAGGGAACTTTAACAAAGTGGAAATTTTTATAGCAATGAGACAGAGAGAGAGAGAAGAGCATCAAGATTTATTGCAAATGACTAGTAGCAAGAGGTTCAAGCATTAGCTAATTTTTATTTGCTTCTTTTATCATAAAATTTTAAACAATCAAAGAGTCAGTGATGGTATTAATACTGCTTCAATGAAGAAACAAATACTTTCATTATTGCTTCTATTCTTAAAAAAAAATCCTTCTGCTAAAATGAATATGGAACAGTGTCACACCTCAGTGAAACTTTTTCCTTAAGTATTCAGAACATTTTGTGAGGCTGATCAATTGGGATTTTTTTTTTAAATACCCGACTTGGTTACACTGGCAGGTATTCACAAGTGACAATTATTTCAACATTAATTTGATAGCTCCCGACAGCCTCGGAGATGGGATAGAATCACCTGGAAGCTGGCATTTTGCATTGTACCATTCTGTCTATATGGGAACTGTCATCTTCCATTCAATATGGGAAATGCTATCTGCATACAGGCTTCAAAAAAGTTATAATTTCTTCTAAGTGATTGAAACTCATAGATCTCTCTTTTTCTCTCTCCCTTTTCAAGCTACACCTGAGAGGTAGCAATGATGACAGGCTGGTTTAACACAGCTCTTGCCAAGATTAAGTAGTTGTCAGACAGATATCATTGGAGACTAAGGGATTGCTTTTGGAAGTCATTCTGAATTGCTAACTAACCGGGAGCTTGTTCCTAGACGGGTGCGGATTCTTTTGTTTCCAGGGATTGACACATCTGCAGTAACAATGGAGCACTCCTTGCCTGATGCCTGCTTTGTGCTGGTCACCGTTTTAGCTGGAAAAGAGGATCTAATGAATGCCCCTTTCACCACTTATTTGCAAAAGCAGAGAACACCCGGAGCTGCTATTTTTAAACTTGAGGAATTTGATTATTTATGGCTAAGTGAAAATATTTGCAGCAATACCGTTCATTGTCAGAACAGACTTACATATCAGATGAATCTGTGTGAAGGTCCAGCAATAACCTCTCCAGTGTCAGCTTTGCCAGTTTTTCAGCAGGTAGGTGGGGAGGGATGTGTGTATAACTGCCTGCTGTATTCTGCTCACCTCCCCTTCATACACATCCAGTGACAGCCCCCGATGAACAGGGAGTAGCAGAGGCTGACAGGTCAGCTGTAACACAACAAGTTGTCACTGTCATGGGAACATGGCAAGTGGAAAGCAGATGAAGTTGCCTAGAGGATGTTTTCATCAATTTAGTGTTATATACAAGCTAATAAATCTGCAGACACTCTCGTTCCACTATACACAATGTGTGTGAGGGAAAATGACTGAGCTTTGCCTGGCTTGGCATTTACTGGACCAGCTGCAGTGGCCACTTGAGCTAATAGTGTCAATGATTTAATTCCTTTCACTCCACGCCTTCCCTAATGACGCATTTCCCGTGGGACTGCAGACTGAAAAGTTTATTTTTAAGCATGGCTGAGAGATTGGCTCTCTAGAGAGCTTTGGAAATTGCAGGGGGCTGCTTCTTCAGAAGATGATGAGGTGGGAGGTAAGAGGTATGAGGATGCCTCCACCACTGGAAGAGGCAATCATGGGACAGGGAAGAGCCCACTTGTCAGAAAGCCTGGAAAACAGCCTAGACCTCTCAGAACTGCCCATGTTGGCTGGTTGGGCATTCTTAAATGAATCAAAACGTCCAGCCCTTGGCATGATGTATTAGTAGGGATGAATAGTTTTCATCCTCCAAGCACCCAGATATGAAATAGATGAACACCAGCATAGCAGAAGGTAGCACACTGGGGGATAATGGATATTATAACAATGATTAAGGAGCCCTCCTGGATGTTCTGTGGGTCCCTTCCAGCTCAGGACATTCTGTCATTCTGTGAAATTGTATGAGGAAGGGGTTTACCTTTTTCAACAGCTCATGGATAATTTGTGGCAAATCGATGATTTGTTAGTTTAATAATTGGCAGTGGCGTCATTTCTGTTTCCTGCCTGGCTGACTCCTCACTCAGATGCCACAGTGCAAACCTGAGTGATACAATCAGACATTGTATTAGGCTGCATTAGGCTTGCCGTGATTTTTGGGGTGTCCATGCTTGAGGATGAATTCAGGATGATACATTGCTCCAGTTCTGTACTCTTGGGTTCTGCCACCACCACCTGACTTGTAGCAGTTGTGCTGAGGGGTAGCAGTTTTTATCTATTAGCACTTTTTATCTCCTGGAATCCCCTGATTATTTCACTGATTCTAAAACAAGCTCTCAGCTATAGAAACAGCTTCACTGA
Organism: Ammospiza nelsoni; assembly: GCF_027579445.1. Lineage (NCBI taxonomy): Eukaryota > Metazoa > Chordata > Aves > Passeriformes > Passerellidae > Ammospiza > Ammospiza nelsoni. The sequence goes on from NC_080648.1 coordinate 15,108,296, forward strand.
ACCTTGCACTGGTGTCATGCAAATGGTTCGATTGATTTCAAATTGAAATTGCTAATTTATTCTCTGTGCTGTTATATCTTTGTTCAAAGGAAGCCCAAAATACCCCATAATTTAAAACTCTTTTATATCTGTAACTCTCACCTGGGTGTCTTCTTGGTACAGAACTTACTCAAGTCATTAACTCTCAGTTCAAAGTTATTCACATTGAAGAACTTTGTGAATAAGGCTGAGATTGCAGTTAAATATGTAAATTCAACCACAGTATTCTCAAAATGGTCTAGTAAATCAATGTTAATGATAGTAGACTCCCATATAACATATTTAATTCTTCCTCTTCAAAGCATTTTACAAAGAAACTCCATTTTATAATAAATACACAGAAGTACAGAGCACAGGAAGCACAGAGAGAAATTGGTAGTCTAAAAAAAAAGGAAAGAGGCTTAGAAGTAAAAGTTTTCTCATAAATGAAAGATTGGAATTTTGTGATTTTAAGAAATGTGACTAGCTCTTGTTAAAAACTGAAGACTATAAAGCAATTTGCAAAAGTTTCTAAATTTTTACTTTGATCTTGAAACATAATAAAAATGTAAGAGTACAGATATTTCAGGCAGAACTGTTATTTCAAGTGTGCATCAGCAGGTACAAGTAGCCATTCCCATTGCCTGTAAACTACTGTTTTCTTTCTATAATGTCACATTAAAAAAAACAAACCAAAGGAAATAAACATCCCATACCTCAGAACCACCTGAAAATAAAACCCCCCACTCTGCTATGGCCACAGTTTTACACCTGCTCACCCAGTGTTTCCTGTAGCCACCCTGAAACCTCTGCAAATTCGCAAAATTATGTGTGAATAGGAAACTGAGCATCTACTCTGAGGCTGGCAAATGGTACAGCCTGACAGAGTGGCTGTGCTAAAATATTTCTGCTCTGTATGATATTGCACACTCTATACTAATCTGTGTCTCTCAGCTGACATGACAATAAATAGTTATTAAAACAAACATGCAAATGATTTATAGTTAAATAGTCTTAAATAAACTTACACTACCAGTGAATTTTGTGACACCAAAAATTGTCAAATACATCTACTTCCACTGGAAATTGTTCCTTTAGATCTCCATTCCGAGGCAAGAAATGGTATTATGGGGTAATTTAATCTATCATGTGATTATGTTCTCATAACCAGGCCTTTAACACAACAGACTGAATTGTCTTTGTGAGTAAATCCAGTGCCACAAAACAGCTTTGTCAGCAGAGACTTTGGCCCCCAAAATACATCAAATCAAGGGCTTGCAAACCCCAGCAGAATTCCATTATAGCCTACACAAGGAAATGTATTTAAAGCCAGCTAGGTTTATGTATTTTGGGATTCCCTGTCATGAATGTCAGAAAAGATTTAAGGCCATGCTAATTTTGCTTGGGTCACTTTTTCTCCCCACTGACTTGTGGGCTGAATAGAGATGGTCATAGCACCAATATAAATCCATTTATTCTGCTTGTTCCTGTTCCTGCATCAAGTGAAAAGCAGCTCATGAACCCTATATTTAAACTTCCTCTTCTGTTTTTTTGTTTTTTTTTTCACTGATCCTTCCAGAAAAATCATATTATGGCAAATGAAGTTTCCTAGGGAATTTTTTTTTTTTTTTTGCAAAGAGAGGGTCTAAAATAGGTCAGTGACAGCTGAAAAATTGCATTCACTTCATTTGCTAAAGGAGACTGAAATTTCTCCTGAGCACTGCTTCAATTTCACTTATTCTTGCCCAAAGTTTTCCTCCGCTAGGATGTTATATAGCAAGAAATGACCAAAACCACAATCAGAATGGGACTTGTGTAGTTAAAAACCAGTTTGCAACAACAAAAATGGCTGTTGTTTTGTACCTCACTGATAAATGAACATCTATTGTTCTTCTACCCTGGAAATTAATAATAACTGGACCAGTTGCCTTAGAGACAGCCAGGCAGCCATTAGCAATCAGTAAAAATTAATGTACTGCAGGGAATTTAGCAAGGAAATGTGTTTAAGTGTGTGGAGCACCTTAACCACCCATCCAACATGGGTGAGTGCCGGAGTCTCTGTGCCCTTAAACACAGACAAGGTGTTCTTCACAACAGAGAGGAGTCCCCACCAAAGGCCCTAACTCTGTCAGGAGCACTGTGGTTTTTTGAACTTCCCTTGCCTTAAAAGCACAAATTTCCTCTGGAAATGCAGAGGAAATGCCCAACATGGCAGCAGCTCCTCGTTTCCCTGCAGAGCTCAGGCTCCTCCTGCACGGCTGCGCTCCTGCCCCGTGAAAGGTTCTCTCAGGCAGGGTAGCCGTGCTTTAAAAACTCCCTGGGAGCTTTTAAAGCTGTCAGCACCATTATCATTCATGATGCAACTGGTTTCCAAGCCTGGCTTCTGTTTTTCTAGGGGGCAGTTTGAGTCCTCCTGGATAATTCCCTGGGGTGTGAGTAGTGGGGCTGGTCAGACCAAGCCTGTTGCTGTGGAACTCTTTGTGCCATGGATGTGGGGTGGCTGTGAGTGCTGCTGCCAGGCTCAGCCCCAGGATGCTCCTGGGGGATGCTTTGGACCCTCCCAGCAGCACTCTCCAGAACAGGGCTGGATTTGCACTGCAGGGAGTGCTCTTCCAGCAAGGACAGCAGCTAAGCCTCCTGCAGGTTTCACATTTTTCTTTGCCTCCCCCTGTTTCTCCTTTCCAAATGAGAGTAGCATTCCATGCTGCTGTCTGGGATGGCTGAGCCTGGATGTTTGGGTGTCTGATGGTGGCTGCTCTGTGTTGTGGTAGGACAAGCTGTCATTAGATGATTACAAGCTGTAATTAAAGATCTGCTTCCTAAGGGGTGCAGATGGACCCTGCGAGGACACAACCACTGCAGGTGGTCAAGGCTTCCACTGGCTGCCTTCCCTCTCTGTCCTTGTGTCTTCTTGAGAGAGGTTGGCCCCCTCCTGCCTCTTGCAGACAGATTGCACCTCAGTGTTCACCTCTTGTGGTTCACGAATACAGGAATCCAACAAATCTGCTGGCAGCTGCCTTCCCTGAGGAATTCCCTGCAGCACAGTTTTGTGCAGACACTTGGGTGAGAGCTGGACTGTTCCATGGAGAACACATTCATAAGTTCTTTTAAAATCAGTGGGAATGGTGAATACTAGTTGAGAACTGAATTTGGCACCTTGCTATCTAGAGGCATGATTGATTCATAGGATGGATGGGGTAGGTGAGTAAATAAGGGAAGCAGAGCTCTGGGAATTAAGGTAATGAAAAAAAAAAAAAAAAGGAAGTTTCAAATGCAAAGCGCTGATGATTCCCTGGCAGTCATTTCTTCCTGTGACATCTTGCAAATGGTAGAATGGCTGAATTGAATTAGCTGCTGATTTTTGAGGGGAGTTAAAATGTTAACACTAGAGTGTCACCAACAGCTCTCCACCAGCACAACTGGAGAGAGCAGCATCCAGAAATCCCTGGCCTTGAAAGTCAGGGTGATCCAAAAGGATATCTCCAAAAGTGGGTGGATTTCTGTCAGATGCCATCCATGGACCAGTGACTTGGGAACAGCCAAAGGAGACTCACAGAGGGGAACCACCACATCCTACTGGCAAATAGACTGGTCTGAGCTGAGAGAGATTCTCCCCAAACCCACATTTTTTTTTAGAGTTTCTTGGAATACTTCTTCTGTCGTTGGTGTCAGACAAACCAGATGGGAATTCTGAACTGATGATCACATTTTGAGGCTGGAATGCAACATCTGGAGTTGATCAGCACTCCTCACAGACTGATCAATCATTAGGTGGAACTGATTAATACCATCTCCTCCTTTTACTCTTGATTCACTTAGAACTGATTTTTTTCCTTCTTTCTATGAAAATAAAAGAAGACAAAAAGCATGAAACACAGCTCCTTTATAGAGACTGAGGTTATGTGAGTCACAGTGACTAACTCTTTACACATATCTCTTGTTGCAGTATCAAATGGAGCAGGGATGAGATAGATCTGCTCTAGTAAATATAAAATATCATGGGTCATATTACTCAGCAACAGGGATTTTGCAGCAGCAGCAGTTTTGAAGTAAGACCTTTTCAATAAGTCACTATATATAGAAAGATTGGGACTAATGCTGCGAGCGTCACTGTCTGACACTGGGGTTATTTAGGAGTGTGCTACGTGTGGTACAAACACACTCCACTCTGTGCCAGTCTGGCCACCAGCTAAAACAGAATTGCAAAACACAAAAATAATTTCTCAGCCTCTGAAAAATCTATCACCCTGCTCGCATTTGTCTTGCAGGAAAGAGAAAATGACAAGGCAATGTGTAAACCAGGCCACATGTGCACTGCTCGGCTCTCACATGTGTTTCATATATCAGCACCATTGTCAGACGCTGCAACCACTTCCCAAGTGCTGATAAAACCAGCTCCACCACTGCTCCCCAGGAGAGCCACTGGCTTGTCTCTCCCCCTGCATCCCAGGGATGTGCTGGAGGACCATCCCTGGGTGTGTTTAACAAAGCCTGGATGTGGCACTGGGTGCCAGGGTTTAGTTGAGGTGCTGGGGCTGGGTTGGACTTGATAATCTTGAAGGTCTCTTCCAAACCAGTGATTCTGTGTGAATTCTGTGTGACCACAGAACACAGCAAATACCATTTCAGATCTCTGGTACTTGTGTTTATAGTGCCAACACAAAAGCAAAGTACTGAAAGAATATCCACAAGCCAAGCCCAGTATTTGCATCCCTTGTGCACATCTCCACTGAGTCTGAACCTGCATTTCCCTCTGGATATTCCTGCACCCAGGACGGTTTGTGGAGATGCAGATAAATTACTCAAGGGAAAATGGACTGTGACTGAAATTGTTCAAAATATTCATTGTGCAACCTGAAAGTGAGCCCATTTTGGGAATATCTTGTTCTAATTAATTTACTTTAAAATATTTTTTTTTTTTTTTTCTCAACAGGAAACCCAGGCCAAGTTCACTGTGTAGTTCCTGGGCACTGTTCCCCTGAATCCTCTTTGCTTACTCTGGCATAGATCAAGAATTCCTCACTAAAATCAGGGGAAGGTTTGATTAGGATCTTTCCTTAAACCAGCTGATGGTTTTTCATAGAAAGTGTGAGCATTTTGTGGATTTTCTTGGATTTAAAACGAAGACCAAAGAAATGTTGTGGTTTCCAGTGAGTTTCTCTTTGAGGTTCTGGGTCTGTTCATCATTTCATGCCCAAAATGAAACATGAGAAGTGCAAAAGAGAACTTGTGTGATGAAACTGAACAAAATGTTCCCATGAACTTTATGTGAAAGAAACCACAGAATAACCTGCAAGCTTTAGAGAAACGTGACCATGCAACTCATTTCCCACTGCTGAGTCAGGGTTCCCACAGGGTGTTGCAGCCCTGGAAATGGACTGATCCCCTCAACCCCTGTGCCCCAATCTCTCCCATCTTCTCTTTCTGCTCTTGCCATTGACAATGTGCATTTTGGGAATTCTGCAAACGATGCAGCCAGATCTGAGTTCCTGTGTACGACTGACTGGATGTAGAGAAAACTGCTCCACAAACATGAAGGGACTTATAATTTTCCCATCAGCAAGGAGTTATCAGAATAATTTTCCTTTTAAAAATCCAGGCATTTGTTTTGAAAATAGCTGAATACTGATGGGGAAGAAGTTATTTATTTGGTTCTAAAGAGACAAACCAGAAAGAAAGAATAATTAACAAAGACATTTCAATGATTCACCTAAGCTAAGTCAGGGAACTTCTGGCAAAACCAAAAGTCAAATTCCATTCCTTAGAAGTCCTTTCTTGTCACAGGAACATCTCTTCAGACGCTTTAGTTCTGAACATAATGCTGTGCATTTTCTATTCTTACACTTTTAACAGCTCAATTTTTCAAACTGTGTAGTATTGTAGGAAAGCAGTAACCCTGCAGCAGTAAAGGCAGCTGTAAGCAAGAAAATGCAATGCTGTTCCTGTGAATTCCTGCAGCCCCCTCTGTCAGATCTCCGTGTGCTAGCTTTCCAAGAAAGAGATGAACTGAAACACTTAAGTTGAAGTTATGATTTTCCCAGGGAAAGGAAAAGGGTTACACACAGCTTTCTCCCTTTTAAAATGACTTTGTTTGTTTACTATTCTAAAATTATTGCAAAATGCTTTTTCAAAAGGGATAATGAAGTAGCAAGGAAGACGACAAACAGCTGATTATAGATAAAAGCTCCTTAACAGCAGTGTCAGCCAGAGCAAAGAGGAGAGAATTGTCTTCAGAGACTTTGGCTGGCACTGGCAGCCCGCTCCTCTCCAGAGCTTTGATCCCATTCATGCCTGAGCCGGTGAGCTCCCCGAGAGGGGAATCTGTCCCCATGGTGCCTGACACAAGCATCTGCCTCCTCTTCCAGCATCACTCCACACCCACGGATTTCCTGGCTGGGAGTGCACTTGGACAGCAGGATGTCCCATAGGGCTTTGTGTTTCTGGTGGCCTGGGAATTAAGTGGTTTAGGGTTGACATACAGAGCAGGGTCTCCTGTAAGGGCAGTGCGTTCTGCACTGTGCCATTTTGGGGTGTAACGAGGAGCCTTTTATATATGGAATGAGAAAACCTGTGTGCATTTACTAAAGAAGTAAAAATACATGTGGAGTGTGAGCAGTAATGTGCACAAACGAGATACAGCCTTGAGAGCTCAACACATGGGATTCAAGCTTTTTTTTAACACCCCAAAGCTCCTTCAGTGCTTGTTGTATTCATAGTCATACTGTACGTGAAATTCATCTGAATCTTGTTTCTTTGGCCTATGGGGTATTTTCATGTACAAATTAGGCTGGCCAATGTTCCCTTTCTGCAAAAATTCCCAGGAGTGCAACTTAAATGTTATTAAAAAGCCTAATAAAAGAAGAGTGCACATTTAATAATGTTAGAATAACACAGCCATTGCAGCGCCGTGTGCCTGCGGTTCCAACCAAGCGAGAATATGAGGCACTAATGCACTTATTCAGGAAAAAAGCCCATAATTATCAACAACTATGAAGGACCATTGATACCATGCAGGATGCACAGAAATCTTTTCAGAGACTCAAGTTTGGACTTTGCCTGATGATTTGGCCAGGATCTGGGCACAGTCCTGGCTGAACAGGGACAGTCCTGTTCTTATGTCCAGCCCAGAAAAGGCTGTGGGCACCAAGGCCAGTGCACTGACACCAGCATCAGCCCAGTTGTCCTTGTCTAAAAGAGCTGGATACTCTCAGTAGATGGTGCAAACTTTGCACATTCATGAGCTACCACTGCTGTGATGTATCTCCATGAAGTTTTCTTTCACCTTTGCCCTGTCACACTGACATCTCTTCCTCTCATATATCCTTCCTCTACATCACCACATCATTCTTTCCTCCCACTTATGTATCCTAGGATGACTTTCCTCCAGGGCATGAGGTCTAACACAAGATCCAGATATTAACTCAGGCCCACTCATTGGAAGGATTAAATGCAACATTCTCACAATATTAATTAGCAACTTCTCCTTCAGTGGGAGAGCTGAGACCATGCATTAATCCAGGAGGGTTTGGTGGTTTCACTGAAGGGACGGGAAAAGAGGCTGCAGGGCATGGGCTCCTCCAAACCCCACTTCAGGTCTCCACAGATTCTGCCCAAAGGCTCTGTCCACCAGCCCACACTATCTCCCCAGAGCAGAAAGCAATATCCTTGGAAAAGTGAAGCCTCATGAGCCATCAATTAACCCACTGCAAATAAATACACAGCGTAGGAAACAAACCTTTTAAAAAAACAAAACAAAACCTGGAACAGCAGGGCAGTATCTGAGTTTTGAATAGAAATGGATTTAGTTTGGCTGGGGCACAAGGAGAGCAGGAGTGTTCAAAGCTCTGGGAGCAGCACGCAGGGGCTCTGGAGGGGACGTTTCCTTCCAGGCAGGAATTCTCCCGCACACGATGGCATTGTTATGCATTAAACAAGTTTTTTTTTTCCCCCTCTTGGGGTGTGGGGGTGTGATGGGAGAGGGGAAGGCTCACTCTGGGATGTGGTCACATCAGCCATGCACAAAATAACTGCTCCCCAGCTTAGCAGCACATTTGGTGGGTTTCTTTTTTTTGGTTCTTATTTTTTCCCCAGGTGAAGTAAAGAACAGAGAAAGAAAACCCAACAGGCTCTCTTAGGAGGGGGCAAATCCTCCTTAATGCTGTTCCAGACCTTCACAAAAAATGTAATTTCTGAGAAAGCAAAATCAAGCATTGGCATTTCAGCCCTGCAAGAGGGGCTGGGCTGGAGGGAAGGAACTTGCATTTTCCTACTGCTTTGCTAGTTCAAAGTGAAGAAAATACAGAACAGTAAGGCAGGGCAAGGCCCTTTTTTAGCCAATTTTTCTCTCTCACAATCCCACATACTTTTTTGTCCTGACATGTGAGTCATGTGGCTCCAGAGTTCACCCTGCAATAAGCCCCTACAGCCTGTTTTTCTTCTGTAGCTTCATATGGCTTTTTTTCTGGCTCAAACTGTCTCCCCCTATCCTCCTTGTGACCTGCTGGCTATATTTTGCAGAAAGTTAAAGAGAATTTTTGAAAAAATTATAGGAAGTTGATCAAGCTGGGTTTGAGTTACAGGTCATTAAAGTTCACTGTAAGATGAAATTTTTACTATATAAACACTGTTAAAGCCCAGACTGCCAGCCAAGTGTATCCATGAACCATGGGAAACTTGGGAGCAGTGGAGGCAGGTAAACCTTCAGCAGATCTATGCTAGATGATTGTGCACTGCTTTCCTTGCTTGTTAGAGGAAAAAGCCCACATTTTTTAATGTTAAAATTTAATAGTATTGGGCTGGGTTGCTTTAGGTAGACAAGATGACACTTCTTCCTGTAGGCTTTTTGTGCCTTGTAAAAATCCAGCCACTGAGGGATTTTTTGCTGCTTTTACATTTCAGCTCTAACATTAACAAATGCAAAGGTAATGAGATTTTCTGTCTTTTTTAAAACTAATTTTGCAAGTAAACTCCCCTGAATTCTTTGAATGTGTCGCTCAAAGTTTTATGGTCATATCCCCTGAGATTATTTAAAACACTTTAGATTTGAAGAATATGTTTTCTTTTCAAGAATTATTTGCAGCAAGTATGGGAGAGAAAGGGTTAATCTTTTTTTCTGGGGCTTATATGTAAGTGAAATGACATTTTAACAATCTCTTTAGTATAGCCTTGCTGTGCTGGGACCTCTGTTGCCTGCTGTCTTACTTCTTGGCTTCTAAATAGAGAGTTATTTTCAATTTCTCCAGTTCCTAATGTTTTAAATGGAACTACTGTTCCCCTCAGAGCACCCAGTGGCTGGCTGGAGACCTTTATTGATATATATAAATTACTCCAGTCCACAGGGCTGGCTACAGATCCAATCATATCGAGCTAATGCGCATATAAATAAAAACCTGGGAGTATGGTTTATGGCAATAAGTAGTGCAGCAGAAGTTTATACCATCCTGCAAAGACACCTTGATACATTGCTGATAATCTCTATAATGTATTTAAAGCATCAGTCTGTAGATTCAAGGCTGAAAATTTCACTCATCAAAGCCATAAATCTCAGTGAGCTTCTGTTGATTGGCCTGGAAAAGAAGGAATTTCCCCATTCCAGGGAAAAGACAAAATTAAGGATGTTGGCCTTTTGGTGGAAGGGACCAAACTGTGTAAACCAAGAGCAGCAGGCCCAGGAGTTCCCTGATGTCTTGGTGTTTGTCTGGTTGCCAACTTTTGCAGTTCACAGATGATTCCCACTTCCCCATGGAATGATTTGCTGCCCTCTAAACAATAATAACCTGGTGTCCAGCTGATAAAGCTGCCAGCAACTGAATTATTTAGGCAAGCAATCATTTCACTGGGCAGGTGAAAGCAAATTTCAAGGGTTAGGCTGAAACTTCAGGCTAAATCCTGAATGGAGAGTGCAGCAGGAAACTGTTTTCTGCTTGGAGCATTGCTGGGACAGGTGTGTGAATCTGGGTTTCCCTGGTTTAAACATCTCAGCTGTTAAAGTTATGTCACACACAGCAGTGGTGGCCAGTGCCACCCCAGCAGAGCCAGTCCTCATGGACTTGGGTCCCTTCCCTTCCTCGCTGGGCTCTGGGGGAGGGATTGCCCCGTGGCCACAGAGCCTGGCAGTGCGCAGGGAGCAGAGAGCAAACCTCAAGCTGCTCCTGACAATGACGCTGATCCAGTGATCCCTGCCAGCAATCAGGAGGGCCTGGAGCAGGGAAGGTAACAACAGTCCCCCTATCAGACCTTGGGAAGGCCTGGGGGGTGACACCAAGGAGCAGGACAGGTACCAGTGGGGCAGCTCAGGCCATCATCCCACACCTTCTCTCCATTTGCTGCCTCAGAGTGTCCAGGAGCAGAGCAGGAGCTTTATTAATAATTTGCAGTACCGTGGCACAGCAAAAGGGTCTTGAGGCAACTTTGGCAGGTGTAGGACAGGGCATTATAGATATAACTGGTGCTCCATGAGATACTGCCAACTTTACACAAGTTTATTTCTTCATTTTCAGATCCTTCAGGCACCAATTTCACTGCTTCAGAAGAATGATTGTAACTTAAAGGAAAACTCCAGTAGAAGTTGTCAAAGCAGCCTTTAGAAATACTTGTCACTCTTTCAGTATCATAGTCTGTGGAGCTGTCACTGTTGTCTCTGGGTGCTGCCATTTTATTGTCACCTCTTTGCTTTCTGTCTCAGAAAGTCATGGAGGAACCAAAAAAATAAAGTTTAAAAGTACTTGTGAAGTCTCCTGGAGTGTCAAACCCAGTAGACTCCAATGAGCATGAGAGCTGCAGAGATTTACTCTAGAAAACCATTTACCAGTAGTCACCTGAGTGCTTAAAAATTGTACAGAACAATTAAGAAAGCAAATAAATGAGTTTTTAGAAGTTTAATGCTGTGTCTCAGCAGACAAGGTTCAGTTTGTTCTGTATGTTTACATACTGAGTCTCCATCCTCTATTTAATGATCCTCCTGTGTTTAAAGCTTTTTCCATACTTATATCTAAGGTGGTTTGACTGAAATTGCATTGAAAACTTGGCTCAGTTTTTCTTGTGCACAGTGCTGTGTGGCTACTTGCAGAACAATTTGAAGTTATCACAGTCTAATTTAGTAAGGAATCATGAAGCCAATTCAATTTAAAACCATTAAAACAATTTTAGTGTGTCTGCCCAAGGGTTTTGCATGTTTTCACTAAATGAGTTTTAAAAATACATTTAGTTAAACTGATGGAACTTTAAGTATCAATAAAGGCTTTATCTTACAAACACTAATGCTTGTCTTCAACGAGTCTTTTGCATCTGCTTAGATGTCTGTCTCCAGGATCAGGGCATTCTCAGTTATCGTATTTAAGAAGATTTATTTTCTATCTCTTTCAGATGAACTCCTTTAAAGGAAAATCCTTCTATTTCTCCCCTGTTTGGAGGGTGAGATGATGTGATCATTGCTTTTCTTGTGCTACAACCTCAGTCTTGCTTCTAAATCACACGAGCCCACCTGGCAGGAGTGGACATGGTAGTCACCAGCTTTTTATCTCCCAGTCCCTCAGACCACAGTCAAGGTGAATGGCTCAGGCTGCACCAGAGCAGTGCCTACTCAGCCAAAAAAGTGGTAAGATCCATATATTTCTATTTCTCCTCAAGAAAAGTTTCATTTTTAGAGTTTCATTACACCCATTTAACCCCATGGTTGGTTGGAAAAGGTTTGCTACACCTTCTGCATCTTATTTTTCCTTTATCTCCTCTGCTCCAGGCAATTCACTTCAGGGAACTATTTTTCTAAGAGGTGTTTTTTAAGCCTAGTTTAGGTTAGGTGTGAGGAGAGTGACTCTTCCCAGTCTGGATCTCTGCCATTTTGCCTCCTGTCTGCTGCTCTGAGCTCTGGCGATCAGGCTTCATGTGCCTGAAAAGGACAATGTCAAGGAATCAAAGCAAGATGTATTTATGAAAAATAATGTGATACTTCAGTCTTTTATGATCCCAGTTTTTTCCCTCCACTTCTGAAAAAATCTAGAAACTGAGATATATGAGTTAGAAATTCCAAAAAGAGTTTTTGCATCCCAAGATGCTTGAGCTCCCAGGAAACCTGTAAGATCTCCAAGGGATTTGTGTATGATAAATGTTGAGGACAGGGAACCAACAGCTTTTCTTTCAATTAGCAACACAGCAGCAAAAGACTGGAAGGCACCTCCCGAGTCACTGAGTCCGGTGCTTTGTGGTTGCAAACAAACAATGATGCATAATCCCTTTAATAAAATGATCACGTTCCACCTTGAAAGCCACAAGGTTTTGGGGGCAGGACTGATCCCTACTGCTAACCCTGTGAAGCCCAGAACAAATATCTGAGCTCAAGATAATGCTGCTTACAACAGGATTAAATCCCTGCTGGGTGCCCTATAGTTGCAACCACAGGGGAACTCTGCCAGTAGCAGCACGGCTTTGGCTCTCCGTGTCCATGTAAGGGGAAAATTTGCTCTATTCTTCCTCATAATGAGGAAGTGACTAGACCAGGCTTTATATTGCATCATACTGGCTTCTGTGCAGGGGCAGATGCAGCATTGAATGAGGGCTGAGCAGCCACATGACATGGGGACGTGTGGCACAGACAGTGCCAGAGGGTTGCTCCATTTCCTTCGTGTCCTTGTGCTCACTCTGGGATCACTTGGGAATTTGTGCATTGCTCTCCAGTGAGTTAGGATAGTTTTGGGTCCTGGGGAGGTGAATGGGATGCAAAGGTAAATCCTTGTTTTCTGCTAGAGATGTTGCTTGTTTTTCCTCCTGAAGGGCCTGATCCAAATGACATTGGATCTGCCTAACCCAGCTCACTTGAGGCAGATTTGGATCAGCGCTTGGAGCTCTTCCTCTGCAGGAATTCCTGCCATGCTTTCTCAGACAAAGAGGGCAACCACATCCTTGCATCATGAGAGTTTTGACTGAGGGAACCAATCTCTCAAACAGGCAGACAAGTGGGCAGGAGCCAAAGAAGAAGTGGGAGAGGTGGGATGACCCAGTGGCTGGGCTTTAATGGCCCCTCTAAGACTCCAAGGAAAATTTGTGTCCTCTTATGCTGTGGGGTCAGGCACAGGCATGTACCTCATCCTGCTCAGTGCAACTAGGGGTGCAAAAGGTCTGCCCAGCCATGCCTCCAGCATGCACCCAGAGCAGGAGCATCACATCTGTGGGATGCTAAAGGGATGCTACAGCTCCCATAGCTCTGTGCTAAATGCCCTCCTGCCCTACATTCTGGGCTGTGCAGAGAGGGATGGGGGATGTCACCCCAGAACAGGGCTGCACAGGGAGGACAGCACAGTCTGGGTGGCTCCTGGACACGTCCCTGCAGCAGGTCTGGCTCATGTAGCTGCAGTTAAGCCCCCTCAATAAGAGTTTAAAGGTGCAGAGTGCAGTAAAGGCGGCCTCGAGGCCGTAATGTCACCTCACGCGGGAGTTTCCTTGGCTGCCGGCTCTCTTCTGCTGTTTTTGATGCCCTAACCTGCTGACCTGAGCCCGGCCCCGCTCTCCTCATATGCCTTTCTGAGTTGCCACCTGCTTAGTTGCCCTGTTTTCAAAAGAAAAGGGTTTTGGACAAACAGAAGTGCTGTTACTTCGCTTCCTCTCTAAAAACCTCAGCCCCGTGGCATGGCTGGGAAGTGTGAATGGACCTGCAGACCTGGATGTGTCTCTGGACAGGGCACTTTGGGGGGCTTGGGGCAGCCCTTTGCAGCCTGGGGGACACACCAGGGCTGGGAAAGGGACAAGCACTGGTGGGTTTGCTGAGTTTAAAGAAAGACTTAAATAAGAGATAGCAAGGGGTAGGAGATATTGCCATAACCACACACTTGTGTTGACGATGAGCAATTTAATGCAAACTTGGTCCAAATAGAGAGAAACACAAAATCTCATTTCAGACAGTCTCACCTTGTCTAGGTTTACATGTGGCTCCATCCTGCTCACAGTAGAAGGCCTCCTTCAGTTGTTTACATTCTCCACAAGCATTAAATTTATGCAAAAGAGGGGAAGAGGGAAAGGAAATGAATATTGTACAGCACCTGGATTTCAGAGATCCACACTATCTATCTGCATCCTTCAAGCCATCACAAGCAATCTAAGAGCAGCCTCCACAGGCCCAGCCATTAACATAATTCTCTCTTTTATCCCTCATCATTGTGGTACTGTATGCTACAGTCTTAAACATTATTTGTTTTATCCACTTTCCCGCAGTTTAAGCTCATTCTTTGCTGGCTAAAAAAAAGTCCCATTTTTATCTCATCTGATTTGATATTCATCTGTCCCTCACAGGTTTTTTTTTCTCCCCCTTTACCATAATTTTGGTTGGTATTTTTTTACCTCAGAGAACATTGAGAACTCTGTCTCAAGGCTTCCAGATTAGACAGAAGACTGATAGGATAATGATGATAGTATGTTAAATGCTATCTATGTAAATCAGCTCTCTCCATCAATGGATACAAGATGCAGCTACATTAGATCCTTTTTTGACATACATTTTCATTTTTTAAGGAAGAGAATATTGGATTGTTATTAAGCTACTTTAGAAAAATCTTTGCATTACCAGGCACATTACTATTGTGCATAAAGTCATATTAAATTTTGGGATGATGTACAACATCATTTTCTTTTAAAGGCTGCTTTTAACCTCAAAGTATCTTCTTTTTAGCTTCTGCTGAGGGATTTGTTTATGGTAACCAGTGACTGGGGGAGGGGGAAAGGGTGTTTTTATTAAGCTCCTTGTAGCAGATAAATCTGAATTTGCACCTCTGATAGGAAACTGGCCCTGGCTAAGGGGAAAAAAATGCTGTTACATCTCATCTGTTTCAAATGCCTGGGAAAGTAGCTCAGCAGATAGTCTTAAAGTCAAATTCAGACTGCCTTGGACTCAGTTGGAAGCCAGTTGCAAAAGCAAGACCCATTCACTGGAAAAATCTTGCCAGATAACCCCTCCCACTTTGACTTTTTTTAATGAAAAAGGCTATTTTTGTTTTCCTCTTTGAACTCAGAGACCCAGGAATGAACATACTCTCAACAATAATGAGTAAAGTGGTGAAAATCAGCTTTGCTTTTTTTTTGTGCCTGTGGTCTCATGCTGATTTTCAGTGGCAGAGGAGTTGGCCAGCTAAAAATATATCATTGAAATTCATCTTCAGCCTGTCACTAATGTGGGGAATGTCACCTCAAATGTAGCAAATGTAGGGTGGGCTTTGTTAACTAATTTATAGGAGAATGTACAGGCAACTGTTATTTTTCTTAGAGTTATCTTTGGCTGTGGTGGCCCAGAGCAAACTAAATCCAGATTAGAAAATTTTTTCCATGAACAACAGGACTGATGAGCTGGGATTTCAACACTTCTACATTGACTCTCTAATGTCTAATAAAATGTGCGTTTATTAGCATTTTCTCTGTAGCAAGCATTAATAAAAGCAGTTTCCCTTATCAGGAATCCACTTTTATAAAACCTGTGTGAACTTTCTATCTCAGAGACCTTGGTTTCTGGGTCAAATTTGCCTTGAAATTAGCCACTACGTCTTAAAGTCTGCATTGGTGATGCTGCCATCCACAAGTGGTAGGGCTTGGACTGGAGTTTAGGGGGTGATAATTCAGGTTATTGGTCTTACCTGAAAGGATCAGAGGCTTTAACAGGGCTGCAGAGTAAAAGGGAAGGAGAGCTGGGAGGGGATCTCAAGAGAGCTGGACCAAGAGGATCAGGAGGGCAATAAGCTGCAAGGAAATGACTTAAACACTCATCTTTGTAAATCCTCCCACTCAGGAGGACTTGTCTGCTGAGTGGTTTGAGTTAATGTATTGGTTTTTTGTTTTTATTATGGTGGGGTAGATCTGCAGATCAACACAATGTGGACAACCCATTAATTAATGAACAATGAAGAGTTAACTAAAAATATAAGGCCTCAACAGTCATGTGCAGCATGCGTGTGTGCACATATTTGTGTGTATCCTTTGGCATGGGGCTGTGTTTCCGCTGTGATTATACTGTTTCAAGAGCAAGTTTTAAGTCTTTATGCATGCAAAATCTCCAGTATATCTCAGGAACACTCCACTGAAAGCTGAGATTATCAGAGCAGAGGTATTAATTTGTAGTTTTGTGGGGGATGGTGGAGATGTGGGGTTTTTGACCTAAGAAATCAATTTTGAGCACCCTGATCCCTCGATGTGAACCCAGTGCTGCAGTCCTGTGCATCCAGCTGTGCATCCAGCTGTGTGCCTGGGCTGCTGCTGTGGGCAGGGATGCCTGCACTTAAACTGGGGCCCACTGGTGCTGTAATGTCAGAAGGGATCAGAGCTGGAGTCACTCTGAAGACATAAGTATTTTTCTTAACACGTCCTAAATGGCAAAATTCACATTGAATAATTTTGGTAATAAATGGCAACCCAAATATGTCAGGAATGATTTAGTACCTGTGAACCATGTAGCTGAAATGTAGATGAGGCTAATTAGCTGATTCCTCATCCCAGCTCCCCCTTTCCTCTCCCTCTCTCCCCACCAAAAAAAGTGCTTCTTTTTTTTTATCCCTGCAGTTCTCAGAACATGCAGGGTTGGGTTACAGCTTTGGCATTGCTCTGGTTATTTTGTCCAGGTGTCCTACACTTAACATAAATAAGTTGAGACAAGAGGCTTGAGAGCAAGGTAGACACAGCCAAATTCAGAGTGAGTAATGCAGGCGTTGAGGCAAAACGAGGTCAAAAAGAGCATTTGCAGGCTCTGCTCTGCAGGAAGGATCCTGCCTCTGTGCAGAGCACCCAACATTAGCCACATGATGCTCTCACCCCTCATCCAGTTTTTATATTCAGAGGTGAAGCAGGATCAAAAACCAATTGTTGGCCAGGAGGGACTCCGGAGGTGCCTCTGCCTGGGCCCAGGCTGATCCGTGCAGTTTGTGCTTTAGAGATGTGTGTGTAATTAATTTTTCAGCTTGCTCACCATTTTAAGAGAACACAAAGCAGGTTTTCTTCTAAAATAACTCTCCCCACTGTCATCTCTTCTGAAAACTATCACTTCGAATTATGCAAAACATGTTGTTTTGTTCTGTTTTTAAAAAGGGTATACATCTATATATAAAAAGCCTGAGATTGAGCAAATTTGGTCTCAAAAAACCTTCCAGCTGAAATACAGAGCTGTTACATTTCATTTTGAAAATGTCAAACAACATGATTGGACTTTTTCCTAAAAAATACTGGATTTTAAAAAATCTGGATTTGTCTGGGTAACCCTTAACTGCATTTTATAGGTGAGTAAACTAATTACCTGAGAACTTGTCACTGCCCACACAGCCCCAGAGCTCTCACTTGGCTTAGCTGGGCATGTGGAGAGCCTTGGGAAGGTGCACTGGTGGGGCAGCAGACTCATGACCTCTGCATTTTCAATATGCACATCATATAAAAAGAGTAATTTGCAGTGTCTGGGTGAAGGAGGCTCCAGCTAGAGCCTCTCAGCCAAAACACAGAGTTCTTGGAGACATCTGTGTGTTCACATCCCTATCCTGTCCTCTCCCAGGGAAGGGAGGTGCAGTCAGCACCCTAAAAAATACTCATGTGAAATTAAAAGAAAGAGACAAGGAAGAAAACAGGTTTCTCTGGTACAAGGTGGTTTTCCTTCCTCAAGAGATTCCCTTTCAGGTCTGACTCTTGCTCACCTGTGTCTGAGCAGTGGCACAGGTACAGCTTGGCACAGCTGTGGTGCAGATGTGTGATGCCAACACCCAGCTGGATTTACATTGCAGAAAGCAGAAAAAGAGCATTTTGTATGAGCTGGAGCTTCATCCTTCTGAACTAAGGGGGCACCTTGAGTATGTCCTGCTGCTCTTCTCTGCTTTTTAGCAGCCCCCAGGCCTGTTCTTCAGCTCTCTGGGAGAAGGGAGCAGGATAAAATAGACATCACATGGTGTTAATGCTGCTCTCTCCCAGGCACAAGAATTGGCCTGGCTGAGGCATCACAATGAATAAGAGCAGGAAACAGCTCTTGCCAAACAGCTGGCTGGCATAAGGAGAAGCTCTTGCTGGTAGGAGAGTTTGGGAACAAATATTTGTCTTGTGCCAGCTCTGCTGAGCTGCACAGCTGATCCCATGTCAGCTCCAGAGCTTCCAGTGGGCTGGAGCAGTGATGGAGAGTCAGACCTGAATCCTGCATGGATTGTGTGGCAGGGAACACACCAAACATTTCTGCTGTGATCTAGATCAGGGAGTTCTGATAAACTCACTGTGACTTTGTGTGCAGAGCTGTGCCTTGCACGGGGTGCTGCCCTTGTCCCTGTCACCAGGGCCCACTGCTGGGGTGCTGCAGCTGGTGCTCCCTGGGGCTCACCAGGACACATTTTCCTCTGCAACAGGAAGATCTGGGGCACCTGGTGGTGTTTGCTGCTTCTCCCCTGCCTGTGAAAAGCTGCTGTGTCTGGGTGTCAGAAGGACCCCATGTCTGTGTTGGTCTTTAGCAGATGCTGATCAGACACAGCCACCAGGATCTGTGGTGCCCCAAAAGAGATTTCCTGATGACTTTAGCTCCCAAATCCCATTGCTTTGGGGTTGGTGTCTATTCCAAGCTGTGGAGTAGAGTGAAGGGTCTGACTATGAGATTTCAGCAACTTCTGCTGCTTCCTCTTGCTGAGATCTGTGCTTCTAGGAACTGAGAGCCCTGAATGTAAACACACAACTGCATCATCTGATCCTTCTCAGAGCATTGTTTGTTTGGGGTTAACTTATCTCCTTTTCAAGAACAGGATGTTTAAGAAAAAATATATAAAGCCTATCTGTAATAGTCTTAATTGTAAACCAGCCTCTATACTTTCAGACTGGAACCTAATTAATCACTGGCTGTACAGGGAACTGATTAATTGCTTTGCTGCTCTTTACTCATATAAATCTTTGATTTAGTGATTACTGCATTTTGATTTATCACTTACTACGCAAGTAATCAATATTTATGATGAATGGATAAATTCAACTACCACCTATTTTGCAATGTTATATACACACATATATATGATGTGATATATAAAACACACATTGTTTTCAATGTCTATTTTTGATTATCCAGACTGGAAATATGTATCTTTTCTCCCACAATGATGTCTGTTTTCTGACAGTGCAAATTAGGAGTAACTCCACTATGGCCAACACTGAAGTAGTAATGAAGAAGAATCTGGGTTTAAGAAAGAGAAAACATCCAAAGGGGAAGAGAATTTATGTAAATAAAAAACTAACTAAAGAAAGGCCTCACATTTTTTGCTAAAACCCCTTCTAGGGACAGAGCTTTTACTAGTGTAAACTGGTATAGATCCTGGCCTAATTTTTGTTGCCTATCTTTCTTCAAAGTCCTTCAATTCAATGTGAATCTGATCTCGGGGATTATTACACAGGAGTCTGACTGTCTGCAGTCCTTCAGAATTGCAAACTAATTGTGGGATAAGAGCTATATATAATTTACTAGCTATGGATTTGTTTTCCTGCTTTCTGAAGTCCCTTTGCCTCCCCCCACTCCCAGTACTGATCATGGTTTGAGTGAGAATGGGACCTCACTGGTGGCAGCTCTTCCAAAGCCCAGTGACCATGGCCACCCCAAACCCTGGGAAAGCAGAGGGGGTTGGCAGGGGAGAGCCCCATTCTGGGGCCTGGCCACTTTAGAAAACCTCTGGCAATGTGATAATGCCTTTGCTCTGATTCCAGGAGGGCTGAGTAGATATTAGAGTAAATGGATTTGTCTGGCCCATGGCTTCTTGAAAATAAAATAGAAGGGTGTGATCAGTGGTGGGCCCCAACCTGCTCTGAGAGCAGCATCTCCTTTGCTGCAGCCAAAAAACCCTCACTAGTGAATCATTCAGGTGTGAGCCCAGGGCTGGATCCAAGGCCAGCTGGGGTTGATGAAGGACTTTGGTTTCTTCAAAGGATTTGTGATTGGTCTTTGTGCTTGTAAATGTTCTCAGGAAGGAATGGTCCTCTCTGCTCCTTTCTCTGCCACATGGATGCTCATGTAGTGGAAAGCCCAAACTGTAAACTAAAACAAGGCTATGACCTGTGCCCTTTATTAGGGCTCATGTTAAGACTTTGGTCCATCTGTGGACTCCTACTTATGTAGTCTAAGGTCAGACTGACTCATCCTGCAGCTTCTGGTAGAGCTGGGTAACCAGTGGACATCTCCCTCTCCCTGCTGCACAGCAGTTTTATTCCTGTCACACCAGTCCTTGGTGGAACTAAGCACTCCGAAAAAATGTAAACTTCTCCCACAGTGCTCCATATTTCTCTTAGTAATTATTTTACTAAACAAACCTGATTATTTTACCAAACAAACCTGATCCCCAGTAGAAGGAGGACCTTTGGCATTTTATGTAGGACTTTTCATCACCTGGAATACATCAGAATATTTCCTGTGATGTTCAGATACCTGTGGAAAGTTAAGCAGACACTTATTAGGAAAGATATGTTGTTCTTCTTGGGAGTGGTGTTAAAAAAGTGGATCAGTGGTTTTGTTACTTTCTCCCCACCTCCCATAACTGTTCAGGTAAAACCAGATGCCTACTGTGAGCAGAAAGAAAAGAGGAACTCCCTGTCTGCAGTGAATCCAGGCTCAGCTCTCCTGTTCCAAGCAGCCCCTGAGGTGAGCCCAGCACTCCTCGTTATTTATTTTGTTCTGGGGCACTGTCCAAGAGTTATGACCAATGTTCTTCAGACTCTGATATATATTACATGTGCTTAGAGGAAACCCATTCATCTGTCCCTTGTCTCTCTCCCCCAGAGCCCGGATTTCCTTGATTGTAAAGTAAGATAAAGCTGCTATCTTGACTTTAAAGACTCTGGGAAGAAATGTGTTCACAATCTCCCTCTCTCTTCAGCTTATTATGCATCCCTGCTGTGATGGACACAATTCTTGTCTCCCTCCAGCTTCCTCCATTCTTGTCTAAACAGCTGAGAGATTTCTAGCTGAAGAATTGAGCCTCTTTACTCCACAGAGAAATATATTCCCACCTCGTTGCTTTTGGATATGGAAGGGAGAAGAAGGTCCTTGTCCTGCTGGTTTTGTCTCATCTCTCCTGAAGTGAATCTGATGCCTCACCGAGGAGGATTATCCCAACAAAACTGTTGGGATATCCAGGCTTCAGTCTTCTCCCAAAAGCTGGGAGAAGAGAAAAGAGCCCTGCTTTCCGTCCTGTTGTTGCACAAAGCACTGCAGTTGTAACTGGGATGGGGAGCCACAGAAGTCTACATGGCTGGAATTAAAGGAGGGGAGGGAAAAAGGAAACAGAGCTAGAAAAGCTTTTGCAACTGGAAAAAAACATAATAAATCCATGAGCTATGCATAGCCCCAGGGCTTTATGACCACGAGCAGCCATGAGGGAACGACTTGAACTTAACCAAAGCCGTTAATTACCTGGCTGAGATCAAAAGCCTAAGTAAGGGAGTATATTTATGATGCACCTTACAGGATATATTTCAACTTTCTAGATTTTTTTTATTAATTGGTTTGATTAAATAGATTTAAAGAGACTGGGCAGAGGCTCCTAAATCATACTCCATATTGATCTAATGAAATACTCAATAAATTTACTAATATGGCTCCTTTGCTTTGTGCAGTCTGAAAGGAAATGCCACTCTAAATGGCGATAACTCAGCGTGGAGCCTCAGCAGTGACTCATGGCGTGCCAGGGGGATGCTGGGAAGATGCTGTCCTACAATTTGCAGGACAGCTCAGAATTTAACAGCACTCCCAGGCTCCTTCCCACTCTACCCCATTTTCCATCCTCTTGACCAGCGCCTTGTGCCACTTCCAGATTTGACTGACGTTCACCAGCTCGCCAAAATGTGTTCAATAAACGGCTCAGCTGAGACCTCCCCGAGCACAACTCTGTTTCAGAGCACTCTGCTTTATAAATACACCACACAATGTGTGGTCTAAATAAAATAAATCCTGCTCAGCTCAGGGTAGATCTAATGTAGAAAATGTATGATGTTTATTCCCTCCCAATGCAATAAATTGGGAATGACTGGATGGAAAGTTTACAGCTTTTCAGCGCTCACTTATATTGATGGAAATAAGGAGTTTGGGCAAGGAAAATCAGGAGTTTGGGCAAGGACAAACCCTTCCTGCCCCAGGGCAAAAAGCTGTGATCACACAGTCTCTTCTGGCTGCAGTTTTGCTGGCTGAGCACGTTGCCATCTCCTGCATCTCCAGATTTGGCTGTTTCCCTGTGCAATATTCAGCTTTTTGTATGGGGGATCCTTAGAGTTGGTTTTGCCTAAGTGAACTAACTTAGTAAAGGCTCATTTACTACATTAACACTAAATAAATGCACTAAATAATGAATAAATAAATACACTAAAGTGCATTTACTTAATGAATGGCTTCACCAGGACATGGTCACGCAGATGATCTGGCTGCCATACCTACAAGAGGGAGAAAAGAAGTGATAGGGAGCAGTGGCCCCTCATCCAGCCTCCAGCTCTTGTCATATACAGCACCTGAGCTGGTTTACCTGAATTTTTAACTATTTAAACTTCCTTGAGCCATGTAAGTTAATGTCTATGTGTGCCTGGGAAATGCTAATGCAAACTATACTGCTAGGAGGCAAATTTAAACACATGCCAGCCTGTCTGCACAGAGCTCTGGCAATTTGGGGTTGAATTTCACTAGACAATTACAGGATGTCCCAGTAGTTTGTGTGAGCAACCATTGCTTCTGGCAAACATCAACAATTTCATTCATATGCAATTTTTGTGTCATGCTGGAATATAGTTTTACTAGTCAGTCTAATATGGGTTTTAATGTTTTATCTTCTCTATATTTCAATTGACAAATTGAGAACAACATGCTTTTGAACACTGTGACTCAAAGTCAGTCTGTGGCATCAGGGGTCTCCCAATAAATTAAGGATACTCTTCAGCCTCATCCAAATATCTCTGATTTCTCTCTTACTTATTATTTGTATTATATTTTTTCCTTTTCTTGAACTTTTTCTCTTCATCCTCTTTTCTGGGATAAAATTAATTTTGAAGTCCAAACATAAATCCTTGAGAGGAGATCCCACTGGTGATGTATTTACTAATGGTTGTGAAAATCAGAACCAGTGAGGCAGGGAAAGAGGAAGATGGCAAAGGCAAATATATTTGGAAACAGCTAACTGAGGAACAAATTAAAAATGCCCTTTGAGTAAAAACAAACCACCCAAACAAAAGAGGCTCCCCTCTGAAGAACATAACCTCAAATCTTTTGTCTGCCTTTATTGAATCTGCATCCCCGGATCTTGGGAACAGCTTATAAATTTTGCCAGCTAGAAAATAACCCCTGACATTAAACAAAAAAGTCACGGCTTTTTTGGGCTCAGAAAACCCACAGTGCTCTCCTCTTATGGGATGTAGGTTTGTGATGCATCTCAGATCCTGAGAGTGAAGATGAAGAAGGAATAACATGGAAGGAAAAGGATGAAAAGGACTAAAAGCCCATCCAAGCCTCCCTGTGTTTGCACTGTTCTGGCAGCCAGTTAATTTTGCCAAGGGATAACCCTTCTCCTGGCATCCAAGTGTTCTGCAGAGCTGTGCCATGAGTCCCAAGGCAAGGGGTGGCCACAGGGACTCTGGTGTCATTTCGTGTGCAGGGCTGCTGCACTGGGGGCTGCTGCACCTCCCACGTTAACACAAAGCTGTTTCTCCAGTGCCTCTTTACAGCAGATGTTTCCATGTGTTGAGATTTCTTCCTTCTACTTGCAATATTTTCACCTCAGGAACAGCAAATACCAAGCTGCATTCCTTTTCAGACAGTTTTATGATACATATGCTACCAATGCTCCTTGTTTCCACCTTCACTTCTGGCTTACATAAAAATGCACTGCCCTTCCACATTGTCCCTCTGTAAGGGAGCTGTGGCCCTTTGGAAGATGAACTAAAGGAAAACAAAGGAAAATCTCACTAGCACTGACACATTCAGCAATGCCTGCAGGTGGTGGGAGCAGGCTCAGTGATGTCCCTGTCCTCCTTTAGTAAATGTGCCCTCATCTGTCTGATGTGCTGTGCTACAGACATACAATTCCTTTTCAAATCACTGCTTCAGGCCCACCAATGTGAGCAGGCAGAAGGGGCTTTTGTGTTTCCAAGAAACAAAATGAGGAGGATAAATAAATACCATAAATACCTTATAGCTGGGTATTTTCTACAGAGGCCTCTTAATTTTCTGAGAGAAAAAAACTGCCCACAGAATACACCTGAAAATAATTTCTGAGTTTACAAGGCAACATGCAGCTTCTCAACACATGATCAAATGTTGCTTTTTTCTGAAGGTAAACACAATAAAAAGGCATCCAGGAAAGAGTTGGTGAAGTTATCGAGTTTCTGCGTGAGAAAAAACCTCCAAACCCAAACAAAACAATCACAGCCCTCAGCCCCAAACCAGTGGGATTCTCTAGCCATGATCTCGGGCTGTGTGAGTGCAGTGTGGGACACCAGGGGATATAACACCTAGGTGGAATGTGGTCCTCAGGAATTCACCACTTGCCTGTGAAAGGAGCCAAGAGCTGTAATCAGCTTACCCACTGCATTTGCTCCTGCTGTTCACTAATGAGAGAAGGCAAAGCAAACAGCACACTCACAGCTCCATCACACCGAGATTTTACCTGTAGCCAGTGGGTCCCTAATCAAAATTAAAGCAAAACAGGCAAAATTAGCTTGTTAGCATTTTTCTCTGTTAGCATTGGAGAAATGTCACTTTTTGCCTGGGGCACTTCTGGTAGCTTTACCACAAAGGAAAAAGCTGTTGTACCAGCTACGTCCCTAAACGTGCAGTCCTGGGCATTCAAATGTAGCAAGACTGATGATATGACACTTCTCTCTTAATTTATGCAGAAAAGGAAGGAGGCTGGGGATGGGGCAGCCCAGTCCTTAGCTCAAAGCTTCATGCAGCTGGCAGCTAACAAGCACTTTTTAGTCCTTTTTGATGTATGGATTTCTAACTTTTTGTTCTAACAAAGAGATAACCCTTTAAAGAATAATTTTAAGCTGATTGGAAATAGATTTTGTTCTCTTAGTTATAATTTCTGTGTCCTTTGGGAATAGTCCTCACAGGCTAAAAATCTGATTCTCATTCTTGTTAGTTGTGACAGGCAACATGCAAGCCAGGGGTATTTTGTGAGCTGCTTCCCCCACACCCCCTCCACAGCCAGAAGCAGAAGGTATCAGTCCTTAGGAAGAGCCCATACCTTGTGGAAGGGTGGCCAATTATTCAGAGCCCAAGAAATTATCAGTCTTGTGTCCAGTTTCCACTTCTGCCAAAGATTCCCAGCATCATCTCAGGCAAGCGCTGTATCCCTTCACACTTAGCTCTGTGTCTGTAACATGAGGAGAGCACCAGGTCCTATCTTAAAGATGGATCCTGATAAATGAACAAGTGAGGTGTGATCCAGGGGTGGGGGCTGGTTAAGGAGGACTGTGCTGATTTGGGGAGCAATATTTTTAGTGAGAAGGCTGAAATTGTTCATAAAGCTACAAAAGCTTTTGAGTTCACAGACCATGGAGAAACAGAGAGATTATAAATCAGCCTGACTCAGGTGACGCTTTAGAATTCACCATGGACTTGGAGAGCTCAGAAATTTTGAGTTAAACCAACAGGAAATTGTCAATGTGCACAACAGTGCTGGCATTCAGAGTTAAGGTAGAATCCTTGAAGGCTCTAACTTGGGAGAAAGGGCTTCAGCACTGCCCACAGCCACCTTCAACCAGAATAGTGAAGACAGCCCCTTCACTCAACAGCAACCAATGGAAGCATCAGCTATTAGAGGGGTTTCTAAAAAGGTGGTGCCAAGTCCTGGTGTCTCCATTGGAAATGTTGATGCCACAAGCACAGAACTTTGTGTTCAGCTGAGATCCCCTGCAGCCTGCGCAAGCAGCCAACAGCCCTGGATGTGTGTGAGCAAATACTGCTCACGTGTCAGTGAGCACTGGAGCTGCACCTGCATCAGGATGCTACTGCACCCTCAGTACAGCAAAAACATCATGGCAACTGGAGAACACATATTTAAGGCAATTCTTTAAAGCATTATTTATTGCCTGTCTGAACTGCCAGCTCTTCACTACACAGGGTAATAAGGGCAGGGGACAGTGGAAAACCCACCTGAGGGCTTGTGGGGGCTTTTGTGGGGCAGAGCTCCTTGGGCACAATAACACTGAGAAACCGTTTCTCCTGGTGAGTGAAGGTGTGCTGCTGAGTTCATAAAGCACTGCATCTGAGCCAATATCAGCCCTGCTGAGACCCCAGACCCACCTGGACAGGACACCTGGGGTGCTTGCTCCCCCTTCCTGGCTGATCCTGTCCAGAGGAGCTCCATGGACAGCAGAGAACAGACCCTTCCTGTCTTTCAGGGGTGAGCTGTTCATAGAGACACAAGGTCCTCCCAAATTGTCCTCTTCCAAAACAAAGCCTAGTCTTTTTAATTTATCTAAAACACAACCGTGTTTTAGATAAATTAAACATCCAGACATCCAGACAACATCTCTGGATGTTCCCTGTTTAATATATTTCAAATAACACCACTGATATAAGGCACTTTTGGAATAGCATTAACATCTGGGCTGACCCCGCCTCCCTACCAAGTTTGAGCCTGATGTTAATTAAAACAGGCAAGTTATAAACCCCAGGAAATGGCAGCTGACCCTGAACTATGAATGTAATGCTGTAATAATATGCTGTAAAAACGAGGTATAGCCATACTGCTGCCCAGGTTGCTCCTAGAATGATGCTCTTTTTCTCTCACCACTGTGCTCTCTCTCTCCAAGAATGAGATCATTATCCCACTGGCACCCTGGACAGGCTCTGCTTCTGGGGTGGTAGCTCTCACATTCTGAGTCACCCCCCAAGGAAATGATCCCTGCTGACAGGAAAAATTGCCGCTCTCCTGAGAGGCACTTCTCATTTCTGTGTGAAAACTGCTTCCTGACCACATGTGGTCGCTGAGGATCCCCTGATGCTCTGTCAGGACAGACTTAACCTGAGCTGCCCTGATGTTTGGAAATATATGGAAAAATAAGGAGGAGTATTTTTTCTTTCCACTCCATATTCCCAGCTGTGTTTGTGTGGGGAGGGTGGAGGAGGATGGCCCCAGGACCGAGGGATGTAAACCCTGGAGCTGAGGGCAGAGGGGAGGTTTGCTGTGAGCCACCTCCAGAGGTGGCAGTGAGAGGCTGCACCTTCCTCCTGTGTGTGTCCTTCACTGTACCTTCCCTTTCTTTGGTGGTCCAGAAGTGAAGGGTTGGAGGTGTCTGTGATGGGGAGCCAGGTAACAGCTGGGAGCAGGAGGTGAGATGGGGTCAGGGGAGAACTGGAGAAACCCCCAGACTCATCACCACATCTCTCACTGACTAAATATTAGATATGATTTGGAAGTAGTTAATGAAACATTTGTGTTGTTGTTGGAAAATGCAGTACTGTTGAAATTGGAGCATTTCCTCTCAAGATGTTGCTTTTTGTCAAGCTATGAATGAAGAAAAACAACAAAACCCAAACAGG
This sequence comes from Ammospiza nelsoni, assembly GCF_027579445.1. Classification (NCBI taxonomy): domain Eukaryota; kingdom Metazoa; phylum Chordata; class Aves; order Passeriformes; family Passerellidae; genus Ammospiza; species Ammospiza nelsoni. The sequence continues at coordinate 15,135,801 of NC_080648.1, forward strand.
AAAACCCTTCCAAAACTAAACAAAACAAGCAAACCCCAAATCCAAAGGGTTCCTTGTCCTGCAAACACCTCTGAAGAGACCCTGCAGGTTTCAGTTCCTGTGGCCCATCGGAACCCAGCCCAGCAGCGTTCAGTGTCCCACAGAATATGTCCCTTTGTTTGTAAATAAATTAAATCAGCTTTTGAGCAGATACATTTTATCTTCTGTGTGAGCTTAAGGAACCAGGATATGAGCCTATGAAAAGCTGGGTTGTAATGGATACACCCTGCCCCTTCTCTCTTTGAGGCATGGGAAAGGTCAACTTTTGTCCTCTAAAATGTGTCACTGCTATAAATATGACTACATAATTTATTGCAAATTGTTTAACAAATTTATTGCAAACTATTAATAAACCTCCTCGAAACAGCACAATGAGTGTGTGCAATAAACAAGGGAAATATTTGCTTGATTCAAACCACATTGGATGATGTTAAATTAATGTTGAATAGATGCATTTGAAGGCCTAGAGGGATGAGTGCAGGCAGCCACCGGATGCTGAGCACACATGTCAGAAGATGTCAGGGAAGTGACCAAACCTTTTTGTCAATGGCTTAAAGCTGAGATAAGCCCCGAGTGTTTAAATTGGCAATTCTAATAGCTACCTGAATCCAATCCAATTCACAGCAGCTTGGCTTGTAAGGCAATCGGTGATACAGTGTTAATGCCAACTAATCTGATAAAAATTGACACAATGACAACGTTGGGCCATTAGTTACCAGCAGTTTTTATGTCTGTGTAAATCCATCGTGTTTTACAAGGTGCAGGGGGATTCTGGGAGAATCTTTTTTTGGTTGTTTCTTTTTTTTTTTTTTCAGAACCGTGGAAATAAAGCGGTTTTGCCGCCACAGCAGACTCATCCTCTCGCTCTGTGCGCCGCGCTCAGAGTGTTAAATGGCAAAATTCATCACAACTAATTTCTATTTGCCATCTATTAGGCTACATTGTTTTGTCCTCAACGTCAGGTTAAATAATGAACCTCTCGGAATAGAGTAAATTAACCTCCACTTTATGTTCATGTCATTGTCAAATGGAAACATCACTTGTACAAATGAAAAAGATTCATTAGTAAAGCTAATGCATAGGCTCCACTCCAGTAAAAGATAAGAGCGATTGAGGCCTTGTCATAATGCGGTGTCGAACCGCTGGCTTGTTATTTATGATGCCTGCCATAATCTTTGGAGATTATTTTCAGCAATGGTAATTAGCACACAATGCATCAGGAACAATTATGGAACAATGTCTTCGCTTGACAGGTATGCCACCCTGCTGCAGGCGGGCTATGATCCATGAGAAATTCAATCAAATCTGCATGCTGCAGGGAGTTTATTAATATTTCTCCTTCCGAGGCAGTTTGAAAGGCAGCTATGCTTGACCGGCCACCCAAAAATACTTAGCAGAGTGATATGAGTGTGCTCCTTGTTAATGCACACCTATCTGCACAGAGCCTTCCTGTGCACTTAGGGCTGATTAAAATAATGTCTGTGAGTTTGCTATTTACCACCGTGGAGAGAAAATTGCTACCTCTGCTCGCTGGCCATGGGGCCTCGTTCAGGGTAGGCTGTTGCTAAAGGAGCTCTGTAACGAAGTGGCAAATTCCAGCACTGACACAAATCCTGTAAGTCTGCTAGAAGCAGGGGGACTGCACTGATTTACAGCTCCTCACATCCCAGCTTAGGAATCAAAGTGTCCCTGATTAAGGCAATTTTCCATCGAATAGCACAAATGCAGCAGCGTGGCAGTTCCTCCTTTCAGGCATCCCAACAATGCTGTGTGCAGCCTCTCCTGAGGGGTCTGGGGCATGGACAGGCCACAGAGGAGAAATGTGGCTGACGAGCACAGACTCAGAGTTACTGTGTGTGACACCCTTGCAGGGTAGATGTAGCCTCTGTGTCCACAACTGATTTTAGTACCTGCTGAAAAACTCCTCAGGTATTGTAGAGACAACCCCACAGACAAATTTTTTTCTAGGTAGAGACATGAAGATCTTCCAGCCAACTTCTATCACTGTCCTGGAGTTCATGGCAGAGCTGCACAAGCTAGAGCCAAGCTGAGGTGAGGAGAGACACAAATCAATCATCACCAGTCTTTGGAAAGACAATTGTTTTCAAACTGTATTCAAAAAAACACTGCAAAGCCTGAGAACACCTTGGCCAGCTCTTACAGGACTTTTCACTTCAAGTTTTCTAGGTGCAAATTTTGAGGTAACTTCCTGATAAATGTTGTTTAACATCTTGTTTGGTTGCTAATAGACTGGGGGATACTTCATCATCCTCATTCAATAAAAATACATCATCCTGCTTCTTTCTACATGCTGAAGTGTCAGTGCTAAATGCACATTTCTGCCCATTCTGCATCATTATTAATGATTTATCATTGTCATCCTTTAACAGGCTTATATCATTATTAGGATTTCCTTTGTTCTTAATAATGCTTAAAGATCATTAAGAAAGAGAATTCATGTGCACATGTCAGTGGGTGAAGAGACACCCTTAAAAGAGGGGACAGCTCTGAGTGGAGAGCAGGAGTGTGGGAGGGACGGCTGGATGCATTTAGCAGCACCAACCATATTATAAAATCATCAGTCAGAGAGGAATTGTTGCTTTTTGTTTATTTTAACATTATTTTCCATGGGGACTGCTGCTAGGGGCTGAAAGGCATGTCCAAGTTGTTTTTTTTTTAAATGCAAACATTGTTTGGTATTTCTGTTGCACACAAGCTCTTTCCTTCCTCTTGTTTGGTATTTAAATGTATGGATGGCTTGTGATTAGGAGCAGGTGGAGGGGGAGAACAGGACAAAGTGATTTTAAGTCACTCCTCTTTTGTGCCACCATCTGTTCCTGGGCTGCAGTGAAACTGAATGCACAAAAAACTGATCGGCACCATAACTTTTCCAAAGAAAATGAGGATGATCAGGAGAATCCCCAGGGACATGGGCCTGATGGGAGAGGTCACACCCTCCTCCTCTATACCCTGACAGATTGCTGCTCTGCTTTTCTGCTCGGAACAGACGAGCCACCATTTATTAATCATGGGCTGTTCTGCTGCTGAACCTAAAAATCGGGCCCCACTGTGCTTGGTGCTGTATTAACACAGGGCTCAGTGGCAGCCATTGGCCCCAAAGACCTTACAGTTTGCATGGAAGAAAAAAGCAAACAGATGGATACAACAAACCGACTGCGGGAGCATGGAGTAACCATGAGACAATTATGATCCGTTAAACTATTCAGGTCAGGAAATGCACTGCAATACCATCCCCAATTGAAACACTAGAAGGATGCTAAATGGGCAGAGGGCAGAGTGTAATGATTAGATTTGGGACAATGGATCGAATGTTCTGTTGCAGAGATTGCCACAGGATTTTTAATGACCAGGTCTGATCATGGCTTGTGTTTTACAGATTGCCCAAGGAAATTGTGTCTCCAGTTGCTTTGTACCTTCTTGGTGTGCACCTTGTGAAGGCCTGGAGGGCTGGTGTTTAACTGCCATGTTAATTTTGATGAGATAGTCTGCAATAACAAAGCAGCAATCAGCACCAAGGGATAGCTGCAGCTAGAAGTGAAGCACCTCTCATCAGCAAACAGCTCTTGGTTGTTGTAGCCATCCCTTCAAAAATACCTGTGGCTCTACATATCTAGGAGCACTGGAAGTTGTTTGGGGACAGGTTCAGAGTGTTCCAAGGGCATTTGCTCATGTGTCTGTGTGTCAGCTCAAGGAGAGGGTTCTTTAGAGGGCACTGAAGAACACCTCACTGAGCTCCCAGGTTCTTCAGGAGTGGTTGTGCTGTGGATGGGGCATCTGGAGGAGGCCTTGTGCTCATTCCCACCCCAGATTAGTGACTGTGCTTGACTGAGACAGAGCCTAAAAGCAGTGCAAGAGGTGAGCAGCTCCCCCAGGAGCTGGAGAGAAATGAGATGCCCACAGCCCTCCTGCTCTGCCCCTGTGCGCAGGGACACCCAGAGCTCTGTGTGCTCCTCATTTGTGTCCAATGCAGCTCTGCCTGCCCTGTGTGGAGCAGCGCTGGTCAGGACACTGTGCTGCCCAGCACAGGAGGTCCCTGAGGGGCTGAAGAATCCCAGTCCACCAACTCACAAGTATTTTCCAACTCTGTCCACCCAAAGGGAGGCTGAGATCCTTTAAGATCCTAAGTAGAGCTTCTCTGAAGGTGATGCTGGCCCGAGATCTTGAGTGCTGCAAACATCCAGTGAGTGAGGACAGAGCAGCAATGTCCCTCAGAGACTTGGAACAGTTCATTGGTGAGAGCAAAGCTCCTGCCTGTTGCTGAAAAAGCCCTTCCAGGCTGTGGGCTTCTCTGTACTTGTACTCACCTTCTGTGAATGTTTGGGTTGGCTCCACCTCCTGTAACTCTCCAGAGTTTTACATCTCTAAATCAGATATTCAGTGCTATTCAGACTCCAGGTTGGTCCATACAGCCAAACCTTGACAAAAACTGTTTAATGCTTTATACAAGCATTTTCTTTTTAATGATTCCGGCCAGGGATGCTGAGTTGAAGAACCAAACTAATTTCATGTGCTTCTCCAACACTCCATTATGACATTTATGACATATTTTTCTGTTTAGAGGGATGATTTTTTCCAGATGCCAGTACATCTAAAACTACCTAATGAGATTTCCACAGATGTAGAGCTTAAAACCATCTATGGTATTTTTATTTTTCTCTCTAAGTAATGATACTTTCCAATTGAAACATTTCCTGAATAAAGCACTAGAAACAATTGAATGTGTATCAGATTCATAGAAAGAAAAGCTTTTTCATTGGCAAGCAGGTATTTTGATTGAGTCTTGGCTTTTCACCCACTTGATTTGAAATGGGTTTTATTTTTTCTGGAGTTGGTCAAGATTTAAAGACAAAATTTTAAATCTGAAGTTTGGGGTGGACAGGGAGTGCTTCAAAGGCCCTGTAGCTCTTCTCTGCAGTAACATCACCTCCCTAATTACAGTGTCTTGCTCTGTACATGCAAAGGAGGTATTATTGGTCACGTTTTACACTGGGAAAACACGGGAACAGAAAGATGAAGTGACACAGGTGGAAGAAGCCTCTGTTTCCCTGAGGACAGTTGATGTGCCCCTCTCTTGTATTTTCATCCTTTGAGGGATGGTGATGATGAGGGGTTTGTATCCCTCTATCCCTGCTCTTCTTGCCATCCCTAATCAGCCTATTAAGAGGAAGGAAAGAGGATGACAAGTGTTACTCCACCAGACTGCAGGGTCATTTTGGGTGCCAAGAGAAAACTGGGAAGCTGCTCGTGGTGGTGGTTATTTGATCTGAGCCTCAGCAGGGCAGGGTATTTATATTTATATTGCTGCTGGATGATCATTTTCATCCCTTTGGTTCTTCACAGTTTTATTTCCTAACACAGCTGATGAGACCCACAGTTTGTTCAGGATCAGGGAAAGCATCTGACTCCCAGAGAGCCTTTCCCGGGTGAATATGGAACAGCACAAGGAAAGAACCCTGTTTTATTTGGTGGCTGGTGCTGGGATTACTGGCCTGGGTGTGATAGCCAAAATGTGGGGACATGAGAAAACTGTTTAACTGTGACTTGGGTGGGTGTAAGTCCTGCTATCTACTGCTTCCCCACGTCTTGCTTTCACACAGAAAAATTATTATATTCTTTCAGTGAAGAATGACCCCTATTACACTTAAAATAAATTGCAGCATTGTCTGGAAATATTTAAGCTGAATCTCTCTCACTCTTGTAAGAGCAGAACACCCACAACCAAGGAAGGGAGGCTGGGCTGTTCCAACGCTGAACTCAGCCTTGCAGATGTCTGTCACCTGTTTCTAAGGAAATGTGCAAGTGTTTGGGAAAGAGCTGGGCTTCGTTGTTATTGTGGGAATCTGAAACCACTCTGAACTTTGCCCTCTATCCCCTTTCCAAATTTCTTTTGGCTTTTTTTTTGGTTTTGGGATTTTTCTTTTTACAGAAGAAAAATTGCTGGGCTCATAGTCCACTAACTGGTTTGCATTAAAGGCTTTTTTCCTGCAAGATGCCAAGTGCTCTTAACTCCTGCCCAAGCCAAAGCTGCTCATCACTTTGCCAGAACTGAGCTGTGAGATTCAGATTTGGGCCATAAGCTAGAAAGTCGATCTGCAGTTGGTGTAACTGATTCCTTCAGCCAACGCCCCACTCCTGGCAGGACAAGGCTGTCACTCAGCATCACACATGGAATTAATCCATAAACCCCAACTGTACCTGCAGCAGCTTTTCCATTCGTGGGGCCCACACCTCTTGCCCTACTAGGCAGACAGCTGGGCAGGGAAGAAATGAAATAGTTTGTCTTCTACCTGCTGATGGGAACTGCTAAACAAAAAGCTGTTGGGCACTGAGAGAAAGGCAGAAGCTGGATGTCTGCAGAACAGGAGGGGAAACCTCCTGGCCTAGGTCTGGCCCTCATTTTCTTCCTGAACAGCCCAGAGCTTGTTTATTCCCCTTCCACCTTCCAGCTACTGCATGGGACTCCTTACTGCACTCCATTACCAAAATCCTGTGCCTTCACCCCCCAGCTTGCCAGCTCACTCTGCCTCTCAGAAATACAAATAACAGAAAGTCTGAGCAAGTAGAAAGCACGGCATGATGCTTGTCAGGAGGAATCTTCCCAAACTGGTGCCATTGCAATGCAGGAGTCTGTCCTCCACCCCAGCACAATCCTGACTTGGATAAGCTTCCTTCCAGCTCCAGATTGTGTGGGCAGAGCTCAACTGGCTCCACTTCTCCGTGGGAGACAAACACTCTGCAGAGTGGGATGTTGTTTTACAGCAGAGGTGTGCCACGTCTGGCACAACCTCACCGACACCAAATTGAATAAATCAAGAGGAACATCCAGCTGCTGTGTTGGGTGGGACTGCCAGCTGAGATCATTCTGGACCCAGAAGCAGGTTTGTGTCCCTGCTAACAAAAAAGGTATGGGCTTACTTGGAGTCAAAGCCAAACTACCACTCACTCAGTGAAATGTTTTGGCCTTAGAAACCACCTTGAAGAGGGTGTAAATAATGTACATATTTGTATTTTATGTAATAAAAGGGTTTCTGGTCTGCTGCCCTGTCAGTTAAGGATTACACACCCACACCTATTCATAATTAATCAGATGTCAGGATGTATGTGCTCTCCCAGCATATCATCCCATGGCAAGCAGCAGCACTTTTACAAATGTAGAAAGACAGAAAAAAAAAAAAAAAGAAACAATAATAGGAAAAAGAATTATTTTTATGTGTACTTGTCTTAAGACATATTTTTCCATTCAGTAATTTGAAAAAAATAACCATCTGGAAAAAATCATATTATGGACAAGGCGTGTCATGACATTTACAGCAAATATTTTTGCTCTTAGTATCAAAACCAGCTCTTTGCTCTATCAAGGGCTGAATATTCATATACACATAAATGTTCAGTAAATAAAAGGGCCTCTGCAGAAACTCAGAGCTGGGAGATCTTGTGCGCTCAGCATTTACATTCCCACTTGTTTATACTTGTTTGAAATCCATATTTTTTACATCTCCTATGTGAGTGCCTGTAGTTCCTTTCCCTGTGCCCCCTTGGTCTCAGGAGAATGAACAATAAATGGCCCGACTATGGAAGCAGTCCTGATGTAAGTAAAGGTATCAGGAGGCCACGAGGTCATGGGCATAAATGAGGCAAACTTTCCAAAGAAATCACCAGGATGATTTATAATCATGGGCAACCTTGTTCAGTCAGAAGAAAAAATAAAATGTGCACATCATGCACCAGGTTCTGAGAGGAAGCAGAGGAAGAAACCCAAGAGCATCTCTTGTTTTCTAAACCGGATGGAGCTTCCCAAAAATGCTGTTGGCCCTCTGGAAGCAATGCTTGGGGTTGGAGGATAACTTCCCTCTCTTTTGGGACTTTGCTGTGATAACTTTTTCTCAGGCTCAGCACTTGCTTTGAGTTGGAAGGTGAAGATGTGGTTTACATGAGGAGTGACAGAGTCTCTTCACAGAGGCAGGCTGCATGTGCTGCACCCACCTTGGGTTCTCTGCAGCCTGTGCAGCCCACGGGCTGGTGTCTGCACAAGACAATCCCAGGATGCTGCAGTGCCCAGGTCCATGAGAGGTACCTGCAGCCTCTCCAAAGGGGCAGCTCTGGGGGTAGTGTTTCCATCAGGACCATGCCTTGAAAAGGGGAGTGAAAGTGAGGTGTCAGCACCTGGGTGGGGGTGGCAGAGAGCAGGAAATGAAGGTGTTGGTTTGCAGAATGGTGACATTGACAGCCAGAAATTCCCAGGGTGTGGGTGTTTGGATGCACAGGCTTCCCTGAGGCCAATCTCTGCCTGTTGAGAGGTTGTGGGCTCTAATGGCAATATCACTTGTAATTCCAATTACCATCTCTGCTGCAAACTCACATCCATCATAGGTTTCAAATGTCCCTCTAAAAAGATAACTTAAGATATTAACTAACATTACAGAAAATATCAGGTAATACTGATATTTATATATTTATTTATCATGCATTAATTAAAATTTAGAAGAGAAATAGTAATTCTTCCTATTTGTGAGGATTTTGAACATAACCTTCTATTTAACATGAAATAGGCAGTTAGCGAATAATATGACTATTTAAAAATATATTTGCCCTTTAGCATCTTTCAAGCCCTGTCTCCTGAGGTGCCTCCACAAAGCAAGGGAGAGCAGACAAGTTGTTGTTTAAGCCCAGGCATAGAAACCCTGAGTATACCGAACTCTCCTTGAAGTGGTAACGTGGTAATTCTTAATCTCAGCATGATACTCCTTTGACATAAAGGAACAGTGATTCTTTCTCTAGGAGGAGGGTCAGTGGAAATGAATCTTCTTAACAAAAATCAATATCCCAAAATTTGAAATCAGTTGATGCAACTATCTGCAATTCAGCTTGCTTATTAACAGACCCAGCCAATCAGTTCCATGTGCTCCCTGTTGCTAAGTTGCCTCCATAAACAAATTGATTAATTGATTTTTTTCCCCCCCAAGGCCTTTTAGTGTATAAGCAGGTCAGGCAGCTATGATTTCATTTTGCTCATCTACTTGGCACTGGCTTTGTAAATCAGTTTGGAATCCCAGTTCTTTATGTCAAAGATCAGCAGTGTCACCTGCATGCTCAGATGGAGAAGTGGATCTATGGAGAAATTTCATCTCTCTGGGAAGATGGGGAGAGGGTGGGACTGAGTTTCAATGGCAGAGTGGAAACCATCTCCTCTGGCCCTGAATTTGAAGCACCTGGATCAGAACTTGTGCCTGCAGCTTCAGGTCTAGGTTAAAATGGAAAAACCCCTAAGAAACAAAAGTGTGTTTTTAATTTGGCTTTTTCTTCCAACTGTTTCTGAGTGAAGTCTTGACTGAAAATCTGTTTGAACAGGCCAATATTAACCTGCTTCCATGATTTGATGCCAGATTGTAGTGAGAACAATGTTTCAGATTTGAGAGATGTCACGTTTGGCCCTAGGCCTCCGTTTGCTATTAAATTTGTGTTTCATGTCACCTCTAAAGAAAGGCTGCCTTTGCAGCTGGTCCTGGCTGCCCTGTTCTGCTTGAGAATCCACCATGGTGTTTTTGAAACTAAGACTAGACAAATTTAAAAATCAAAAAATTTAAAGACCATGGGCAGAAGAGGAAGCTTTGAGTCTTCACTGGGCCAGCAGTAAGAAAGGAGCCCCAAAGGGCCACCTCTGGAGGGGGAAGGAAGAGCCACAGCTGCCTGTTATTCCTAATGATACAGAGTGGTGCAAGCTGGTTGCAGGCAACTCCTTTATAACTTCCTTTTTTAGAGACCCAGTTTCTCTTCCTGCCCTTCTACCCTACACTTGAGAGGTAAGACAAGCATCTTGCTGAATGGCTTTGGAGGCTTGATACCAGTAGCAGAACATTTAACCCCTCAGCAAAGGTCTGCTGGACTGCTGTTTATTTATTTACTTAATTAGTTGAAGTTGGATTGAATTGATCCCTAGCCTTAGAGCTGAATGGGAAATATCCACGTGCAAGGAATAACTGCAGGACCAGTGCAAATGGCAAGTGCTACCCTGGAGGTGTGTGAATGTTATTGTTTGGAAATTGTTAATGAGGGAACAGGTTCACAGAAATTGGTGATGTCTTAGGAGATGGCCTTGTGTCCACTGAGTGTTCTAGGAAAGAGATCAAACCCAAAATGTTCCAGCCAGAATATGGAATGCTTTTCATTGCCAAAAGGTGTCTTCCCTGAGTCTGGCAACACATTTCAAGCTGTATCCAGTGGGTATTTGGATATAAAAGCAGTAACTTCAAAATATGAATAGTATAAATACTGACATTTCAGATACTTCCTTCATTTCTGTCTCCCTACACCCCATGTAGCCAAGAAAGTCAGAGAATGTAATAACTTACAGAACTTTCTGGAATGGGTACCTCTGAACCCCCATAATTTTTACCTCTTAAAGTTGTGGAGTTGGTGTTCTGTTTTTCGTTTCTTTTCCTTTTTATTTTAAACCTTTTCACAGTTATTCAATTGGACACAAACTGAAAAACAGCAGAAAGAGAACTGAATAAAAAGAGGAAAAATGAAAGGGGAAAAAAAGTGGGTGCAATATCAGTGATTCCATCACACTCAGTGACAAAACCTAGAGAAGAAGAAAACAAAAAGAAAAAAAGGCTTAAAAAATACCCCAAATATTTTAAAGGGAAAAGTTTTGGAAAGACAAAGCATGGTGTCTTTTATCAGTTTTTCATTTTCTATTTGTTTAAATCAGTTCCAGAGCTATCAATGGTGTTAGAGTCAAGAGCTTCAAAATGTAGCCTTTTAAACAGAAGCCTTCTCCAGAAGAGATTTATGCTCTTTGGTAGAAAAAACTGATGCTTTTTGGGAGCCAAGTTTTGAACTGGGCTTTGGGTTGAAGTCTAAAATCTTGCAAACCTTGTTTCTGCGGATTTTATTTGCAAAAGCATTACAAAACTAGCTGCTCTAATGAATTGGTCCTTTTCCCATTTTAGATTAGATGCAAAACCAGAACACTGGTGGCTAATTCAGACCTTGGGAGTTGTTCCTGAACTGATCCCAAAATTTAGAAGCATTAATCTTCATGATTTTGACTCTTACCTATCTCCAGTCAAAATATGTTTCGCATGACTTCATCCCTTTGCTAAGTGAATTGAAGGCAGTTAATTGCTTGTTTGTTTCTTTAGTCTCAAAGTAATTAAATGTTAATTCTCTCCATAGCTGAAACAATACTCTGAAGCAGAAAAAATTAAGTTTTTTTAATTACTACCAAGGGTTTTGTTGTTGATCCTAACAATAGAATTCAAGGTGATCCAAGGTAATAAGGCCTCTTCTCCATAGATTTCAGGTCTCACCAAACATTAATTGAATACCTGTGGCTGGTTTTGCTTGGGGTAGGTTAATTTTCTTCATAGGAGTTGGTCTGGAGCTGTGTTTTGGATTTGTCCTGGAAGCAGTGTGAATAATTCAGGGCTGTTTTCATGACTGCTGAGCAGGAACTGGGGGGACACAGCCAGGACAGCTGACCCCTACTGACCCCAGGGATATCTCAGACCATGTGGTGTCATTCTCAGCATATAAAGCTAAGGAAGAAGGAGAAATGGGATGTTTGGAGTGATCGTGTTTATCTTTCCAAATCCCCATGGCAGTGTTTTGTGGCCCTCTCGGGTTAAACCATGACAATACTTCACCTAAGAAACAAAATAGGCTAGAACCCATGTCCTATGGTGGATATTAGAATTATAAAAGCTTTAAATGTAGGGAAATTAGAGCATAACATTGCCAAGGGACACCTCTGAGCATTGGTCTCTGCATCCTTCCAGCCAGCAGGGTAAGAAGGGTGTGCAATGGTCCTGGGGCTGGTGCTACCCTCAGCCAGGACCACAGTGGGACCTCAGAGGTGCTCTGGATCCCACCAGCTGGGACAGCCCTGGGTTGTGCCCCGTTTCATACAGCTAAATGACCCCAGAGCAGAATGCTGTGAAGAGTGACAGGCCCATGTATATTTAAAAGTGGTAAAAGAAGATCTTCCTATTTCCATCCATGGCTTCCCCTGGTACTTGCTAATTTTTTGCTTTGTTTCTCTCCTCTTGCCACTTTGACTCTCATATACATTTTTTCACTGTAGTAAACATTCCTTTTATACATCAGAGAAAGGAGCCTTAAAAGATCCCTTCAAATGCCAGAACCTCAGCAACAGTGGGGAAATGTGCTGTGACATTCAAGTTTAGGCATGTTTTTCCTTTGACTGCCACTTTCAATCTCTAGAGGAAAGAGGGACCTTTTAATATGGGTCTTGTTGAGTGTTCATTTTCTTTTCAGAGGTAGGGCACTAACTGTGCCATCCCCAGGAGTGTGCGACCTCTATCCTTCAAAAAATATGACAAACAAAACCACCCATCATCATTAATCTTAAACTTTATCTCTGATTAGCGCATCAACAAAACAACCTTTTCTTATGCCACTGGTTGACATGCTGGACACATGTCAGGAAGACATGAGCCATCCATATCTTATCTTGCATGAAGAAGAGTTATCCAGAAATGTACCTTCATTACTGCGACAGCCACGTCAAAAAGAATCGATTTATTGTCAGCGTGTCCGAGCTAACCATGTTAATGGACTCTTCAAACATCTTCTCCTTCTCATTTGTTTCCTACATGCCCATCAAAGAGACAAAGCGAGATGGTTGCCAAGCTCTGGGGAGTGGGGTGTGTGTTCAGAGAGTCCATGGCTGCTCCTTGGGCTGCCTGTAGTGAAGTGAGACAGGGGTGCAGGAGGAATTCAGAAGAGGCTTCTCTAACACTAGGAGAGACCTAGAGTAGAACTTCAGCTTCCTCTTCTGCTGCATTTCCTCAAACTTTAACAGTTCTTTTGGGGATTACCTAGCAATGAGGTTGGTTACTCTATTAGTTAGCAATATCTGGAAAGGATTTACCTGCATTTCACCTCTGTGTATTTACTTGTGGCTCTCTCTGATGCAGCCAAAGGCTTGAACCAGTGGTGCTCAGCACTGCTGTGAAGGCGAGATGTCCTCTGGAGCTGTCAGAAGGTGAATGTTTGATACTGGGCAGAAGTGTTTTCTCCGTTGTGTCTTTGCCAAGTCAGTCACTGGGAAACCTATTCTGAGAAAGACTCTGCATTCCTGCTATGAATGAACTCTCCTTTTGCCAAAGTATGACTGGCTGTCTGCTGCTAATCAGTGGTAACAGGATGACCTTTGCGAGTGAATAGAGCAAAAGGCAATTTGTCTTATAGAACTTGTACAACTGTTTTGTTTAATGAAACAACATGATTATAATCTTCCCACAAAGGCACATAAACAATTAGAGTAAATCTCCCTCACATGTTTCTAGGTGTTTACATAACTCATCCTTCTCTCTTATCAAATAATGTGTACAATGCACTCCTGACTCTGGCAGGGCTTGGATCGTGTAAGCTTAATCAGACCTGATAAACAAATGTGTTTCCTATAATGCTGGAAGAGCATCAGCACAAGTCAGCACACATTTATTTATGCACTCAGGTTCTGTTTTGAAAGACTCCCAGTCCACTCTTGTGTAGTATTTAAAGAACGAGAGGGAATGCAGAAATGGATGCTATTACCAAGGGCATTGTTATTACTCTCTTGGTGCTGCTTTATTCTTCAGTCATTCCAAGATATCAGTTTTTGGGCTAAGTTTGTTATTTGAAAGAGGATTGAGAGGACCAGGTTGCTGGTACTTATTTATTTCAAATTAAAGCTATCACAGAACTATTTGTTGGCAAGTATTTACTAAGCATATAAGAGAGGGCACAAAAAGATTTCTGCTATCTACTTTGGTGTTGCCCTGCTTATCTGATCTTGGTTTATTCAAATGTTATTTCACAGAATGATCAAACTGCTCATAGGACCCTAAGGTCTGTGTCTTAAAAGTTTTCTTTTTCTGTCTTTTTTTTCTTCTTCCCAATTTATGTGGGGAAATGACAGAAACTACTTTCAGTGCACAGGAAAAGTGTGTTAATGTGCCAACATCAAGTGAATTCCACAAGTCTTCTATTCATTAAACTCCCGCTTCCTCCACATGTAATTTATGTCAGTTCAGTTATGCTCCTCCAGGGTGTGCTACTAAAAGAAAAAAGAAACAGGTATTTAGCCAAAAAGAGGTGTTTTGGGCTTCAGAAATCAACTTGCACCTACTGACAAAGGAGAAACAGACATGTTTTGCCAAGAAACAAATAACTAGGACTATTTTTTTTAGTGAGAGGTATAACATTTACAGTTGGAAGGTATAACATTTACATTGTTCTGTAGTGATTTCCCTTTACTAACACATATGCAAAACAAACAAACCCCAGCCCTCTCCCTGTGGTGACCTTGCACATACATGACCCTGCTCTAATACCTTGTGGTGACTTTGTGCCTGTTCAGGACTGTTTGGTGACGAATCTGACCCAGACCTTGGGCCTGAGCACAGCCCTGCAGCTGGGAGTCATTAACTCTGCGCCCAGGTTCTGACTTGGGCTCCTGGAAACTGAAGCTGACTATTGGATAGTGTGAGAGAGACCGAGTCCAGAGCTCTTAGCCAAATACAGTAATGTTACAAACAAAGGGCTAAATTACTTCTGTTCATGGAAAAGTACTTTCACTGGGAGCAAAACTCAGATTCCTGCTCCCCCTCTCCCCTGGTTCTGGTCCCCTCCCCAAAACCAGCTGAGTCCTTGAAGCCTCACATTTGAGGGCTGGGGAGAGCCTGTGAGGCTGATTTGCTGGGAGAGATCAGGTTGCAGAGTGCCCTTTGTTAGACTCTCTGAGTTAATTATGCTAATTGGAGCCCTGAGATTCCTCTAACATGCCATGTTAGATGTTTCCTTCCCCTCTGGCAGAGCCAGGACTGGTGCTGTACAAGGCCCTCTGTGGCCGTAGGGATGCAGGAGCAGATGAAGGCTCAAGGAGAGAGAACAGCTGCTGGTCCATCTTGTGATAGGGGGCAAGGAGAAGATGTGCCATGAGAATATCAGAGCCTGTTTTCTGAGGTCCTGGCTGAATCCGTGTTACTTCCCTTCATAAATTCTGGCAGGCACTAAAGCCTCATCTATAAAAGAAAGTGAGATACAGAGAAGCTCTAAAGACAGGCTCTGAGTGGGTGGGAGACTTGATTAATTGCAATGTCAGACAAAAAGAGAAGGACATATTTTAAAGTAGCAGCAAGACCTTTCCACTGAAATAAAGTAATTCTTAAATCTGCTCTGCTACATGGGCATTAATCTCGAGTCCCTCCTAGAAAGCCAATGGAGGTGATGAGGGTTGGCAAGGGGAAAGTGAGAACAAGGTCTGCCCTCTAAGTATTGAGAGAAAGAGGGTGAAGAAAAGGAATGATGTCCCTTTCTCTGGGGCATTTAATTGACTGGCATTTGGATAAACCCCTCGTGCTGGAGCGACCTGCCCTACTCCATCCTCCACAGCCTCTGCTCTTTGTGCTCTGGGTGCTCGTTCCACTCGTGCCACTGGTACAAATAACACTTTAAACTAAATCTGTAAGTCAGAGAACTCCTGAGCTTTTTATTTCTGGTCTTAGGATTTGGAAGATTAATTTAAAATTTAACAGGGGGTGCTAATTGTTCTGAATTGTCTTCTCAATGGATTTCTTCTAGGGGAGCTCTGACACAGAACATAAGGGAAACTATATGGAAAAAAAATTGACTGTGGGGGTCGCAGTGCCCCTCCCTCCCCATTCCATAAACAGCTACTAAAAGGACAGGAGAGAAAAATCCTTTTTTACTTTTACTAGTTGTGTCCACAGAAGTCCCATTTCTAATCTCTCATGAGAGGAACTAAGGAGTAACTCCTTGTAATATTTAGCGATTTATAGAGCTGGAGACAGTGAAAGCATTTACTGTTAATGGGGAGCATCATTTACAACAATTGTCTGCACTTTGAGAAGTTATATGAGTAAAGCTCACTCAACAGCAAATCCCATTCCAATGTAAACTCTGGAGCAGACTGCTGAAGAGTAAAAATACACTATGGGAGGAAGAAATGTGTTTAATTTCCAAAAACCTTAACCAAACATGTACAGCTTAAGAGGTTAGAGCCCTTTATAGTTGCAATGCTATTTACCTTGCTAAGGTGCTCTGGTTTTAATTTCCTTTTGATGCTTTTAAGACAAAGCTGGAGATAAACAAGCATGGTTCTGAGATCACTGGTGTCAATGGGAATTGCTTGGTTCACTTCAGTAGACATTGGTGTTAAACTTAAATGGAGAGATCTGAACTGGGATGAAATCTATAGCCTGTTGAGGCCAGTGGAAACACAGCCACTAATTTTAATGAGTTTTGAACCAGACTCTGAACACCAAATGAAGTTTGACTCCATGGCTTGGTGGAGTTAAGTGCATTTGCTCAGTCTTGGGGATCAAACCTTAAAACTATGCTCAGGAGGAACACATGCATTTAATGAAAGTCCAATCATCATCAGACAAATCAAACTCCTTAGATTTCAATTCAACTAATCCAAATTGATGGAGAGTCAGTTTGGCCAAAGATCTGAACAGCATTTGCCCCTTCAATAACTATTTATTAAAATGCAGTCCCCAGACTGAGTTCCTGGTTATTGAGATACAGGTTCAGGACGGGCTGATGACATGGTGTGTACTGTACGTGTGGAAGGAAGTGCACAAAGTGCTCTCCTTTAGCTCTTAATCAGCTTACCACTTCTTGCACAGAAAATGCTATATTCTGGACTGTGATCCTGGCAAATAACCAAATGGGAAGTGGATTTTCAAATGCTTATTTTATTAATCTTTACATATCTCCTCGCTAGGGCTCCAGGTGGTGAGTGGTTTATAACACTCTAAATTGTAATCATGGATAATTTTTAATCTTGTGCATACATTCCATGCAGCTGAATGGGGATCTCACTGTAAAATGAAGAGCTGCCTACCAGATCTGTTCCTTGTCTCTGGCACAGCAGCACAAAGGAAATTTCCTGCTAACCCATCAAGTCCTTGAATGATTTGTAAAATACCATAAGAGTCTGAGAGCATTTAAAAGGAGGAGAAAGATTGAGAATTGCACGTTCCTGCCCCTGGCACATCAGCTAAGTGGGATCTAATCCAACCACCCCCTGTAGTTAAATGAAGAACTTGACTAATTTTTGGATCAAACCCAGGTAGTGCACTGCCTCGCATTAACAGCAGTTCCACTTATCTTTGACTTGGATTTTCCTGACTTTGTTTCTCTGCAGATGGGTCTTTGCTTGAGGCTGGAGGATTTGCAGGCCAACAATATTTGAGTTTTTCACCGTTATCTTCATGTTTCAGGCACATTTTTACAAGGAACTTAGGGGTGCTGCATTGTGACAATAAGTTCATTCAGTTGGCACAAGAGATATTTATCAAAGGCTTCAGCTCACCCTCTTTTCAACATTTATTAACTCAGGGGTACGAGGTGCAGACCTGATTCACCTATTGACTGTGGCTTCCTTCCAGCAGAGAGCAGTGGTATAAGTGATGGGGTTTTTTAGATTACAGAAAGGATTGGATATGGTCTATCTGACTGAGGAATAAGTGTTGGAGGTAGTGGGATGGGGCTGGCAGCTGGCAGGGTTTGGGGAGATGGGGGAGAATTTCATTGCAAATTGAATTTTAAGAGGATCTATGTGATAAAAGGAGGCCTCCTAATGGAGGTTAGTGCTCGTTCCCTGTGAAAAGCCATCAGGGTTTGGATGGCTGGCATTTCTAATTCTGTTAAGTGTCAAAATCGATGCTTGATGGGTCTGTGGGAGCCAGGCAATGGGCAGCCTGTGCTGACAAACCAATCTGGGACAAGAAAGGAACGAGGAAGGGACTTCCCAGAATAAGAGTGAGATGTCTCTTGAAATTTAATTTGCTTAATAAGGCTTTAAAAGCATTCTAAAAAAATAATTAAATAACAGGGCCATTTCTACCCTCCTCCTAAAATAAACCTCGAGCTTCGTTTGCAGTTTTCCACTTGTAAGCGACACATGTAAGCAAAGGCCCTGTTGTTGCAACCCTGGAATGCTCCCAAGCAAATGATGCTCCTTTATTGAAAGCAAATGAAGAAAAAAGAGACTCTGTCAAGGGGAGAGAACAGTTTAATTGGATTAAAACCTATGAGCATGTACAGTAGGGGAGGAGAAAGCTCCTCTATCCCTGATTCCTGTGGAGAAGGCAAGGAGATTACCAGGGGGTGAAGTGAGATCTGTGCCATGCAGCACAAGCAGCCATCCAAGGGCTGGAGCTAGCCAGCACCAGGGCCCCAGAGGAATTGCTGGTTCCTTTGGGGTGCTCTCCCTGGAAAAGGGTGGCTGGCAGTGCTCATTAGAGGGAGTGCAGCTCTCCTCTGGCACTGAATGCAAATTAAGGAGTAATATTTGTGTTTGTGGTTCATAAGCAGTCAAGTGGTTTGTCCAAAATACATTTTGTTTTTCCTCTAAAGGGGCAGACTGTGGATTCGAGCCTCAGATTTTTTTTATGCATTTTAAATGACTCTCTCCAGCCCTGGTCTTTCATCCCCACACTGTTATTGAAAAGAACTCTGAGTTTTGAATTCCTTTTCATGGGCTCTTGAGGAAACAGGAACTTTGCAGGGGAAGGCACAGCTCTGCTGAACAGCCAAGTTGAGAAGATGTAGAAAGTCATTTGTTGGGATGTTCTGGGGATAAAACTTGGATAGAGAGGATCTTTGCAAACTCAGTCTTACTGCAAAGCCACAGCTAATGATGGTCCAGGATCAAACCAAAATATTCCTGAGCTCTCAGGCTGATATCCTAATTCTAGACCAAAATTTCTGAAGGGCTCAATGATTTAGAAGCTCCTCTCAGCATTGAGGAAATTTTGGGTCCTTAGCCATTTCTGGAATAACTCTTGGAACACAAGGGGAGCCATATCAATCTTACACTCCTAAAGCCCAAATCTAAGTGTAAACTGAAATTTTGTGGCCTGGGATGTGGCTGCTGCCCCTCATCTGCCCACTGCCACCAGAAGGGATGGAGGGTGAAACTGGGCCAGGTAATTGCACATCGAGGCAGGGACAGGGAAGCGAGGAAGTATTTCAGGCTGGACTGGGGGAAGGGGCTTTGATTTGAATACGAAGAAGCATTTGGAGCCAAACCAGCAGCAGATTGTGCTACCTTCTTAATTCTGTGAGCCACACATGAATGACCTTTTTGTCTGCCTCCGCCTGCCTGCAGTGGGGGGCTCCCCCCCTGCCCTTCCCCACCGCACACACTCATTGATAATATACATGTGCTAAATAGGATTAACTCTCCCTCATCTGCATGAGTTGTTTCTCTCCCTTGGCCACTGTCCGGCTTCCCCCTCTCCTCTCCCGCTCGCTGCAGCCCCCCAGCTCCTTCTGGAGCTCCATGTGGGCCCTGTGTGGAGTTTAGCTGGCTCATTGTAGGGCAGCTGGTAATGGGAGCGGGGCTGAAAAGCCGGCTGTCAGGCTCAGTGCTCGGGAAGAATAGGCGGGCGTCTGCTCCGCAGCTTTGCCTTTGATAGAGGAGGATAATCCCTGCTATGAGAAGGCTGAGTCAAATGGAAAGGGAGAGTGAGCCCAGCGCCCTCCCACAGCCCCGGAGCAGCACAAATTGCAAATCCCGGGATTTGAGTGGAGACGGCTCATCCCGCTAAGCACCTTGTGATGAATCCATTTCATCCTGGGGATGGAGGGAGGCAGGGGAGCGCTGTCGGCAGGAGAAGTGCCCTTTCTGCAGCCTGAGCAGAGAGCTGGGAATGGCTCATTTCCCTCCAGGTTATGGGACAAGGTGCAGGACTGTGCCCCTTCCCCTGGTACATCACCTGGGAGCGTTCCCAGCTGCCACAGGCAATGAGCAGGGAGGGGACACCAGGAGATGAACCTGCCCAGCACAACCAGGATCAGACCTCCCAGGCTGCTCCTCCACCAGCAACATCCCATTCTTCAAACTGGGAAACCAGTGTGGGGACAGGTCCCAGGGTGTGGGTCTGGATGTGGCAGTGAGTCCTAAGGAAGGTGCACTGGTGTCTGAGGGGCTCCTGCAGCTGGGTTAGGAACTGGGTGCGAGACCCCTGCAGTGGGAGAAACATCACTGCAGAGATGGAAATTGGGAATTTGAATATCACAGCGTGCCAGCTGTGAAGGTTTATTGATATCTCTTCACTTAGGGGCTGCCTTAGGAGACAAAACCCCCTGGTTCAAAGTCCCCTCTCCACCTCACGTAATCTGCAAACTTGAATTCCCACAGTTCAGGTGGAGGTTTTACCCTCAGTCAGGCACTGCTTGGGTGTCTCTGACCATATCTCACTTTCTGCAAAATAGTTGTTGATTTTGAGATGTTCATCTGTCAAGAATTGGTGACTTAAAATTCACTCAGAGAGAAGCCTTTTTCTCTTCTGCATGTAAGTTTTATGCGTCTGGCATTCCCTCGCGTGTACCCAGAGGTTTAAAACAATGTTCAGGCAGGATGTTAAATAATTTTATTCACTGATGTTTACAAAAATCCATGGTTTAGGATGTGGGCCAAGTATTACCATGCCGCTCGGTAACACCCATGGCCCACTGAGAGAAGAGGATGAGGCAGAGCCAGGACAAGAACCAAGAAATATAAACCAGTGAGAAGCAAGCAGGGTTTTTTAGCTGAACTTTGCATTTCTTTTGTATATTATGTTAAATCAACTCTTGATCAATCCAAGAGTGGCTTATCCACTCTTGGTGCATCCAGTCCTTCAGATGTGTTGACTTTAGCTCCAGATTTAACACTTTGTTCCCTCACGTTCTCCAATGCTGAATATTTACCTGTGCTCACTCAACTCTTTTGATGCAAAAAACTTCAGGTTAATGTTTCCACAAAACAGGTTTCCTACTGGTTCCCTCTGCTTCCAACCAGCCTGAGAGGGCAGTGGGAGAAAAGCAATGTTTCAGGGCCTGCTCTCCCACATGGGATCCTAAAATGGAGCAGCATAATAATCAAATGGGTGGCACAAACGGAGCGTTTGAGAACCTGGAAGAAACTCTTGTTTCCAATTCAGCTTTCAAAAGAGGCAAAAGGCCAAGGGCTTTCACATTATTTATTCCAACCCATTTTCCCATCCTTACTTGAGGCTCAAACAAAAGTGGCCCACGCTGAGCCCTGCAGATGGATTAGCAATCAAGCACGCAGCTGCACATACCTGGCACTGCAGTGCTCGTGCTAGCCAGCCTCTGAAGAGCAGATCTCATTTTTACTTTTTGGGTGCTGGAATGTGGGAGTGGGTGGAAGGGCCAGGATATGAGCAGCCTCCACAGATGTTTCACAAGAAGGAAGTGAATCTATAGTTTAGGCAATCTGATTTACTTCAATCTCCAGATTTGTTTTCTTGCAGAGTTTTTGAGTTTTGCTGGATTTTCTGGTGGAAGTTTGGGCTATAGCTTATTTTTTCAGAATTGATCTTATTTTATCCCTTTGGGTAGTGTTTCTCTCTCTCTTGGGACTGTCCTGATCGTATGGAAGTGAGGAGCTGACCTTGCTGCATGGGCAGTGAGAAATATGGCAGCTTGCCCCCAATGTAAAAGTCTTCATCATGTCACTGTCACTAACAGCTATATCTTTATCATCCTAGATAGACCTTGGAAGCCTTTCCCTAATTAATTTCAAAATGTTAATCATTATTCATAAGGACTGAGCCATTGAATACCAGCTAAGTGTGACAGCTCAGTGTGTCACTGTGCTCTGTTAATCCAAGGGAACAGTCTGCTGGACAATAAACTCCCCTCCAAAGCAACAGAGAGCTCAAAGTACTGGCAGCAGGTCAGGTAAAATTTGTAGGATTTTTGGAACTGTGAGCTTAGCTCTGGTGAAAGGTTTGCACTTGAAACCTGGCTGATGGCGGGCTTGAAACCACACACCCCACACATGGCTCCACCTAGACCAGGAGCACTGCAGAGGCTGCCAGAGTGGAGTGAGATTTCACTTGAGATTTGGGCTTTTTTCAAATGCAGAAATTCAGGAACAAGGAACAGAGTGAGCAGGAAACAAAAGGCCAGGGGCTGTATTTGCCCAGGGGAATGTGATGCTGAGGTGGGCAATGGGAGTCCGTGATGGGGAGCTTTCTGCTGCTGTAGAAATGCCCAGCCCAGCAGGAATGCTTTGCCCCTCTCTGTGCTGAGCAGAGATCTTCCTGCACAAGGATTGCCTCAAGGTGTTCAAGGTGCCCCCTGTGCAGCCAAACCCCTGGCTCTGCGCTGGTGCAGGTCAGCAGAACTCGGCAGGGAAGAAGCTGCACGCCTGTGTGCACACACCAGGTTATAAAATCTGTGGAAGCCTTTCACAGAACACTGATGGGCAGGCCTCCCTGTAATGCAAAGCAGCCTGTGGTCTGTTTGCACTTGGAAAGCTTGGAAATGGGAGCGAGGTCTGTGTTGGCACAGGGAAAATCCTGAATCCTCACAGCCAGCAGTGCTGGCAGCCGGAGATGATCATTGTCAATAATGCGCAGGAAGATTGTGCTCCATTGTTGCGGTTCATTATTAAATTACATAATTTTCATTTTTTCCATCCTTAAGCTTTACCGCTTAAAATGGTCTGTCCTATGCAATCAAATGTGATCCTTGAGCCTCGGCTCGAAAACCCAATAACAATGAGCATTCTCTGGAATGGAAAAACAGAAAGAGAATAAAGGGACTCTATAGTAATTCACTTAAATATGTGTGTAGGATCTAACCAAGAGTCTGATACAACAATACTGAGTGATCTGCATCCAGACCACCACTTTGAAGGCACAGATACAATATCTTGGTGCTAGGTCAGCCTGATCTCCTGACCTCAGGGAAAAATGCCTCTGGCATGAAGTGGGGAAGCAGGCAGGATAATTTTCTCAAGGATTTTACTGGCTCTCTGATGAGAAATTTGATCACAATTTAAGCTCCCCAGTATAGTATTTGCAATGGACTTCAAGTTTTGACATGGTGATTCCTGTGGCTTAGCTGAAGAGAGGTAACTTTTAAAGTGAAATTCATGCTTGTGATGATGTCAGTGAAAGCCAAGATGTGGATACTCAAATATTATGAGTTCAAAACTGACAGAATGTTTAATTGGTATGATTGCTTTTATAACACACCAGGCAGCCATGGGGGAACTGAGCTAAGTATTAGAGAGCAGGAAAGAATCTGGACTGACAAGTAACAGCTTTGTCTAAGCCCAGTTATCCTATTCCACCAAGAATTAGTTGCTAATGGGTCCAAGTAAGTACTCAAATATTTTTTTTAAATTTTCCTCATGCCAGTGGCTCTCTGTGGTACATATTCAAGCATGCTGTGAAATGTTGCTACAACTCATTGCCCTGAGATTTCAGCTAACCACCAGACTCTGCTGTAGTCAATGCCTTTGGATGTTCTCCTTTTCGGATCCAGTTTGTGTTTGGTTTAATTTGTGGATTTAAATCCAACATCATGTCCTTCTCCCCCACTACTAATAACACATCTCATGGTCTCCGAGTTTGGATTTCCAGCCAAGGTTTGGTTTCTTGGCCCTGCTGTCCTTATGTGCCAAGGCCTGAGCTGCAACCTGCCTTTTCCTTGTATTTCCACTTGCCAGAGTCTGGTTTGTGCTGGCCACGGGGAATTGCCTGGATTGCCTCCTTTCAAGCCAAATCAGAACTGATGAAACCCAGCAGTGCTGCATTAAAAACCAAACTGAAACAAGGCAATTTCTTTTTCTTTTGAGGTGCCCTTGACCAATCTCTTTTTGTCAGGTAGAGATAACAGGAAATTTGTGTCCTGTCCCAAAAGCAACATCAGAGATTTCACGAGTTTGGGGGTTTTGTTTATCCTTTTAACCCAAAATACCCAAAGTGGAGAGAGGAAGTGACAGTGTGAGCCCACACACGCTGAGAGGAGGAAGCAGATTCAGGATTTCAGCAGACCAAGCTGAAGGAAGGATTCACTTAAGCCCCAGTGATTCACCCTGGAAAAGTTGTTCTACTTTTTCAGCCTTTCTTCCCCTCCCGCCTCTTTGTTTGGCTGTGTTGTGTTGCTCCTGGGACATCCAGGGTGACAATAAGGCAATTGTTCCTTCAGGAACAGGCCTCAATGAAACAGTGCAGAAAAAGTGACAAGGCAAGAAAATATGACAAATATTCTGCACTTCAGTGTGGAATACTGCCATTTCCTAGTGTGTATTCCTAAGAAGAAATATACCCATCAAGATATTTATTTCAAACTGGGAGTTGCCAGTTGTATTTCTTCTCTTTCTGAAAATCTAAAGCTCAGATCTCTCCCTTGCTTGCCCTGTTAGGAGCAAACACACCCAATATCAATTATGTTTTTAATCTCTAAGACCCAGTCTCCAAATGTGTTGGTGTCTGTGTATACACACGAACTGTTTTGCCTTTGTCTTCCTATCCAAAATGCAAAAGCACCTCAGATGTTGTGATTCCTCCAGGTTTTTCCCCCCCGTGGGAGGTTGGAAACATGTAACATTATCTTCTAGCTGCCTACTGCCAGTCTCTGAAATTAGCATTTCAGTGACTGAAAGGTAGTTAGTTTCCACACACACAGAAAAAAAAAAGGAAAAAAAAAGAGAAGAGAAAAAGGACGGTTAGTACAAAGCTGACACTAATAGTAATAGGAGATGAGGGAGAGGGTACAGGACATGTTGGATTACTAAATGAAAACTGGGATTTTACCAGATGTGCTAACAGAACAATGAAAGGCGCTTTTACAAAATAAATTAATTCTTTGAGTTTTTCTAATTAGCCACCTAAAGGAAAAAAAGCCTCACAGGACATGTTAACACAGAGTTAAAGGATAACTCTTTTACTATCCTAAGTCTGGGGTTTTATTTCCAAAATGTTTTCATTTTTTTTTTCTGGGATGTTCTCCAGATGAACAACGGCAGAGTAGGTGCTATTGGATGCAAAACTGAGGAACAGCACAGACACTCTGGTCTAATGTTAATTAATGGAGTCTGTTGTTTATGGCTGTCATGCCAACAAATCACTCATTGCCCAAAAATTAATCACGCCTCCTGTGTGGGGGTGCAGCCCAGGTGGCTTGGCTTCACCCTTCCAAGAGGGATAGCCAGGCCTGGGGCTGTGTTTCAGCAGCTGGCTTTGCTAGGCTTGGCTCAGAGAGGCAGGATTTGGAGGAGCACTAAGGAAAAAAGTCTGAAGAAAACTTTTGTCCTTTCTCCTATATCAAAAGACTCCATGTTTTCCATGTGGCTGAAGATATTCCTGTCCCAGTTCAGTGACATAAAGCTTCCAGGCTTCTCCTTTTGCTATCAGAAAGTTCACATCTCTTGCTGTGGTTGTAGAGAGTGAATATGGTGGAAATCTTGGCCTTGGCTCTTTCTTTCCAGCTGAGCTCTGTTCAGAGTCTGTAATTGGGTGAGAAGAGCTGCTCAATGCTGCTGTTATGATCAGAAACCTCAGGGAGCTGCCAGGTGCCCGAGGAGGTCACAGAGACCTCCCCAGTGGGTGCCAATGCCCTCAAAAAGCTTCTTGAGTTGGCATTGAGGGGCACCAGTGGTGCCACATCCAACACAGAAAATCAGTGAGAACAACCATCCAAGGAATGACTGGTTCCATCAAGGATGGACCTGAGTATCCACACCTGGAAGGAATTTGGTCACTGAAATAAGGGCAGATGCAGAGGTGGGAAATCCCTACGATTTTTCCATTTTTTTCCATTTTTTTATTTTAAAAGACCTGAAAAACCTCTAAAAAAAGCCCTGAGTCAAGTCCATAGGGGAAAGAGAGTTGAGAGAGGAAGGACCATACTTTTGAAATGACACAAAAGATGTTGATGATGTTGAGGAGAGGGATAAAAAACCCAAACTATTTTTCCTTTTTTTTTTTTTTTTGATAGGATTGTAACAGTTTTTGACACGCGGTGAAGAAACAGTGAGTGAGGCAATCTCCATTTGGAGTGGGCTCCTTTCACTTGCTTTCAGCACTGTGTGCCCATGGCTTCCTGCAAAGTCTGAAATAGACGTTGGCCCCTCTTCTGGCATCTACCACAGATCACAGCCTGACATTATCCAGTGTGGGACTGCACAACACAGGGCATTTTACCCCTGCTGGGACAGTGGCTTCCCAGATGGCCAACAGGGACGTGGTGGGGATTGCTTCACTGTCTGAGCTCCAGTTGTGGAGGGAGCAGACATCTGGTCGTGCTGGAGAGTGGATGAACCAAATTCCTCCGTGTCCCTGTGGCCTTGGATGCAGCATGGGAGCTGTCAGCCTGCTGTAGGCACCCTCGGGGAACTCTGAATCAGGAGTGCTAAACTCATGGGTACCTTTCAGTAATATATTTCTCTTTTTCACTCTTATTTGAAGAAGGTTCTACCACCTCCCCAACTTTGCTAGACAATTCCCACCCTCAGTCAGAATGGCTGCATTTTTTTTTGGGAAAGCTTCCCAGGAGGGAGAGTAGGAACAGGATTTATGTGTTTGAGGTTTTTTTCCTGGACAATTTTTAGACTTAATTTTTGGAGCATTCACAAGGAAAAATTAACAGTCTCTGCTGATGACTTTGCTTATTTTAAATCAGCAAGGGAGAAGGGGAGAGCAGAGCCCCTGGGGCTGGTTCAGGGGCTTTCCTGCAGGCAGTGTCCGCTGGGTTAGGAAATGTGGCTGCTGGGCCTTTATCAAGGGTTGGGTTGTAGTATCCACTGTGCTGGGCTCCTCCAAATAGTTTAAATGGAACCAGTATTATTTGCTTCCAGGAACTTGAACCGAAATTTTGGGGAAAAACAGCTTTTTAAGACTTAAAAAAAATTACTTCCCTTGTCCCCCAAAGTATTTAAAAGTCAGAGTAAATATCAGTGCTGTTCTTACAGGGTCCTTCATCTCAGCAGGACCACAAACCTGATGCCAAATTTTAGGCACCCATTTTGGAAGTGGGTGAGTCAGCTGCAAGATTTGCAGCTTCCACCAGTGTCCCAGACCCAACAAAAACTGGAACTCCAGAGGATGGTTTTTAACCTTCCTTGCCACAATTAAAAACGTTGTATTTAATATTAAACGCACATTCATTTTTAATCCAGAAGTCTGGCTTTCTGTTCTCAAATAACCCATTTGCAATGGGTTCTTCATCCAAGCAGGGGAAAGAAATACTTGGTCTTGGAAGCCAGCTCCATAAAGAAACACAAAGAGCATCTTTCTGAATAGCACACAAGTGTGAAAGGAAACATGCAACTGCTGGAGAAATGGAATCATTTGTACCCAGTGAAGGGAAAAAGAAGCAGAAAAAAAAAAAGAAAAAGCTTTTGAAAAGGAGATCTGTGACTGAAGCTCTCCAGAACTGTTTAACCTGTTGGGGATATTTAGCAGATGAATTCTGACCCACGTTCTCCACTTTGCTGTGCCCTGTGACAGAGCGACGCAGCATCTGCCGCTTGTGTTCCTCTCCAGACACGCTCACAATGCCGGAGGAAACGGGGGAGAAAATTATGCAAATTGCTCTGAGCAGATTACTTTGACCAGCTGCTCTTCTTCCTCCTCAATCAAAGGTCTGCCTGGGAGAGCCAATCTAGATTATATATGTCAGTCGCACGCTCTGAGGCTGAGCCGCTGCCTCGCCGCTCCTTTTCCCCAAACAGGGACATTTCTGACAGCGAGGTAAAATGCAAAGCACTGGGGATATCAGTTGCTCAAAGGAGGGCACAAGGGGCTGGGAATTCCTTTTGGGTTTTTTGCGGTAGCACCTCGCCACGTCGCTTGCTGTTTTTTTCAGGGCTATTCCCAGAGAAAGTGGTTCATCTCCATGCTAACAATTATTGAATTTTATTATTAAGCATGATGAAATGTGGCAGAGAGGGGGAAAAAAATGAGCAAAAAGGCTCCCTAGACAGTGTGTTCATGGCATGGCCTTAGGTGATATTATTAAGCACATGGGCTGAAAGCTGAGTTGCTTTACCCTGTGCAGCCAGGGATGCTGCTGGCTTTTTTTTTTGGTGCTTTTGCAAAGTGAAATTTATTCATGAGCACAAACTGGAGGCCATCCTGCTGACGTGTGTTTCCAAACCCGCCAGACGTGGCCGTGACGTCGCCCTCAGACAGACCCAGAGCTGCAGCCACGTCCAGGCTCTCCCTCCCTGCCCTCTCCTGCAACATGCTGCCTACCCTGTGTCTTTAACAGTGCTCAGAGTCCAGAAAAGACTGCACAGCTTCATAAATGATTAATATATTCTTTGTTAAAAAAAAATAAATATAAAGAATGCTGCTGCACCAGAGAACACCTAACCCTGGCAGAAAAAAATACAGTGCTGTCGCAGTGTGGTGGCAAGCCAGATTTCACTGCCTTAAATCACCATTAAGGTTTTCCCTAAGTTTGATGGAAACTTCGCTTTTTTTAATCCCGCATACAAATCAGAGAAAGTCCCATGTTAGCATGTGATAAAACACACACACATAAATATGTGAGCAGAGTGTGGCTGCAGAGCAGTGGGGATGCATCCTCTGGAGGCTGCTGTGCCAGGCAGGGAGCCCTCACTGAGCTTTAGGAAGATTAATAATTCTCCTGCCCTAGTTTATTTTTTATTGGTTCTACCCCATGGATTTTTCCCAGTGCCAGAATTGCTGAAGATTTTAGCATTTCAATATGCATCCCCTCCCCTGAATTTCTAATCTGATTCAGCAGGTGCTGAGGACCCACCAAACAGGCACAGAGTACCCAGGCCTGGAGCTGCTGTGCTGAGCTGCAGTCTGGATGTGTGGTGTCACAGTTTGGCTCACTTTTGGAGTGTTTTTTCCTATTTTTTGTTCCCCAGTTAATATGGAAGTGGGTATGATTAGTGTAAACAAAAAGGGAGTCAAGACAGCAAATTTTAGTAAGTGGGGTGAAGATTTATAACAAAAGCTGTGTATGTTGAGATGCTCAAGGCAGTCAGCACAAAGGTGCAGACCCCTCCCTGCTTCCCACCATCACTTAGCAGTGGTGAGAACGACAGTTTTCAATCAGAAAAAATAATTTAAATTTATTAATCATGTGGTGTGAGAACTAGATAAGTTAATGCAACTGAATACAACATTCTTTTTTTTTCCTTTGCCTGATCTTTAGGTGCTTTTCAAAATGTGTTTCCTCATATTTTACGACCATGATTTGATTTTAGCAGAAGTAATATTGTTGTTCAGAAGTAATATTATTGTTTATGCTGCTGTTTCATGTACCATGCCCTTAACTTTCTTTGCAGAAAATATTTATAAAAAGGAGACAGTGACAAATAAACCCTGCTGCAGGTTTGCCCTGTTATTTCTGGATTGTAGATCTTGCCTCAGTGTGAGCTGACTGAGGAGTCTGGGGGACTTGCTGCTCTGTCTCATTTCTGTTTGCTGCCAGGTAAGTCTGAGGAGCTCCTGTTCAGGGAAAAGCTGCAATTATAGCTGTGATCTTGACACCCGAGTTCACCTGAATTTCAGGAGAAGTTTGTGGAGGTTTGGAAGCTAATGAGCTGCAGCCAGAGCAGGGGGAGAGCTCTGCAGCCACTTCTTTAGGGGGGTTGGTGTTCCTCAGCACTGGGTGTTATTCAGCTTTTCTGTCTTGCTCTGGGCTCACAGAGTGCACGATCTCTCTTTATTTCTGCCTTGGCTCTATTCTGCATTATCAGGGCTGTCTTGTACAAAGAATTGTATTGATGGAATGAAAGTTAGCAGTGAAAAAAAAACCCCAACAAAACCAGCCCTTGAGATATGATGAATTAGCTGCAATTTCAGTGGTAAAAATGGTCTCTCATAGCTGGCTATTAACTACACTCTGGTGAATACATTTTCATGCAAGAGATGGTTTGCTATTTCAAAGGAGTCTCGTTGAGACTTGATCAAGTTATTTTCAAAAGTTTAAAGTATTATTAGCTGTAAATCCTGCTGCTCAATTTTACAGTCACGTTTTTTATTTGCTGTTGCTTCTCTGTGTATATTCTGGGTGGGCACTGAAGGAAAAGTGGAGCTAACTACCCTGGAGAAAGGAGAAACACAGAAATGCTTTCCTGGTACTCTGGCTTTAAGGAAGTATGACCTTGTATTTCATGGTGCTGTGGAGAAGCTGGAAATCACTCCCTCACCAGCCTGCCTGCATTTCCAATCTGCAGCCAGGATTCTCCTTATCTTTCACAGAGCACAGTCACTGATGTGCCATCATGGGTCACTTGTTAAAAAACTCTGTTTGCTATTTTTAACGCTCAGTCAAGAGGAATTTTTTCTTGTTTTATTTTGGTTTTAGATTAACAAGGAAAGGAAAAATCTAGCCAGCATGGTAGCTCAAAAAGTTCAGCAAAATGAATGCTGTCAGATCAACATCTCTAAGAGAGGCAAGAGAGCAGAGTTTGCTGCCTGAGAGCCCATCAGGAAAGGCTGGTCCTGAGCAAGCCTGGGAGATGAATGTTACTGAAGAGCCACTGATCAAAACAATTAATAATTGGCAATTCAGCAGAGTGGCTAATGAGTTCTGTATGGAAGAGCTACCCCCTCACCTGAAGAAAGAAGTTTCTTTCCAGGTCTGGACTGGCCTGGACTGTTTCTGCAAATGATCTGAGGGCATCTTGGATGCACTAATGCCATCGGAAATTTGAAATCTGTAAGGTATTGGATCATCCTGCATTTACTGTGGCTCTGCAGGGAACCTTAATTACAGTGAGGAAATGACTTGCCGACATTTGCACTTTCCTGCCTTGCCATTGAATTCATCATGGTCAGTGTTTTCCTTGTCTCCTTTCAGTTTACTCGGGCTGTAACCTCAGTGGATCCTTCACTCAACCCCAGTTAGCCCAGGCCAGTGCCTGCTTAGGAGATATCCAAAGGAAAACTCAGCTGGTGAATGATTTCTGTTGAACCAAAATTTTTAGAGACATGTTCTTTTTAAAAATACAGCAGATCCATGGTAAAATTCTTGTCCATTTCAGTAAGTAAAGGAACAGCATTAATTTCTGTGCCTTACCTAAATTCTAGCTCTGGCCTTCCCTGAAATCTGTAATTTCAGGTCCATAAAACTGTAGTTCAGTGAACTATGGCTATTTTTTGCTGCTGACAGTTCTTTGTCTTCCATCCCAGAATTTACTGCGTTTCACTATGGAATATTTGCTGAACAAATCCCCACACATACAGACAACTGGATGATCACATGAGCTTGTTCATTCTTAGTTCAATCAAGTCTTAAAATATTGGATCTTGTTTTCATGTCTTGGGGAAGGCACTGACTTAATATAAACATGTCTGTTGAAAAGCAGTTTTGAGTGTGCCCAGTGCTGCTGTGGGCAGGAGACGGAAATGGAGACCTGTTCTTCTGCAGCAAGGCTGCCCTGCTGCACATCTCCTCTTTTCTTTCCTCCAAGACATTGCTGGCATCTAAAAGTAATCCTATCATGGTGGCTCATGGTTCTTCCTCTTAGGATGCCTTGTGAGTCAGACCCACAGAGGATGTGAATATTTTATTTTGAAATTCACATTACTGTCCATGGCACTTCCAGGGGCACAGAGCCAACAGTGAGACAGAGCAGGCTCTGCTCAGCCTGTCACACTGGGATGCACCAAGGTTTGTTTGCTAAGTTCCTCCTGATTTTAGTACTGCACAGGGCTGTGAACTTACCCCATTTCCTTTTCAGATGCACAACCTAGAGGCAAAGCTGGAATTGTGGATGCAAGTTTTCCTGGCCTGCAGAGTGAGCTGGTTTCACAGGAGCATCATCAAGGGAGAAGAAGTACAGAGAGAACCTGTGTGATCTTAGTCACTCCTAAAGCCCACCTTGATGCTTCTGAGCAAGTCCTCAAACAAAGCAAGTAAGCAAAGGATTCTCTTTCAACTCAGTCCTGTAATGACTTCCCTCTTCTTTCTCTGCCCCCTCCCAAAATCCCCAGGCAGGCAGTGAAATCCCACAGGCTGCAGGATCAGCACTCTGCCCTGTTACCAGGTTACCCACCACCAAATCTGCCAGGGACTTGGGGACATTCTCTGTGACTGAACAAGTGACTGCTCTGTCCTGGGGGTATAAATCTAATGCAAGCTTGTCAGCATAAGCCTTGTATATTTATGGGAAGCGTTCAGAGGAGCTGCACGGGATCGGAGCTTCTGTTCAGCTCCAAGGCACAGCATCCCTGGCAGGGCTGTGAATGGAGAGCCATGTCCCAGGCACACTCTGCTGCCTCACTCTGAGCCTGCAGAGCAGTGATGCATTTTGTACTGATTTGTCACTCCTGAACCGGTGTAAGAGACCTGGAGTGGGAGCATGAAGGATGGAAGTGACACCAGGGTAAGGGCAAGGAGCATTCACACTATATTTAGGGTAGAAGCAGATAGTGGTAACAATTGCAAGAATCATATATAATGCAGTAAAACTGTCTGCCTGAAATATAAACAAAAGCCCTTTCCTGAGGCAGTGAGGGGTGATCAGTCATGTTGACAGTCTCCTCAGCTAAGCAGCCAGGACATCTCATTCAGAAAGCATGGACCAAGTGTAGGGCACTGCTGATTCCTTTAAAAGCATCCTGGAAACAGCATCTTTGCTCTGGTGCAGAGGAATATCTCCTCTCCACATATTTTACATGAGCTTCATGAGTGTGTTCTGGCACCTTTGGTGTCCCCTATACCCCGAGAAGCACAAGGGTGGTATGTGCCAGCATGCAGCAGAAAATCAGAGAATTTGACTTTGTTTTGAGTGTGTTCAGACTCTGAGCATCTTGCTCAAGGAGATATCTTGGTCAGCTGTATTGGATCACAAACCAAAACATAATAATTTAACTCCTGGATATATTCATTCTGCTTCTAGGATATTTCCTTTAGCAAGCAAACCAGCAGAATTCTGTTCTGCACAAATATGCCTCAGAACTGAGGAATGGACTCTGCTTTGATCTGCCCTTTCACATATTTTTCTTTCAGCTCACATGGAGTAAATGTAAAAAATTCAATATCCTTCCTATATTTCCCAAGAAATCCCTTTTTGGCCGCTCTCAGTGAGAAGATGCTGGCTGGATCTCAGCTAGCACATTTATACCCATATTGTGCTGAGAAGGAAAACTGCTCTGGTTCTTCAAGGAGCAGAAAGGAAGCAGATGCCACCCATTCCTTCCAAGGTAATTCCCACATTCTCGAGAGCATCATCTTTTCCAGGCAGCACCGACAAAATAGTGACAGAGATCTCTGTGAGCTCCACACTGCTCCATGTGCTCCCTGTCCTTTGCCAATTCTTTACCTGCTCTAGTTTTAAAAGCCCCAGAAGAATGAAATTCCACTCTGAGATATCCAGATACAATTCAAGAACAAACCCTTCAAAGTGGTAGGAGGAAGGTAAGAGATACAGGGGGAACCTGATCCCCAGGCTGCCTGCACAGGAGGAAAGAGTTTGATTGCAGTTTTATTGTTCCTCACGTCAAAACTGATGGACTGCCAGGAACAGGAGGCTGTCCCTGGGGAAAAGTGGCCCAAGGCTGGGCTAACAGTGGCTCCTCTGGGACCAAGAGCAAGTGGCAGGCTGTCCTGTGCTGGTTTTATTATGCTTGTATCCCCAATTGTCTGTTCTGTTTATGCTGGATAAACAAAACAGTTTTCTCCCAGAATTTCTCCCAAAATTTCTCCCAAAATTGCCCTAAACCAGGACACAGGGAGAGGCTGGGGCTGCCACCTGCAAAGTGTCCCCTTCCTATCTGCTCCCAGCCTTGGCTACCAGCCCTTCATTTACACACCTAATAAATGCACTTGTTAATTAGAAGAAGTAAATATGATGAGCTTTTGATATAGTTCAAAGGAGCAATAGCCAGTTTCTTGATTCCCAGGTTGGCAGCTGTCCTTCCTGTGTGCCCCAGAATCAAAGTGCAGCTCTTGCTCCAGCAACTGTCAGGCTTTTTACATCTTTTGATCAAGAGCCTGGCTGCAGAAAGAGGAAAAACCAACACCCAACTGTTTGGATCTTTTCCCCTACAATTATTATCACATCCATTACTCAGCAGAAGCCTGGGATGCCCTTTCATTCTTCCACAAATACTTTCTTTTGGGATTCATTTAAAGTTTTCTTGTGCATGAAGTGGTCACTTGTCAGCCATCCACCTGAAAGGGTGAGGCACAGAAAGCACAGTCAGCTAAAAAGGAGCCCTGGCTTCAAGCATTTATAATGAATATTGACAAAAAGAGGGGGTGGGGAGGAGTGGGAATCAAAAGCTTGAAAATTGCTGATTAGGCAAAAGCTGACTGCCTCCTGCCTATGGAGAAAATGGCATCATTAGAGGGATGCAACAGGGCTGGCATTATGCAACGCCTGGTCAGGAGCAGGGAACAGCTCAGCAGCAACTCCCACTCGGACCAGAAAGGCAGGAGATTGCCCTTCTGTCTGACTTGTGAAATTTCAGTCCTGGAAAATCCCAAACTGAATCTCCCCTGTGGTCTGGGCAGCCAGAGGTGCCCCACAGACCAACCCCAGGAGCCCTCAGCAGGCAGGAGTGGGGGGTTCTGCCTCCCTGTCCCACATGACAGCAGGCCCTGTGTTAGGGAAGCCATGGAGTTTGGTGTTTCTCTTCCTTCTCATCCCTCTTTTCCTAATCTCAGGGTACAAGTGAGCCACAGACCAGGTGACTCGAGCATGGACTGGGATGGAGCAGCACCTTTGGCTCCTGGAGCCCTGCAAAGAGCCAGGGGCTGGGGACAGAGTGAGCTGGGATCCTGCTGAGACCCTTCCCTCTGCACATATTTAATGGTGAGTAGGGATCACCAGCCTTTACTGGCTATCAGGTGCCTCCCAGGTGATGAATGGTGCTCTCGGGCTGCCTGTGTGCACAGCCCAAAGGAAAACCAACAGGGCTGGGGTCTCCTGGTGCTGCTGTGCCAAGAGAGATGGAGATCATTAGTTAGTTACTTTTTTTTAAACAATCTCCAAGCATTTACTGCAAGTCAGGACTGGAAGGAGAAGCTGCAGAACTGCTTCCCATCTCCTCTCCTCTGCACTGAGCAGACCCAGGCCCCTGGGATATGGATTTCAAGAGCAATAAATTCACTCTAAAAATTTAAAGAGGATGACGCAGAAAACTTCAAACAAACAAACAAACCAGCTCCACACAATAAAAGCCATTTCTCTCCTGACGTCTCTCTCTAGTTACAGTGTGACACATCAAGGTCAGACACCCTGTCCCACAGGAGCTTGGCTTTGTGCAGGGTGAGAATCATCCCCTAATGGTGTGTGGTGGTTGACTGCCTAACAACAAACTACTTATATAAAACCCAAGATTCTCATTGTGGGACACCATTTCCAGCAAGTGTTCCCTCTCACAGGGCAGGAAGCCCTGAGCTGAGGTGCCTTCAGGAGGTAGGAGGAGTCACAGAGAGGTTTAACCTGGGATTGCTGCTCCCAGGCCCTGCTCCCGTGTCTGACCACGTTCCTCGTGCCAAGGAGAGCTCCCATCTGCAGCTCCATAAATCACCCATTCATGCCAGGAGCTTTCTCTATGGCAGAAGCTGAACTCAACTGCAAGAATAATAATCCATATGTTTGTAATTGTGATTAGCTCCCCTTGATGATAAAACCCAGAAAGCTCTGCTGGAGCATCACAAATGTGGCAGCGCTCAGGGCCCCCGAAGCTCTCGGTCAGGAAAGGGGATGGAGCAGGGAGCCCCTCCCTGCCTGGAGCATTTCCACCCCACCAGTCTCCTCCATGGCTTGTTTGGTTTCCCTTGTTTTAGAAAAATCTCTTTTTTTTTTTTCCCTTAATGCAGTGTTTTCTCGTGCGTAGTCTCCTAAATGAATGCACAGGCTGTTTCTGGCGTGCTTTAAACCTTCATGCATTTTTAATGATTTACAAGGAAAAGAATTTTTTCTCTCTTTCTCTTTTTCCTTCTATTCCCCCCCTTTTCCTCCTCCTTGATTCCCTTTTTCTTTCTTTATGAAAAAAAAAAGGTAATGACTTAATACATATCAAGTGGAATTGCTGGTTTGTGGTGACGGTTTTATAATTCCAGGTTCAAGTTTTTTCTATTTAATTATGCACTATAATTCTCATGAACTATAATGCAATAACAAAAGCATGCACCAGGGTTGGCACAAGTCTGTTCTTTATTAGCATGAGTATGGGTACAGTGCTTTATGTGTGAAATAAAATATTTGGACCTGATGCTGAGTCTGTTTCTTTAGAATTACACTGAGCGCTTCTTCCTTTCAAACACTGAAGCTGAGGCTCTCTGTTCCCTGTCTGGCCTGTTTCTTCCCTGATAAATTCAGTTGTACTTCATTTCATGAAGCCTTATTTGTCTGTAACTGCTTTTGTAATGCCTTAATTGAATGGAGGGTTCATACATTAACCTGAAGTCCTCTATAGTATCTTAGTTTATGAAGGTTAAAAGTGATTAACTGATGAAAGGCTGCTTGCTGTAAATATTGACATTTCACCAACCTGCCAGGGTTTTGATTAGCTCCTGAAGTTGCCTTAACATTTTTGTTTATCAGGTTATCAGCATTTCCAAAAGCTTATAAACATCAGGACTTTTCTCATGCCAATTAATGTTTCAGACCCTGAAGGCAGTGCAAAACAATAAATGGTGAGTACATTCATCACCTTTGAGTGGGACTGTGTGTGTAATATTAAGCTTGACTGTAAATATTGGCACAAACTGGACTAATTGTGCAAAAATTATTCTCGCAGGCGCTGTATTTCCTTTTCATTCACTTTTGACGATACTGTTTGTAAATCATTCTGGTTTTTGGACAGAATACTCTCTGGAGCAAGCAGGACTGCTTTTTACAGCTGCAAATGGTTTATTTGCAGGATTCTGCCTTGCCCAAAAGCAGCTTGGATTTGACAGCAAGTGCTGGTGAACTTTGTAACGTTTGTAGCTGGTGTTTTAGAGAATTCCTCTGAAATCTGCCTTTGGTCCTGGCTCTGACTTCCTCAGCATTTCCATAAGTGTTGCTGGCAATGAATATTTAACCCTTCTGCTTACCAGAATCTCGTAGAGATTAAAAGCTCCCTGGCCTGTAAGAAGTCAGATTTTGTGAGATGGTTACCTTTGAAATGCCTGAGGAGTAGAAAAATGATATCAAAATGATATCAGGTAACTTAAGTAACCTGTCATGCAGCTTGTAAAGTCAATTTTATATATATATGTGTGTGTGTGTGTGTATAGATATATAGAATAAACAAATGAAATGCACCTTTAGCACTCCTTACTGCAAATTTCTCACAGGTGACCCAGATTCACAAACATGAGGGGAAATCCTCCCAAACACTCAGGAGCAATATCAGGGGCAGTTAACCGGTGTGGCTGGGTGATCCCAGGGCTGGGAACTGCTGGGATGTGCAGAACTGTTGGGAATCTCAGTTAAAAACTCTCCCTGCTCCTTCCCAAGCAGCCCCAAACAGCTCACACCTTCTTTATTTTAAATCAAATATTGTTCTTGGGGGTCCAGGATTCATCCTTTGTGTATCTGTTCCCATCCACAGATGTGGGGAAGGAGCTGCCTTGGTTTGTATCAATTTTTTTTTTCCAATATGTTTTCAAGGTTGTGTTTTCCTTTAAAACTGTGTTTTGACCTGCCCAAAACTATTTTCTTTAATGTTTGGGGGCTCCGAAATCCTTCCTAATGAAGGTGAGCTTTCATCTCTATCCATGAACATGAATAATACTTCTGAAGTACTTGCAAGAGAAACAATTTATAATCTAAAAATATTTAAGGCAATTATGTTATTCTGGGTTAGGGGAAGTACAATGTTTGTGCTTCTATTTTTTCCTACCCAAACAATTTAATATGCATTTTTTTTTTTATTTCTGTCATCCTGGTCTGAACTTCTCAAGGGCTTATGTTGCATTTAAGGCATGAATGATGAAAATATTAGTTATGGACTCATAAACTTCACCCTCAAGAGCTGTGCCATGTTGCAGACTCACTTGTAAGTGGACAGAGAATTTCACAGCAATTCCCAGAGCTGT
Source organism: Ammospiza nelsoni (assembly GCF_027579445.1). Classification (NCBI taxonomy): domain Eukaryota; kingdom Metazoa; phylum Chordata; class Aves; order Passeriformes; family Passerellidae; genus Ammospiza; species Ammospiza nelsoni. Next base: position 15,173,676 of record NC_080648.1, read on the forward strand.
GACACCATCAAGGAGCAGTTGCAAAGAAAGCTGTGTGCTGAAACTTGTGGTGAGGCAAAAAATCAAAGAATAATTTCTTTTGGTATTAGGTAACAAATCTAAGAATGATTTGGTTTACCAATATTTCACTGATTCAGAACAATTTTCAGTAAAGAAAGAGATGTGATGGTTTTGACTGAGTTCTGCTGTCCTCCTCCATCCCTGACTGCATTTACTGTCCCACAAGCCTTTAGTTTAACCAAACCTTTTTTGTTCCCTCCATGTCATTCCCACTCAACCACAGGAAATAAACATCTGGACACAGACATCCTTCTGTTCCATCAGCCAGGAGTGCAAGCAAGCACCAGGCCAAGTTCTCCAACCAACACATTGTCCCACGTCTCTGGAGAGGAGGAGGGTAAATAAATCACCTTCTTTTTTGTATAAATGCCATTCATACTGACACTGTGCTGTGTTTTAGTAAAAACACTCTAAGGTGTGCTGCTTTAATCTTAAGAGGACAATGTCTTTACCTTTTTTTTTGCTACTTGATGTGTTCCTAAGGGTGTGCTGCACGTTCAGCTGCTGGTTTAATGCTGACTGAGCCTTTTTCATGTTTCAGCTGTCTTTGATACCTGGTTTTCCTACTTTTGTGCTCAGGTTTTAAAGTGAACCTGGCGGCTGAGTGCTGCAAAGGTGGGGTGGCTCCCTAAATTCTCTCTTTGAGTCTCATATGTGTGTAAAAGATGTGTTGCTGCCTGCTCTGAGGGGTGGGCACTGTAACTGGGTGGGAAAGCTGAAGGCACTGCCAACACCAACATCTGCCTGGCATTAGGGCAGGCAGGTTTCAAAGGCACTGAAACTGCCAAGTTCCTCTGGAAGTGAATGGGTGTGTGCCATCCCTTTGAACTCCTTGCAAAATCCAGCCTCTGTTGGCTGGGAAAAGGAAGCTTAACCTTTTTGTGTCAGCTCCACCTCCCTCACCTCTTTATGATGCGCTGAAAAGTGATCCTGCACCTCCCTGAAAGAGAGATCTCCCTGAACACCCATCCTGCCAGGTTGAGCCACTTCCATGAGTCACTGCTGGAGAGGCTTCCCCTCCTTTTGACTGAAAGGTGTTTAATGAATTTCATCTGAAATATATCCTGAATTAGTAACAGCCAGGCTGATGTAGCTATTCTGGTGCTGGGTGTCAGAAAGAAGTTTAAAAAACCCACAAAAGGTGCTTTACACAACTGAGCCTCTGGAAGGATGAAGCCAGGGGGCTTTCCTGGGAGCAGAGCTTCTCCTCTGCCTCTCTGGGTCCCATCCCAGCAGCAACAACCCCTTCTATCCCTGTTACCTGGTGCTGGCTTGCAGCACTGTGACACCCATGGCATGGCACAGCCAGCCCTGCTGGGATGGATTATTGATGCTGAGGAAATGGGAGTGTTACAAGGGCTTTGTTCAGAGCTGCTGAGCCAAATAACAGTGCAGAAGTAGCTAAAAGCAGGGAGTGCCCATAAATTCACAAATGTGCTTGTTTAGCCATTGATTTAGATGTCTGGCCATTTATTCTGGTTGCCCAAACCTCCAGCTGTATTTTTCTTGTATTTGCAGTGGTGGTTGTAAGTGTTACAGGGAATCATGTGGGGAAAGCAGAAGCTCAAAGGCAGCTGCAGAGGAGCATTGCCTGGAAAGCTGCTCTCAGAGCCTAGAGCAGGTAGGGTGGAAAAAAAGGAGATTTGTGTGTCCCCATGAACCTGTCTCCAGCCACCAGGGAAAACAGTGAGCAAATCCTTCTAAAGAAATCTTTAAGGTTGTTGGGGCTCCTGTAAATTGATGTAAGACGGCATGTGATGTAAATGATGTAAATTGATGTAAGCTGGCATCCCAGTTGGAGAGGGTCCCCCAAAGACACACATACCTGCATCAGGCAGGGGTTTCAGCAAACCACAGCCCCTCTGTCCCCCCAAAAAACTGATTCAAGGAAGCTGCAGGAGTTTGGAGCATGGTTTGGTGGATGTGCCAGAGGTCAGTTCTTTGGAGCCTGAGTCACGTTCCCATAGACTCCATGTAAGCCTCTCCACTGATTTCAGGGCTTTGTATTGGTCCCTTATCTGTGATTAAAACATTTTGAAATGAAACTTGGCAGGAAAGCCAGGTGTGAGTGTTATTCTCCTGGCACAGAGCCAGCACAGCCCCTGGTCTCCAAAGGTTTGTGGCCTTGGGTTTTGCACTCCTTTGCCTATTGTTAGAGCAACATCCTTCTGTTTCGGACTGTTTTTTTTTTTCTATTTGTAGAAGTGACTGGCCTTGCTGCACACATGGAAGTTTTAATAATTATCCCCAAGCAGCTCTGAGAGTTTTTTAACATGGAAACAAGTTCTACATTACTTGTTAAATTGGTCAAATTTCAATAAAGTCAGGAAAACATCTTGAAAACAGCATGAATATAATTTACAAAGAAAACAATCCAAGCGTTACTGCCAAAGAGTTTTCCAACAGGAAGGAAGAAAGAATTTCTCTTTCCCCCCACACAGAATGACTGTACTCTACGTTAAATTAGTGGTTTTGGGAGTGAAGGAAACCACCACAGGATCCACAATGTTAATAAGAGAGAAGCTGGTACCCGATGTGAGGATAGGTCTTGATTCTTTGTTACCTTCCTAGCTAGGCTGTATGAATCCTGGCTGCCAAAACTCATTCCTGCAAGTACCTCTGCATCAGCTTTTCATCCTAGAGGAGCTCTTGCTTGCTGTGTTTTTAAGTGCAGCAGTCAAACTCTGTGCAGGGGCTGAAGTTTGGATTCTCAGCAAGCATGAGATGCCCTCTTTCCCCTAATACCACATTGTCCTTTAATTAATCTGCTGAATCAGAGCCTGCATGAACCAAATCCAAACCCATGGGCTGACCTGTCCCACTGTAAACCTCTCTGGAGTCCTCAGATCAATGAAGCTCAGTGCCCAAACCACGCTGCTCTGACCCTGGCTAAAGGGTCTCAGATGAAACCTTTGTGATTTTCCTACTCAGAGTAAAAAGATGGGCAGCATAGCAGAGCACTGGCAGCAAATATAATGCTTATTTCTTAACAAAGTAAATTCTGAGGCCTACATGCTGTGTTACACATCCAAGCCATGGAAAGGGGTTTTTACAAGTAGGTACTGACTGAAGGCATTATTGTTGTAATTGCTTGTACTATCAACTGCACTACCTGAAAGGGAAATATAAACCAGACCCAAACTGGCCTGATGATAGAAGGAGATGTAAAACTACAACTGTGTCTGGTGACCACATTTCGCAATTTTGAGATGCTTTTGCACTGACATGAAATGTAATCTTTCCAAGTTTTTTGCAATATGAAACTCAGACCTCAAGATTGGGGTCTGGACTGATTGCACATTTTCCCCTTTTGTTAAGGGTACAAGTTAGTCCACGCTGAACTTCACCAACTTTTCTGCTGAAATCTCACATGAAATCAAAGTAATTTTTGCAAAACATTTTCTTTTTGGTAAAAGGATGATTTTTTTCACCAAACCTTTTAATAAGAGCAGATCCAATACATTTTCTCTGTCAATTTTTACATAACCTTCTACTGAGGTTCCTTTGCAACTGATAAAGAATGGGAGAGTTCAAAATCCACAAATAGATTTTTGGAAGAGCTGTGTTTTGCAGTGAGGCTGCTGCACTGTTTAGTGTATGGCACTTTCAGAAATGTTGTGAGGTTTAATTAACTAAAGCACTTTATCATCATTAGAGAAATGCAGTTCTACGAGGTTATTACAAGAATTTCTAAGGGCAACATCTGTATAGGAAAGAATTAAAATTTCAAACTGGTGACAAACTATTGTTTTGCTACCAATAGCATTGTGGGGAGAAACATGGAATGGGCACAGCTACTTAATTAAATTATTGTGCACTTTTTTTCCTCTTCACTGTTATTTTAACAGCTGTGCTCCATCTCTGAGGCATATTTTTCTTTATCTTTGGCCACTTTGTCAGAGTTGGCAGAAGAAATCTTAGGTGGGGTTCTCTTAGCGAATTAAACAATGACCAAAACTTTGCTCATTTCTTCCATCATTATTTCAGATTTCCATGGCTTCATTTTGACTGAGCAATATATGGCTCTGCTCTGGAATATGGGCGCAACTCAAGGACTGTAGGGCCTTCAAGGGCCTGCCTTTTTCAGAAGAGTGCTCAGGGAGTGCTCTGCACCATCCACCTACTCACAAAGACAAAAGCTTTTACAGCATTTTAAAGTGCACAAAAGTGCTCAGGTCTATAGTTTGTGTTCAGGCAAAGTAATGCACTGATGAGATGGATTTTATCTGAGCAAGGTAACAATTAGGGGTAGTAAATACTGTTTAATATAAGCTGTTTGTGATCCAAACAATTCCAGTACTTTCTATTTCTTCATTTTAGTGCCTGGTGACCATCGGAGGATTTAATTTGCCAATAGATGCCACAAATACCAAAGGCACCTCCATCTGCTGCTGTACAGAATATGATCACAGGAAAAACCCAGGTACTTGCCTTTGCTAATCTCTAAAGTCTCCTTCTGGCAAGTTTGGCAAACTTGTGTAAGAAATCTCTTTTTGAAGCTCACACTTGCATTCAGGGTTTGTTGTTTGCTTGTGTTGGTCTCGGTGCAGAGTGCTGGCAAAGGGGGCAAGGAGCAGGACAGGTAAAAACAGCACAGAGAAATGTCAAGAGAGGAATCTGAGTAGAGTTTAAGGAAGCAAAATGCTCAGGAACTGGGAGCAGTGGGAGAAGAGGGTCCCAGAAAGTGGGACCATGGCACTCTCTATTTTTTTACAGAAAGTTCCAAGTCTATTGTAGCCCTGTTGAAGTGAGGGGAGAACGACCATCCTATAATGCATCGAACTCAACTTTATTGATCGATCAGCCAGTTTAAATAATAGTGTTAATGAACTTCATGCATATTCCAAAATCCAGGTATATGATAGGCTAACAGAGAAAACTCTAACCACTCCTTTTGTTTTACAATACCGTTGATTGTTTACACAAAATAAAACCAGTGTTCCCACTGTGATATGAACGGTTCCCAAAACTTCCACATCTGTTCCCAGGGTGCCATCTTTTCCCAGAGAGGGTGTTTCACTTGTTATGGGAAGACTGCCTGAGAACCTTATTGTTTATACAATGATGCCTGAGAGAGACTAATTGTTTATAGAAGTCAGGCTGGGAACTGCTTTGGAACTGCTTCACAGCTACCTGTTACTTTTCTCTCAATTGCATGGCTTCGTGGCCTTTTTCCTCAAGCCATGCCTGAACTAAACTCTCCACATAGCCCCTGGGATCTCATGGTGATGGAAGGTTACTGGTTGCTGTTACAGATTTCAGGAATGTCTCAGGAAAACCTTCCCCTCTGGTGTTCAACAGAGCAAAAAAAGGCCAAGTTTAGATGTTTAGAGAGATGCAGGTTGCAGTGCCCTGGTGTCAGCCCTGTTTCCCCTGGGTCAGTGTGGTTTAGCCTGTTCACTGCACTCCTGACATTTGTTTGTGGCTGCTGAGGTCTTGGGCAGAGGGAGCTCTATCACAGGGTGTCAGCCACAGCCTGACTTTCCCTTCCTTTCTCTTTCCCTTGCAAAATTTCAAAAACAAATAGCCAAAACCTCCCTGTGCCAGACAGGCTAAACCACCTGCAAGCTGCTCCAGAAAATCTAAAAAATGCCCATGAATGTGCTGGGCAAGGTTTTGTGGGCCAGCTGGTATTGGTGTGTCCCTGGAGATTCCTTAAGGGACTGCAGCAGCACACAGAGCCTTCCCTTCCTCTGAACTCTCCCTCAGCTGCTGACAGCCACATCCCTGTGAGTTAATTCCAGCTGTACACCCAGAGCTGAGTGTTGGCATGGCTGTGAGGATGGCAGCTGCTCAGGTGCTGTGACACCTGCCCATCTCCAGTGGAAAATACAGTCAGTCAGTGCCCAGGTGTGACTAAACCTTCCTGCAGGAAGCTCTTCACCCAGTGCCACTTGCTGGTGTCCCTTATTGCTGCTGTGCTGAAGCGTTATGATGATCTTTTGGCAATCTCTGATAGAAAAAATAGGACTCCAATTTGGAGCACAAAGAGAATGCTCAAGGAATCTATCATTATTAATCCTGCTGTCAGTTTTAATTTTGGGGACATTACCTCACTCAACACTCGTTGGAGAGAGCTGCCAAAAATGGTGATGTCATCATCACCAGGCACATCTGACCCTGGCTGCTGATTGCCAGTGTTGAGTGCAAGTTAATAAATCCCCTGGTACCTGGATACACTCTGGAGTTTTATTACAATGCAGGCATTCCATGATACCCCAGTAATTAAACAGTCTGGGCAGGAAAGGAACCAAGCCACCATTTTCTCCTGTTCAGAGGAATTACAAAATATAATTGTCTTTCAGGTCAGCTTCGTACAACTGTCATGTAAACCTGTGTCTGGATTGTGAGGAAAATTTGGATGTAGGCAGAGATTCAAGATGAAATATAAGTGAGAAATCAGATCTGCTTCCCCAGATCGACATTTGCAGAACAAAGTGGCTCCTGACAGTCAGGGCACTCCACCTCCAAGAGCCAGGAACATTTCCATGTCTAGGGAAAACTGCAATTCTGACATCTACATATAGATTTTGGAGTGAGGATCCCACCACTCTGTCTCCCTGCCATGGGAATTTTGGGTGCTGTTCCCTAGTACAGCAGAACATCCCAGTCTGAACCTTGTCTCAAGTCCTGAATAGGCGCAACATAGATTTCTTGTGAGTAAGTGATCTTAGCCCATCTCCAGATGTAGCCACAAGATGAGACAGACACAGCATTCATAGGGTTGCCACATTGCCATGGCATATTTGTACTTCTCCCAAATTTATAGAGCCCATTGAATAAAGGAGCAATTGAAGTCATGTTGATGAAGCAAAGCCTTTGAAAATGAGAGTAGAGCTGGGGACTTTCACACCAGAGAAAGCTTTCAAGTCACGCTTGTTTGGAGCTGACATCTGTTTACCTTCAGAGGTCTATAAATAATATTACCTTTCCTCTTTGCTGACTGCTGGAGATGATGCTTTGCTTCTGTTTATAGACCCCCTCCTCCTCTATCTTGGTGTTATCTGGCTGAGCAATTTGACATCATCATCATCACAGAGGTTTCTCTATCTCTATAGCAATGTGTGATGATGCCACAAACAGAGGATTATGCAATCTGTGTAGGCTCAGATGGAAGGAGAGGCAGGGCTGGGACTTCTGATTTAAGCACAAATGTCTCTAATAACAGTAAGGGGAATACAGAAACTTGTTAGCAAAGGAAACATTTTTTTGTTATAAATAATCTCTTTTCCAAGATTTCTTGTGGTGGGAATGTTCCTCCTTATACACATACATGTATTATACATGCACAGTCATAGAAAGGCATATTTGTGTGTAAATGAATATATGCAAATACAAAATCATTCCTAGGATTTGTAGAGGTGTTGCCAGTTCCCTGCTCACAAACTCTAAAGCATCCAGGATCTCCTGAGGTTCACCCATCCCAAGCAAAAAGGTGCTCTGGGTCTGCCCAGACCTCACACTCCCTTCTCAGGCCCTGCCAGCCCTGTCCTCTGTGACATCTGGGGACACTGCTGTCCTTGGCTGGATTGGATTTCTTTGGATTCTCCTTGTTCAGACCCACCCATGTCTTTTACCAGGTTTGTCCTGTGGTAAAAGCACAGCAGAAATATCAGGGGAGTTCAAAAATCTCTGCCTTCCCAAAAGCTGTTTGGAAAACCCTAAGAAAATGCCTTTGTTGCCTTCTCCATGCCTCAGTTTCCCTAACAATAGGGAAAATGAATCTCATTCTTAGGGAGGCACTGAGGATAATTTTGCTCTTGTTTCTGTATCTGACATTTTGGGGAAGGCATCCATGGAGACTTTGGAAAACATGCTTGTTTATCTTATTTTTATTGAACATATGAATGCATCCTATCTAGCACATGTTGTCAGAATCAATAACTGTGTCTTGTTACCAGTTTTTCCATTTATGGCATATTGTCCTGACATAGCTGTAAAACCTCAATGAATATGGTTTTAATAACCCAATGGTATTTAATGTACAATCGCTGTCTTATTAAGTCTAAATTAAATCCTTACTTGAGACACTTAATTTAAAGTGTGACTGATCTTTTCCTGGCCTGGAAGGAGATACTTAAGTGACACTTCTTCCAATTTGGCTACATGGCTGGGAGGGTGGGATTTAAATAATATATTTTGATGATACCACTCATCTGGTTAAAGCTGAATTGCATCATTTTATGAACATTCAGAGACAGGATCAAATTAAACCCAACTTCCCACCAAGTTAACTCAGCTGAGTTTCAGAGCTTAATAGTGCATTCAAAACACACACTTATTGTGACTATCCACTCATCAGCATCTGCTTGGCTTTTCCAAAGGAAAAAATGAACTGCACCATATTTTTCTACTCAGAGCCTCTTGTGGGGTGCCTTTAGAGTTGACAAAGACAAGGCTTACATTCTGCTGTGGGCACACTAATAAAATAAACCTAATAAAATAAACATTACATGCAATAACGATGCTACTAAATCTAAGTTCAATGTGTAGCTAAAGTGTTACCCACAGATCTATTTAGAGTGATGTGCCTGGACTCTTTTTCCATCCTTTTCCAACCCAGAGTCACATAAACATTTGCTAAATTGAAAGCGTCGTCAGAACCAATGGGAGCTCCACAAGCAATTTTGGCACGTGCAGAGCTGGGGAGGGCACTGAGCTCGGGGATAAATGACATGCTGTCACTTCTCTGTGCCAAGGCCACCACTGAAAAATGGCCAAACCTGAGAGTTTGGAAGGAAATTTCTGAACAAAAATGCCTGGTCAGACCCTGGACAGCATCACATATATTGTGTCTGTGCTTTGTGGTTGGGCCACACAATGATCATCAGGTTGGATTAATGCAAATTGTGCAGCTGAAAGTGCACAGGAAAGGAAAACGCCCTTTAGTACAGGCAGATGTGGAGTTTCAGTTTGATATTTGGGAAAAGATTGCACTGGGAGCCAGGGGAAGAAGGGGCAGTGGGGTAACTTCTGGCAGGATTTTAATTTCCCTCTCTTTTTAGCCTCTGGATCTTTGACAGCACTGATGGAAAGTTGGGCAGGGCCATCAGGACTGTAGCTCTCAGCTCAGATTCCAGCTGCATCTGAAGCTACTCTCTCTGCATTATTTATTGAAAATAAAGTCTGGAATATTTCAGTATAGAGTGGAAGCTTGTAACAAAGCAAAACAAAATAAAAAAAAAAAAGGAAAGAACTTTCCTAGAATTTCAGCAATCTTTTTATCTGTGTAAAAATATTCTGCTAAGCAGTCTCTGTATTTGCTGGCTGCCATGGCTCTTTGGGCAGTCACTGGAAGGATTCAGTGGAGTTGCTGAAGGAATGTGCCCTCAAGAGGTGCTCTGGACAGGTTCTGTTCCATGTCTGTCCCCATATTGAACAAATTCGTTTTTTTAATTTTTTTTTCTAGTGAGCTTGGTGGTGTTGCCTGTTTTTAGAATGAACTTGCTCTTTGCACTACTTCAGGATCTTTATCAAAGCCCTGGCTGCTGGATTCATGGCATTGCACAAGAGCTGCTTCTGTCACTCAGAAAACCAAAGGAAAACCCAGATCCAAGTGGTTTCAGGGGTAGGGACCAAAACCAGAGGTCAAGCATGGGGACAATGCAAGCCTATTCCTCTTTCCAAGAGCCTCAAAGCTCGCTGTGAAGTGTTGTTCTGACTGCTCTAGAGGATGGAAAGTGCTTGGAATTGGCAGTAGTGCTGATGTGTGCAAAAGGGGCAGGACAAGGGCAGTTCATGGCAAGGGTCTCTCTAAGGTGAGAGGTTCCAAACAGGTGCTGGAGTTCTGTTTGCAGAGTGCTCAGAGCTGTCTCTGAATTAAAACTTTGGGATTTTGCAATGCCAGTTACTGTGTGCAACCTCACAAGGGGCTGAGGATAAAGCAAGTGTTGTTGCAATACAATCTTCTGAAAATCACAGCCTGTCCTGAAAGCAAGGAGAATGTGCTCAGCTCAACGTCACCACCAGCAGAGCCTAACTGAGGGCAGTATAACACTTCAAGTGAAAATATTTGTGTTCCTATTATGTCTTCCATCCAAGAACTTAATGGCTATTTGCTTCAGCTCAGTCCTGATGATTGATTTCTCCTGGATGCTGGGGTGAGAATTGTTTTAACAGTTTACAGATGGACAAATGAAACAGGGAGGTGTCCGATGCATTGCCCAGCACCGTGAGCTAAGCCAGTGGCAGAACAGTTGTATCCCTGTTTGATCCCAGCCAGGTTTATTCCTTCTTTTTTTTCATTCTGTAGTAATTTGACTTCTTCCCTAGCATGTGTACAGTTTAATAACTGCATCACAGCCACAGGAAATGATGAGGCTGAAGACACTGATGAAGACCTTTCATAGTGATATTTATTCTTCTTGTTCTAAATCTGGAATAATCCTTATTGCAATAATTTCAGTTCTGTGAGATTTATTAGCTTTGCACGGTTGTTGCTGCTGCTGTGCCTGTGTATTTAACAGTCTTCCAAATAATTTACTCAAGCTCACAAGTTTTAGGAGCTTTTCCAGGATGAAAGAGAAGGGAAAGTAATATGTTCACCCAGAGTGTTTTCTCTGTCCCTCTTTTGTCTATCATTAATTAGGAAGGGTTTCAAGTGATAAAACCAGCTTGTTGTTATAAGTCATCCACATGCTAAATTAAAGTGGGCAAACTGACATGGCAGTTAAACCCTCAAAGCCTGAAATCAATCAATAAAATCTATGGAAAATTACTCTGAGCAAATTAACATCCTTTAATACATAAATGCAATTTTTTTTTCTATGTCTCTGCATAAAAGCTAGTCAGAAATTTCTTGTGCATCCCAATTTCATCCCAAGACAGGCACTACAAACTCTCCTCTTTCCACCTGCATCTCTTCACAGGAGTCCATAACTCTGGAGTGGTGATGCTGGGGTAAAGCAGCTGAATGAGGTTTGTGCAGTGTCCTCACTTTCTGGTAGTTTTTCCTCAAAACATCTCTTTGACTCTTTCCTTAAATCTGATCACTCCAGCCCCACTGAATGTGCACACAGAGGGGACAACTGGATGCAGAGAGCTTCGAGGAGCAGAGCTGGTGCATCAGAGAGGTTTGCACAGCAATGGAACTTAATGGTTTCTGGGGGCTGAGGACAAACACCATCCATCTTTCTGTGTACTCTTGCAAGCACTCAGCATTAATATCTGAGGGCCTTTTAGTGCCACTGAAGAATTTATTCTCACAACACCACTGGGAGAAGGGATTTCATGGCTTTAATTTCAGCGTCAGTAAGAATTTGAGAAACTGAGCCATAGGGCTGTTGCTTTCCACTCAGTTCCTGTCTATGGGTATTGGCAAAAGATTACCAGATGAGATAAATGAACTAGAGAGTGTCCCAAGAATTCTATTCCCTTCCTATGCAGCAGTGTTTCGAGAGCTTTGAAGACTTTGTGTGTGTGCAATTGTTTCAGATTTGGGCTAAGTCACCCCAGATAGAACGTGTAACAGGCCAACAAACTGAAGGGTTGGGGTGTTTTTAATTGAATGGTCAAAAGCTGAGTTTGCTGAAGGAGAAAAGAATCTGAGGTTGTGAAATGCAGGAGTTCATTTCTCTGCCAATAAAGCTCTGGAATGAGATTTCTAGATGTTTCCTATCAATAAATTGTTCTAATAAAATGTCATCTTTACGCAAATTGAAATTTTTTTGCAGGAAAATACTGACTTTGCTGAGTTGCCCCCTCCCCTTGGGAAAATTTAAACAGGGCTTCCTGGCTTCCTGCTAGGAAGAATTTTGCCAATTTTATTTTCTGCCTGAAGGGAGAAAAACAAATTGATGCATGTTTTCCAACAGCCAGCAGAGCTGGGAGGAGGAAGGAAAGGCCAATTGCCCTGGCTGTGTGCCTGCCACACAGCGTGGTCACCTCTGCCCATTGGGCTGGGCGGGACAAACAGGGGCAGGGGTCCTGCAGGGATGCTCTCCAAAACCTGCCCAAAACGCTAGAGCCAGTTTGGATGAATGTTAACCTATTTTAAAGTACAATTTTAAAACCCCCTTTTTGTTTGTTTGTTTGTTTGTTTTGGTTTGTGTTTTTTTTTTTTTTTTTAAGGAAGGATGGATGCAAATTCATTTAAATTTTTTTCCTCCCATTGGAATGGCTTTGCACCTTCTGGACTAGTCCCTTCATGCAACAGCTACAAGGAAGCTGAAAGGACAATTGCTTTTGAGAAGTCTACAATACCTTGGCAGCTGGAATTCCATCAGATAAGCAATATTTGATTAATATTGGACACTAGGAGGAGACAAAATGGGATAGTATGGACATATTGGAAAAGCACTCACAAGAGCTACTCATGGATTTGCAATATTCCAGCATGGGTTGCCAATGCTGCATTAAAATAATGCCTCAAAAGCAATTCCTTAGACCCAGTCCATGATAAGCTGATGAGCCACCCCCTCCTCCATCCCACATATCTCCTTCAGTGATATTTCCACCCATTTCCTCTATCACCAGTAGCTCGAGCAAGGTTAGTTCAAACAAATTTAAAGCAGGGATAAGTATTGCCAATTCAAATCATGTGTGTTCCAGTCTGTCCCTGGGACTGTCCCCAGGGCAGGGATCCCTTGCTGAAACAGGTCATTTCCTCTCTCTAGGTGAAAAGAATCAGGTGAGTGGTGACAAAGAAAAGGCAGGATAAGGATCCCAAAGGGCAGAATCAGGAAGCAAGAAAAAGGTTTGCAGAGCAAGGAAGGCATTCAAGATTTTGCATTTCTTGTCTCATTGCATTTTACTCCAAATCCTGCCACAACCTTCCAGGAGGAGGGGGAAGGGCAGGGGCTGATTTGCATCTTATGTTACTGCTGACAGTAGGAGGTCTTAATTGGGGCACCAAAGAGCAGGTGTATGCTAACGTTAATCTTCCCTTTCACCTGTCACTCATGCAATGAATGTGATCTCTCCCTCTCATTAGCAGCCCTCTGTCACATGCTGGGGAGCTTTGGAAGGGTCCCTCTGAAACTTGTTGGGATTGATTTTCCTGCCCGTGCTGCGTTATTATTGCCAGACCCCGGACAAGCGCTCCCAGGGAACACATCTGCCCGGTGGAGGTATGGATAAGCACTGCCTAATGGCCTCAAATTATGTGTGCCTTGTGGAGAAATGATCAGGAATCCGTGTATTGGCCTGAGGATAAAGAGATAGGGACCGGCTTGTTTCGAAAATAACGCATTGTGCGCTCGAGTGTTACAGAGATGACCTTAGGAGGAAAGTTAATTTAGCAAAGATACTCAATTTGGTGTTATCTCCAAATGTTGATTCCTGGAATCATTACTCACTCTGTAGTCAGGCAAAACTTCCCTGGATTTCAAGGACTCTAGCTGGAGCCAAGAGGAAATTGGCCTGAGAGAGGATGAAATAGTAACTCCAGAATTTGGACCTCCATCTCTTGCAGTTCACCTATCACAGCCTAATCCTTTGCTTGAGCCATGCAGAGTATTAGGAAACAACTCTGAGCAGCCAAGAGCAGCTGAACCTGCTTTGCTTTGCTCTTTGTGCACCCTGAACTCTGTGTCTTGTGAGGAACCTGCTGTGAGGACAGAGATCTCTGTCTCCCAGCCACACATTTCTCACAAAGAGAGGGGCAAAAAGGCAAATCACCTCACAAGGAATTTATCTGAGCTTTTCACATTCTTCTAGTGCTGCTCTGGAACACGTTCCACTTTGGTTCACCCAGAGGTGAAATAAATAATTATCTTTGGGGGAAAAAATTCACATGGTTAAAAGTATTATTTTCTGAGAGCAACAGTTTGTTGGCTGTGAGTGGGATCCAGGGGGATGAGCATCAGCTGCAGCCTGGGTTCTGACTCAGAGCAGAGTCCCGTGGGAATCACAGCTGCTCCAGGGCTCCAGTGTTGGTTATTTCCTTCAGGATGATGATGGCTGGCCTCTTCTTTTATCATTCCCCTCCGTTGTTGGGAGGTGGCTTTCTTTATCATCAGATTCCTTCCAAAAGCAGTAATACTGTGATTCAATAGAATGGAAACCAAGAAACAAATGGGACTGACACATTACATTAGTAATGTAATTTGAACTCATAATCTGTATTTTCCTTGCTGAGGTTGGGTCATGGTATGAGACTTTTCTCTTTTCTGAGATTGGAGGAAAAAAACCCCTGTAATATCTAATTGTGCAGCTCTTTTTGGGATAAAATACTCAATATTCAGTCTCCTGTGGAGGAAAACAAGGACTTTAAAGGAAGAACCAATATTCACTTTTAGAAGAACCAATATTCCAATAAATGTGGCAAAAATTGTGACGTCCACCCCGCACTTCTAATTTCTCCATTGGATAATGGAAAGCATTTTATCTAAAATATACTGTCACCTTATTGTTTATCTTTTAGTGAATTTTAAGAATTGAATTCTTCAATTCTTGTGTTTACCTAGTGTCCTACAATCAAGCAATTGCCAAAACTATAAGGGACAAGCACAGAATCAGGAATAACATGATTGATTTTAAGCATATAAACGTTACAGACCTCAAAATTTGGCAAAGTGGGACAGGGAAGTGCCAGACTCAATGAGATACCTACAGTAAGGATGTGCTTTGCCATGATGCTGGATGGGAGTCTAAAATCTCTGTTATTCCAGTCCATGAATGTGTTGTCTTGAAATGTACAAGCTGCAATTAAGAGCTATTGGATAATAACTATGCCATGAAAACGTCCTAAACTATTAAAGAGCTGAAGATGATAGTGTGCTTTTAATGTTTCACATAAACCATTTGGGATTTGAAGAACTTTCAGTGCTTGTGACGAAGTTGGAATATATCCTTGCTTGGGTTAAAGGGAAGGAAGAGAAAAAGCCCTGAATTAAATTTTTGAGCTCTGCACCCTCCAATTTTTTACATGTTGCTCAATTCTAAACAGGGAAAATAAAATCAGCTTTGTTCATGAGCATATGCTTTTGACTTTTTTTCTTCTTGGAGCCTGTGAATTATTAATAAACTAATTTCTCTTTATAGTTCAATCTTTGGAGACTTAAAGCGCTCACTCAAATGCACTGAACAAGAGGAATGCTTCAGCTCCAGTCAGCTCCCATCTTCTTTGGAAATGCTGGCCTTGAGGTATCTTTGAGTCTTTGAAATCAATCTTTTATTCAGCCGGGAATTTCTGATGGCTTGGAGGTCTGGTCTGTTAATTCTGTCTAATGCCCTGTTTAAGTTTGGGGCCTTTCTCTCAGATGATTTTCTCCTTTTGCTTCACTGAAGGACCAAGAGCATCCCTCTCTCCCTTCACTACACCCCTGTTCCTTTGTCTCCAAGTGGAATCAAAAATGTTTTTTGGACTTAACAAGTAAGTGGGGGGTGGGATGATGAAGAAAATACCCAGAGTGGCACCTAGGTGAGATCTTGTGGAGTTTTCCAAAGACATTAATACAGCTTGATCTCTAGGATCAGGAGTGCAGATGTCACTGCAGGGATCCCTGTGCTGTCAAAGCTTTTCATCACTCCTGCATCACCTGAGGGTTTTTCATTGGTTTATCAGTAGCACTATCACGGGTGAGGAAGAGGAGAGGGGGAAATCAGGGAACGAAGGAGGCAAAGCCCTGAAGTCCTGTGTCCACCAGGATGGGAACAGCGTGCAATAACTGGGCTGTCCAGTTTTGTCTGCTGTCCTCTGGATCATTTGGACCAAGATTTGGATCATAGAATAACTGTGTAACATCTTCCATAGAGGGCTAGCATGAACCAGAAATTACAAGACTGGAAGCTGTTTTATTAAAAAATTGTGATTTCTTCTTCCCCAGAGCCTGGGCTGAGAGCTGAACAAACTCATTTCAGTTGTGATCCTGTGAAACAAAAGCTTTCAATGATAAAGCAACATTGTTTGGTCTTTCCATTCTCATGCTTCTAAAAAAAGCTACTAAATGACTGAAAAAGTCCACATGAAATTTAAAAATAGGCTGAGGGACTGGGTTATAAGTCACTGAGCTCCATGTGGTCAAATAAAAACAACTATAGCAAAAAATTACAGTGCTAATTTAAGCTGTACAACAGAATTTCATTACCAGAAATATTTAACTAAAGAAAACCACATTAAGGCAGTGGCCTTCATTAACAAAAACGTCCTGTGCAGAGGTGAATTCCCAGTTAAATTTTTTTTTGGGAAAAAATCAGACTCCTGAAAGAAAATTTAAAACAAAACACTTAAAGAAAAAATACGTCAGGACTTCTCTAATATCTGATGTGTCTCTCTTCCTCAGTTCTTATTTTAGGGCTGTTTGGAGACTCTTGTTCTCCTTTGTGGTGGGATAAATCTGGAGGAGCTCCATTGGATGCAGAGTTGGTGCCGGCTCTGAGCTCTGGTCGTGCAAGGCCATGGTGTGAGCAGGGCTGGTGGTGGCACAGAGGGGCACAGCAGGGTTTTCTGCACACGATTCATTTTCCAGCTCTCTCTGAGCAGCTCTGCAAGGCTGGGAAAACACATCCAAACCTGGGAAAACACATCCAAACCTGGGAAAATACATCCAAACCTGGGAATACACATCCAAACCTGGGAAAATACATCCAAACCCAGGAAAGGGAAATGTTTCACTCTGCTGGGGGTGCAGGGGGATCCCCAGCAAGGCACAAAACCAATTTGATTCCAGCCTCCCGTTGAGGTCGATGGGATTCGTGTACCTCAGCCCATGAAGGTCTTTGGGAAATTCCAGCCATGAAGGTTAATTATAAGCCTTTAATTAATCAGACATTCACTGTGGGCTGAAGTGGTCTGGCTGTCTGAGCTCCGGCAGGTCCTTAATTAACACCACTGGGGGCTGGGGAATAGGGTGACTTTGAGGCAGCTGCAGGTCTCTGGTGAAGCCTGGAATGGGCAAGGCTGGAATGCTCAGGATGGGGGCTGGAGATGCTGCCAGGGGGCCAGGGCTGAGCCCTGGGCTGGGGACAGTGATTTGTGCCATCCATGTCTGGTGCAGTCAGTGAATGAGCCCCACTGGGCTCCCCAAGGTGAACAGGAAAAAATCGAGGTTTCGTTATTCCTTATGCATGAAAAATTAGAATGAATTGGCAACTGGAATAAAAAATCCAAACTGGATGGCTTACTTGGTGAAGCTTTCTAAAACTGCCTTTTAATTTAAAATTGCCTAAAAAATGAGCTAGCAATAAATGATGTCTCTGAACTTTTTTTCAAAAATGTAAAGAACAATTTTTGAACTACATAAGAATTTATCATCTCCTAGGTTTCCCTGGCCAGTTAAACTCTCTACATGTGGCTGGTGCTCTGGAGGTACCTGGGGCAGAGAGGGCCTTGACTCTCTGCAGAATATGGGAATATGGCCTGAGAAAGAACTTCTGGCCTCCCTCAAACCAAAAGCAAAGTAGCATTAACTTCAAGGGATCTGGGATTTCTCTCAAATAATATTATTAGCAATGCTTCAGTGGTCTTTAACTTAATAAAATAAAAGGCAGCATTAGAGACAGATGCTTATGAGGGAATAAAAAAACCATTTTGTTTCTCCCAAAATTACAGGAACTCTATTTTTTTTTTCTCCACACACCTTGCATTTCTAGTAAGAGGCAAAAATATGATGTAGGAGACAAAAACTTTCAGTTGATGCACTGAAACATTTTTAACTATACAAATGATGGAAGCTGCATCCACGAGAAAACCAGAGAAGACTTCTGAAACAATATGAAGCCAACAGGAAAAAAAAAAGAAAATAAATATCCCCATTCCTGGTGGACGCCTGTTTCTTTAAGCAGCTGTTTCTTGTCTCTGAGGTAACAAAGTTGTCATGTGGTGCATCTGTTACCATGGCAATAATCTGTAATTGTGCAGAAAATCCACCAAAGTAGCGTGCAAGTCCTTGGTGAATTGGACAGAGAGAAAAATCACCCCTGTGTAAGCCTTGAATTGATGCTGTTGTGCAACTGCCTTGGCCAAGGCAGCCCAGCTTCACCTCCAGTGAATTTCCCGGATTTATTCTCTCTGTCCAGTGTTTGCCTGGTGTTTAAACACCCTCCCCGCTGCTGGGGGGTCGTGGGCATATTTTCCACCCTCCCCTGCCACATTCAGGGCATTTTACAGAAAGGATCTGGAAACTGCTGCTGGTTTGGCCAAAGGTGCAAAAACTGTGAGTTTTGAGACATTTCTTCCAAGCACAGGTGGTAAAATGGCATTAAATATTGTGCCCTGCTGCAATTGCAATGGGAAGGATGTTCCCATGTTTATTTTATCCCTGTCTCCCAAGGGGGCAGCCCCCAACATCTCCATTGGCTCTGCCTCCATCAGGATGTGTCGTTTCACCACCACCTTGGGAACAGCTCCCACACACCCTCATGTGCACACAATATTTGTATTTATATATAATATATAAATTTAAATAAACCTTCTGCTAGCAGGCCAAGTTCAGAATCCTTTAAAACCAACCAAAATAGAAACACAGAAGGATGGGAAGATGAAATCTGCAGAAGTTTCTGCCCTGCATTAGTCATAAAATAAACTGCTGGAATTTACAAAGAAAATCCTTGAGCATTTTGAGTCATCTGCTCATGATATCATTGGGCTAAAAGTGCTTGCTACTATCCAAATCAAAATGCCAGGGAAATCTCATGAGAATATGCCTCGTGGGCAAATCCCAAAAGGAGAACATCTGGATTTAAGATGCCATTGCCCTGTACTTAACCCTAAGCCACTGAGAAAAATGACTATTCTCCTGCTCTTACTCTCTCTGTGTTATTAGTAAATATTTATACTACACAAGCACCCAAAGGCCTCAAATGAGAGCAGACTTCCATCTTGAGGCTCATGCAGGCCTAACAGTGAGGGGAGCCCCCTCTGATCTGCAGGCCTTGCTCCTTGTTTATTTTTCCTCTCAGCTATGGTGAGATGAGCTGCACCCTGCCCAGCAACTCAGTTGTTGGAATTAGATGAGACCCTCATTTCCTCCACAGGGGAAAAATAATGTGTTTTGTTAAGTGAGCTGAGGCAGCTTAGAGTCAGTGAAACTTTTGTGCCCACATCAGCAGTGCCACCTTTAGCTTTGCCCACCAGGCTCTGATATAACCTCTTTACCCTGAGTTAATAACATAAAACTGCTTTGTCTTCCCTTGTACTGTTAATTAGACTGATGTGGATGATTTAATACCACTCACACTGATCTTCAAGCCTAAACCCAGACCTTCTCAGAGCCCAGCATTTGCAGTGAGTAGATTGAAATTCTCTCCCTCCAATGCAAGTCCCTGCCTGTCTTTTAAGGGTGATTCACCTGCAGAAGTGGGGCTGCACCTGAGGTTGAAAGGACCTTACAGAAAGTCATTTTCCCTCTCATGTGTCCTGCAGCTGAACCCAACCCCACTGGGTGTGTGAGCTGGGATCTGCCTTTTTTCCATCTGTTTTCAAAAGATGGATTCTGACATTTGAGTGGTGGGAGCCTTGTTCAACCATGACCTGAGTCTTCTACAACCATTTCTGAAGGGCAGAGTTGTGACCCCAGTGTAAACTGGATGGAGCTTCCAAAAATCCTTAGCACCTTTGCTCCATACAAACTTCCCTCCAGACTCTTTTGCTTGGTGGTTTCTGGTGAGATGGAAACAACCCAGCAACACCCTGGGTGAGCCTCCCCATTGCTGGAGATGCTCCACAGCTGTGCCCTTCTCAACACATCTGACACAGGGAAAACACACTTACCATAATCAGCTGAAATAGGGCCTGGCCTGGGCTTTCTTGCTGGGAGCCTTGAGCTTATAAAAGTTTTGTGAAGAGCAGAAGGGATGTGTGCTACTTGGTGATGGAGCTTAGTTTCTGTTTGGGAGCAGCATGAGTGCTGCCTGAGGACTATCCCTACATATTGTCCCTAAATTCCTCCTTCCCTGGGGAAGCTGAAGAGAAGGTAAGGGGATGGTGTGCCTACATGCTGAATTTGGGAGGCCTCCAAGGGAAAAGGTTGATTTGGAGCAACACAGGGCTGAGTCTTCCTGGGCTTCTCATGTTGGTTCTGCCCTGAGGATCTGCTGCCCCTCTCCCATCTTTTTGCAACTTTCCTGCTGGACATGCTGAGAGTTTTCCCCTCTGGAAAGAGCCCCCTGGAGCTGACTCACCACACTCCCCCTGCCCTGTGAGATAGGAAAGCTGGTGTGGCCACTGTGGGAAGCCAAGAAGCAGCAGCCGAAGCAGAGCTGCTCTGAAATAAGTGCTTAGGAATGCTCTGACCTCTTGCTTCACTGATGCACCATTTTTTTTAATTTTCTTTTTTGTTTGTGGGTTTGTTGCCTTTTTTTTTTTTCCAGAGAGAACACTAAAAGATCTGTTTGTACATAGCTTTAATCTGTATGCACACATACAGAGATCCAGCCTGGGCCAGGGCTGAAGGAAGGGGCTCCCAGCTCTGCCAGTTGTAGGTGTTTGGGGCTCCAGACAGCTGTGACAAACTGCAGCCTTTTTACTACCTTAGAAAACATAATGGACCACTTTTGTAATTTTAGCTGTAAATGCACTTCTGCTGTATCACAGGACAGTGCTTGAGTATGAGAAAAGAGAGAAATACAAGAAGTGCAGAAATTATGTGGTGACAGGCCAAAGAACAGAGCTTATAACACACCCACGGAGTGTTTCCTGTGAAAACAATATTCTCCTGGTTCTGTTCCTGATGCTCTTGCTTGCCTGCTTTAAGGAGTAATTTCTCAGAGCTATATTTTAGATGTTCAGCTCTTGTAAACTCTTCACAGTTTAATACATTGCAGCCTTTCTGTTTGCCAAGCTTGAGTCACTGGATTAAAATTGCAGCCGCCACCACAGCCATCAATGTTTCTGTTCACTTCCTGTCTCCTCTCTTCCCAGGCTCTACCTAATAATGGCAACCTGTGATCCCAGTCTGTGCTGCATAGATGACTAAGAACATAAAGATCTCAGTCTCTCTACAGTTTGGAAGCAGATAAGTAAGGTGAGAGCTGTGTGTGTCCAACTGCACTCGGGTGAGGTTGCGTTGAGCAGCAGAAGTCTTTGTGATGTGTGGTCGTGGGCTGAGAAGAAGGATGAACACTGATGGTCCTGAGTGTGCAGCTGAGGGAGGGAGGGCCCTCAGGGAGGTTGTGTGCTGGTCTGACGCTGCTGCTGTAGAGCTGGAGCAGAAACTGAGATTGCACATGGACTGCAGTGATTGCTGGATCCAGCTGGGAAGGAATTGTTTCCTGGAGGAAGTTGGTTGATGTCCTTAGGGATCCAGTATGGTTTGCAGGGTAGGATCCCCTAAGGAGGGGGATCTCACCTGCTGGATCTCTGCCCTGGCTGGGGCTGAAGGTGTTGCTGTCCCTTCTGTTGCTGTCTGACCCACGGGTGGTGGATGTGGTGACAAACCATGGGTGGTAAAGGCTCTGTGGGGTGCAAAATCGTGAGTGAGGGATGGAATGGCTCCTTCTGGCCTCAGAGCCTGTGACATGGAAATCCAAGGAAAACTCTGTCTAAAGAAGAAGCTGCGTTGAGGCTGTGTTGGTTCGTATGCTGTTGGTTGATGGTCAGCTGAAACCAGTTGGCCGTGAGGCCATGGTGGAAAAAGGCTCAGGAAAATCTTCATTAGCACCAGCACAGCACAAGTGTCTGCTGATAGCTAAATGCTCTGGAAACAAGTGCAGCAAGGAAGGAGATGGTACCAGGGGGAGCCTGAAAGGCCCAAACTGAGCTTTTGGAGGCCTCGATGTTTGAATAAAGTCACCTGGGGATGCACTGAGCAGAGGAGGAGCCTTTAAGGTTGTTTAAATCTTTTAGCAGAAATCTCAAGCTATAAACGGAAACATTTCACTCTAAGTCAATAAAACTGATCCAGTTTTTGTTAGAAAAAACCCTCCCATTCAAGCCATTAAAACTAACAGCTCAAATCCCTTAAGGGAGCCAGCTCCACAGGCTTGTGTTTCCATAGGGTTTACTGGCAGATTGCACCAGTTACCTTCCATGCCTTGTGGAAAGGAATGCTGGCACTTCAGGCACGTGTTTCTGGTACAAGTCTTCCTAAAAGTGTTTGGATTTGTGTGCAACCTGAGTGCTGGTGGCTAAAGGAGTCCATATGGCTCCACATCAGGGGAATGTGGGGCTGGATGTCCTGGGAAATGATCTTGTCCCCACACTGGGACACTGATTCTCCAAAGGCTGAGCACCTTGCTGGGTTGGAAATGTGATTGAGCATTACATTCCCTGCTGGGCTTGCTGGGCACTGCTGGTTGGGGCAGCAGGGAGGGACAGAGCTGCAAATGATGGAGGAGAGGGAAAATATTTCTTTTTTCTAAATCTATAGATGTGAATACCTACAGACATCTTTACATTCCCCCTCTTCCCTTCCTTCCCAAGGCCTGAGGTTTGAGCATCATGTTTTTATACTCAGAAATCAATCTGTTTGATAATCTGACTGGGAATAAGTAATGCAGCCACATGCTTATGAATACTTCTATGTGCAGGATCTGTTTGCTTGATATGCTCCAGTCTCCCTAACATCTGGTTCTAGCCAGTTGTTATCAGCCTCTTGGTTTTATAAGCACTAAATTCACTCAGTTTTTAATGCAGGGAAGAAAAAAAAAATCCAGCCCAAAGAGCATAACATTTACAAGCATTTTTTGTGGGAGTAGAGACAGGAGGCCAAGTTCTGTTCTCAGACAGAGTCCAGCCTTTGCATTTTTGGGTGGGCCTCCAAAATCATATTTTTTTCCTTAGGATGCCTCCTCTTTAGCCAAACTAAACTGATTCCTGTCAGCTATTATCATTTCAGTATGAATGGGTTTGGCATGGAGACTTGAGGGAGGCTCAGCAAGGTGGGTTTTTGGGGTGTTTTTTGAAGGCCAGCTGGACTGTCTTACATGCAGGGTGTGTGTGCCTTGGCTTCTGGGAGGGGGGCACAGGGGCAGGGTGCTTTTGTGTTTCTGCTGGCCCAGCCTGCCAGTTCTCTCACCTGATGTCCAGATTGCTGCTCAGTGGAGCTGAGGGAGATGAGTTGTCACTCCCCAAACCATGCTCAGCATCTGGGCCCCACCCCAGGTGTCTCTTTCTGTGCAGCTCTGACCATGCCAGAGAAGACCTTGGTGCTCCAAAGTCAGGATAAACAGAGACAACCAAGGCTGGATTTTTATTGAGCATATATAGCAGTGGAGGATTCAAAGGCACAAGGCTACCTGACAGGATTGTTTGAAATATATCCATAAAACCCCAAGCATCTCCAAAACCACTGCTGTTAAGCCAATTGCTGACAGAAGCAGAAAATCCATCAATAGTGAGATGTACAAAAACACTCAAACCCTTGGAAAAAAACAAATCCATGTTCTAAAAGCAGTTTACAAAAGGGTTGATCAGCTGCTATCTTGCTGTTGAGCCAAGTTATCTTTTCACTACCATATTCTCTTCCCATTTTGGTGTTCACCCTCTTAGGTGAGATTGTGAGACCTGAGAACTCTCCCTAAATAATATGAATAATAACTGTCTTGAATAATTTTAATTATGTTGTTAAGGTTATCAGGAACATTAGCCATGCTAATTCTAACATGGATAGCACATACCAGTGGTCTTGTTTGCTCTGCAAGAGGAGCAGAAATGCGTTTGGGAGGAAATAGAGATGGCAAACCTGAAATTGCCCATACTTTTAATCTCTGAAGGGTTGCAATTCACATATGGATGGAATTTAGCTCTAGAATAATATAATGTAGCTATAAGTGGAATCAATCTGGTCCACTAATTCTGTTTCTGCCTGCTTTGTTTTAAAGGCAAACTCACCTCACTTTACACATGCCCATACTGGGTAGTGGAGGCAGGTAGCCATGTGAGCAGCTGAGCCTTGTGGGTTTTGTATTTGGGCCAATACTCACTTTCTGGAAAGGATAAGAGGGAATAGACACACTCCTTGCAGAGGTCCTGCCCTCGTGCTCCTGAACTGCCTGGTAATGGTGTGGCACCAGTTCAGATCCTGCAGAATTACAGAGAGGTTTCCACGGTTATTTTTTCTGTTGTTACCAAACACTTGAAGCAAGGCTGTGCTGTGGTCATATAGACAGGAAAATGACATCATGCTGAAAACCACTAATCCAAAAGCTTTGGAATCTAAAAGGCAAACCATATTCTAATTAGAAACAAAAAAACCCCAATGACATTTGAAATGGAGAAATTTCTTGATTATTATTATTTTTAAATCCTCCCCTGGCTTCCCTTCCAGCCAAGGCTGTGACAAGTGCATTGGAGCTGATAATAAACACACACCTTTAAGGTCACAGCTAGGATTTTTAATTTAAATAAATAAGGATGAATTTTCCAGTCTCCAGGGATCCAGCACTCAGGAACAAGCAGCACAAAGTGTGTTCTGCAGGGTCAGTGTGGAAGGTGGCTTTTTAATTTTTTTTTCTTTTTAGCATAGCAATGTCTTTTCCCTTATTTGAGAACGCAAACCAGCCCTATTCTGTACTTCTCCCTGCCAGGCTGGAAGGTGGTAACAATAGGCTTTGGGATGGTGATGCTTTGTAGGAATTATTGACAGTGTGGGAAGACACAGAATTACTCACAGCAGCCACACTGCTTTAAGAGGTCAGCAGATGTGACCAGCTCATCCTGCTATGGATGATGAGAGCTGGCCAGAGAAATGTTGGAGAAACCATATTCCACCAGCTGTTGATGTGTCTCTCAGTGCTGCTGAACCTTTTGAAAATGATTCAACTTTATTTTCAGGGTAAAACAGGGTGGAGGAATTTCAGTAATGTTAAAATTGACTTATGGACACACAGAGAACATTTTCTTAATTTGTAACAAAACTTTTTTCAAATTTCTCTCCTAAATTTCTTAGCATTCTGTGGGACCTAACTGAGAAGAGATTGAAACAGAAATGAAATATTTTAATCCATTAAACAGGCTTTTATTTTTTCCTTAGAAACTTTTGGAGGAAACTGAATCTGAGGGGAAGAGAAGGGTTTATTCTTTAGAAGACAACACCTTGATCTCCTAATTATAAGTTCTTTGAGAAATGCACCCTCCATCTTTGAGCCAGGCCATCTCATTTCCAAATTGAATCAGTAATTTCTCAAATGCAGCAAAGCCTGCCATCACCTCCCCCTCCCCTGTAATCCCCAAAGAGGCACTGCAGGTGTTGGTGTCTATGGAGACACTGGAGCCGCTGCTTTGTGTCATCCCCACTCAAGAAATCCTGTTTGAGTGGCCCCTTGTTTTTGCAGGATGAGTTACATTGCAAGCAAAGCAAATGGTGCCTCCAGCTCCATCCTCTGCCTCTGCTGCCTTTACTGCTATCCCCATCTGGAGAATAATATAATGAGAATAGTTATAGAGGTTGTTGCAAGGAATCACCTACTATCATGCACCTGCCAACAGGGTGGATTAACTGTCTGGTTCTTTTAGGAACAGAATAAATCCTGACATATTTTGAAAATGTATCCTCACTTGCTTCTGCATTTCTGTTCTGCTCGGTTTCATCTCGGTCATAGCAGGTTTTCTAAAAGTGCCACTATTCATATTGGATTTGCACCTTGCAAGCACCTGCAGGCTTATTGTTTGGCATGGCCTGTTCTTTATTGATTTGATTTTTTTCCTTGCTTTTTCTTTTGTGTTCTGTTTTGTTTTATAACATTTCATGGTGTAGACAGTGACTTTACGGGTGCTGGGCCAGCCTGCTAATTGGTTTCACATCTCTCTTTGAGGGTGGATTTAGCAGGGTCTTTGCTGGCTCTTGCTTATTTCTTTTTCCCACAGAAATGAAAGTGAGAAGCAGCTCAATAATGTTACAGTGCCATTCATTTCTTCCTGCAACTGCCTTTGTGCAGACCACTGAGATTATTTAGTGGCTGGGAGAGGGCAGGGTTTGTGCGAGGTTCCCTGGACTAAAACAGGAAGAATTTCCCAGTGTCACTGAGGAGAGAGCTGGAGCAAGGCTCAGCTCGGTGCTAGATATGAAATGCACAGATAACTTTAATGGCCAATGCAGGGACATTTTTTATGCCACTGTGATAAAGCAGATCCTTAGTGCCCGGTGGAGAATATGGGAATCTCTCAGTGGCTGTTGATCCACTTTGAATCAAAACACTCAATTATTTATTTCTTCTGTGTCTCCTTGAGATGTGATGTGAATTTCTGGAGGACCTGTGCTTGGCTGTGATGTGGGAAGGGGCTGTAACAGGAGCCCCAGGGTAGCCTCGTGCTTCCACTGTGAGTTGAGTTCAGTCTCACTACCTGTGGGTAAAGAAGCTCTCACCCCCAGGGATTGCTGCTCCAGCTCTGACATCCGTCTTAACTTTTTCTAACCTTATCTAATTCAGGCTTTCTAAAAAGTGAAAATCAGATCCTTATATTTGTTGCAATTAAGTGAAGAAATTATTTATACTTGTGTTTTCATTTACTGGTGTTACTGCTTTGGGAACTAGATGTGTCCTGATAATACTGTGCCTCCAGCTCTGACTTATGTGGCAAGTTGGTTTTTTTAGAGACTTTTTCGGAAAATGAATGCCAGGGTTTTATCTCTGGTTTAATTTTGCCATCTAATAATGACAATGGTGCTTGGTTATGGGGAACAAAAGTCAGATGAAACAGGACATCCTTGTAATAGCTTTTGCTGTTCTTCATGGTACTTAAGACACACACGAGCAACAATAAAACAACTTTAGGTGAAGGGCCAGTGAATGAGAACACTGGGCTTCATTCTTTCCCTTCAGAATAAATTCCCTTCTGTCTGCAAGCATCTCATTTGCTGTTTGTACAGAAAGTCCTTTGTTAGCCATTTCTCATTACAGCTATTGATAAGGCTTGTCCAAAAACATGCCAAAGTGCTTTTGTAAGTCAGATATTTTACATCAAGCACCAACAGCTAGTAATCATACAGTGGGTCTCTCTTAAAAACTGTTTCACTGTTGCCTTTTCATTTAGATAACATTGCCACAGTACTTACAGCAAGGGAATAGTACGAACACTTCAGTATGGTGTTTGGTTGGAAAAGCAACTGAGGAAGCTTTAACTGTTAGGAAGGAAACTCCACTTTAATTAGCATGATTTCCAATACTGCTGCTTGTACAATATAAATGTCTTGTATTATAGCAACATTTGTTTCAATGAAAATAGTATTGAAGACTGGAGCAACTTTTTTTGTGTGTACCTCAGATAACATTACAGCAAAAGAAATGTGATCAGTATTTTCTCACATTTATACAGCTTTAAGAAATGTGTATGAAAATATTAATAGTTTATATATTTATATATATACAAAGTAAGTTTCCCCCTCTGAGTTTAATCTTTGCACATTTGTTTCCAATTTGCAATTTCAGTGCTTTCCACTATTGTCTATCTATTGCCCATCTAAAATAAGCAGTAATATGGAAAAATGATTGTTGGAAATGGTTATGAGCCATTTCTCATAACTCTAAGCAGTGCCAAATGAAAAGATTGTGTAAGAGGCTGTAAACAAACAGAATCTACTTTTTCTCACAATGCATAATTAAATTGTGGAGCTCGTTGCCACAGGATGTTGTTGATATCTGCAGCTCAAGGAGCAACCAAGCAAGTGAGTGGAAGCAAAAGTCTCTGAAGGGCCATTAAAGGAGATGACGCAGATGTAGGCTACGGCTCAGGAAGTCCTTAAACCACAAATTGCTTGAAATGGAGAAGATATTGAGAATTTCATACTTGCATCACTTCTTACAAGCTTTCTCTCAAATGCTTATTACTATCCATTTCCAAAGACAGGATGTTGGATGGACCTTTGGCATGACCTGCTCCAACCTTTGCAGTATTGTGCTTGTGTCCCCTGGGGAGCACAAGATGACACATCCCGGAGCACAGAGAGAGGAACAAAGGGTTTAATTCATGTTAGAAATAAAGGGTTTTTTTTTCAGGTGTGGAGAGTCTAAAATATCTTATTTTAAGCATATAAGAATCTGTGTCTCCACTTGCCAAGTACATTGAGTTTAGTTCCTTTAAGCTCAACTCTTTGGGGAGACAAAACTGAATGATGTTGTGTATCAGACTGGAAAATGTTTATTTGCTTGGGAAAAGCCTTCAACAGTAGTGTGTGAGAACCACAAGTGGAAAAATGTGGTGAGCTGTGGTAAGAGCAGGAGAAGACGGTGACAGCCTGGCTAAGTTCCTCACTACCTCTGCTCTGGTGGCTTCAGCTTTTAATTAAATTCAGGTCCCACTAACTTCAACAGCACATCTCCCTCCAAGGGTTTCCTTACTTAGAAAACTTAATCGTGGGCTGAAGAAAGATGAGGCATTGTGAGATCCTTTCCTTTGCTTTAGAAATCTCACTCTCAGGTAGAGAGAAAGGAAGTGACTTCAAGCAGTATTGAATTTTCTGAATTTTTCTGATGTTTTTAGGGAGCGTTAGACATTTTCTCTGGCAGTACTTGTGAGGTAGAGTAATGAAGATGGAATTTGCTTTTATTTCTAAGTAACACCATGTTCGTCCCTTGGAGAACCCAGATAGGTGTATCACCCTCATCCAGAGTATTTTCTATTGGTACTTTAAGCAGCCCAGTTGTGGGGAGCTAAAGACTCTCTCCTGAAAATAAATGTTGAGCTCCCCTCATTGGATATAAAGCACAACAGTTACATCTTCAGTCTCCAGCTGCCAAGGACACCTATGAGCATTTTCCTACCACAGACATTTTGTAGGCAATGTGGAAAACATGTCAAATGCCAAAGGCATTAAAAGAAGAAGCCAATCATGAATAATTCATTTGGAATCCACTATAATGACATTAGTCATAATGAAACCTAAGCTGGTATTAACATGTGCATAGTAGGTACAGAGCTTCCTGAGGAATCGCTCTCTATTAGGAGGGGCTCTTAAGGAGAGCTTGGAAAAGGGATATTGTTTCTATTCTCATGATGCCCTGGTTCAGGGACAGTGGGGTCTGATTGTCTCCAGGAAGGTGCACAAGCCATGGTGGCTGGCATCAGTTATGAGGTTTTCAGCCTCTCAGTAATTTTGTGAGCAACTTCCTTTTAAACCACGTGGCAGCTTCTTAGGGCAGCAGTAGATTGCCAATAGAATTGTTGCTTTAGAAAAATAAGTCATCTGACCATATTTCTGTTCCTTTCTTGTTCTTCCATGCAAATGGGGTGTTTTTGTGTCTGCTTCATAGCTGCTGAGGGAACAGAAGAGGTGTTGTGGGGTGAGGAGAGAAAGGGTTGGGGTTTTGGGCTACTTTGCCCTGGCCAGTCCACGGGAGACCCCCAGAGAGACGTGGGATGTGGCTCTGGCTCACTGGGTGCTCCTGTGCTGTCAATCACAGTGTGAGAAATTCACTAGGCAAGGAAAAATCTGCCCAGTGTAAGTTCAGTAATGAGGTGATCCAGAATCAGACAAGTGTTAAGGATGTGCTTCTGCTCTGTTGAAATCCTGTGATGATCAGGTTTGGGTTTCACCCTAGATATTGAAATAATTGAGCAGTAGGTGTGTGTGTGGAGCTGAGTGTTCTTAACTGGGACTGTGTGAGGGGTAATCAAAGGCAGAGCTGACAAAGGAGATGGTTCACAGGTCACTCTGGTTGAAATATGTTTGCATTAAGTTGTTATCAGGGTCAGTCTGCAGAACAAGATGTGAGTGATTCAGAAATGGGCACAAGGGCTAAACAGTTCCTGCAGAATAATTTGCTTTGCTTTAGTCAAGACTGTTCTAAATCTCAGCTTTGTCCAGTCTTGTTAGACCAGTGTGAGCTCTTAGTTCACTGAGAGGGCAGGTTTAGAGTCCTATTTTCATCATTCCTTCCATTGCCATAATCCTTATGCTGTGACCACAGAGCCCTTGCTAGAGATGCCCTGACCTGAAAAAGCAATCTGCTCAGCTAATGAACATCCTGCAAAGTGCCATAATGAGACCTTTGCCTCATGAGGTGGAACTAATTAACCAAATTACTAAAATCATTGTAAAACTTAACAATAGTTACCTAATGCCATTAAGCCCTGGAAGGTGTGTGGTTGCAACATCACACATGCAGCTGTCAGGTGCACCAATGCATCCAGCCCAGCAGACAAAGCCAGCAAGATGCCACAATGACATGTTGGAGCCTTCCCTGCTGCAAATTATTTATTTGTGCTTACTGTACATCAATAAATATGGCTCTACTTCTCCCGTGTAAGAATTTGCAAAATAAAGGATGGAGGAAAGAAGAGTATTGTTCATCTTCCCTTTATTTTCCTGGCACCAGAGCTACAGCTCTGAAAAAAACAAAGGGCTTGACATTTACCATTCATAAATTCTGCAGAAACTGAGATCCAGGCTCTGAAGCTGCAGGAGTGAAAGAAGACAGAGTTCATCACCTGCTGACACTTATCTTGAAAGGAGAGTGTCAGAGGCAAATCCTGCCAGTTAGGACTGAGTGCCCAAGAGAAGTGTCAGGTTCCAGATCTTTTGCAGCATGAATAAGATAGGTCTTCTATCGTGAGCCTGCAGAGATGCCAGGACCTGCACATGTCTGGGCACAAAAGGGAAAAAGCCTTTTTTTCCTCCTTGAAGATTATGCCAGCTGGGCTTGGTAAGGACCCTGCAGTCATCACAAGGCTGCTCCTCAACCCTCTTTGTTCCACACATACCTCAGGCTCTTCAGCATTAAAATTAAGTGAATTTAGGTTTATTTTATTATTATCTTTTTCCTGAAGAGGATCCCAGGTTATGGTACCTGTCAGGACACTTATCTCTGTGGAAAAAAACTCTCCAAGAAGACAATTCAGAGTCCCTCAGCACAATCCCTGCTTTCAGAAAGATGAGTTTATCCCTGTTTGTTAATCCCAGTGGCGACCTAGAGAGAAGTCTCTGAGATTGATTACATATCTTAGGTCTCTAATGACTTCTTCTGACTGGTTTTTTGTTCACATCAAGGAGGTGACAGAGGGACTCTGGGTGGATTTCCCGTTGCTGAATGAGACTCTGGGTGTGCAATGGACACCCTGACTTGCTTGGGGACCCTCTGCATCAGCACTGCTGGTGCTCAGGGCTGACCAGTGACTGCTTCCTTCCACTCACCTCCAGGAATGCAGAATTTTCCAAGGAGAGCACAAATAAATATGTGCATATCTTCCATCTCAAGAGCTGACCTATGAGTTATGCCAGGCAAACACAGGTGCTTCAGGGAATTGTAGTTCAGGTTATTATGAAGTACTGAGTAATTGCCTCTGTTTTATCTTCCTCACCTTCCCTGTTAATGATACAACCTATCCCCTGAGGATTTAAACCCATCAGTGTCAGTAAAACCAGGTAATTCCAATAATAATCTTAAACTTCTGTCTATGTTTGCATTTCAGAGTTGTGGTATAATCTTTTACTGGATGGTTGATGATACAGGCAGGGTGTGCTTTGGCAGAGGTGGAACCTGGGTGGGGTTTGTTATGGAGTGAGGGCAAATGAGGATTTGGATTTCCTTTCTTCTGCACGCAAAATCTTCATTCCCATGGGAATCTGCTGGAACTTTCTCCCTGCTGCACTCACTTTGCTTAGCTCAGATTGGACTCAGCTCCTTGAGATCATTACTTGTGTGCAGTTCTGAGCTACTACTGATTACAAAGATCATGTGTAGCTGTAAACATCTTTAATTCCAGTAACTTGAAACAGAATAATTAGTGGTTAAACTGAGCTTCACAACAAATTTTTAAAATAGGAATGACTTTCCCAATTTTTCAGATGTTAATTTGTGGTGTGCATGTTATGTGATTTACTGACACAGTGAAATTGTAGCGAAGCCAGAAAATGCTTCCAAGACTCCTATGAGGAGATGAGTGAGCTGTCTCAACAGAGAAATATTTGCACCAAAAATAGAGCTCAGCCAAACATTATTTTGGTGTGGAGAGATTTTCTTACATTTGTCATTCTATGGGGAAAACTGTAAGAAAAAAGAAACCAGAACATTATTTTAAAGTCAATTTTTTATTTTGAGAATGTAGAAATTAATATTTTCCCCACTTTTGCCAGTGATTGTGTTAGAATGAATTGTACTTTGAAAGTTGGAATCTTGTTTCCTTCTTTCATGCCTATTATTTATATTTGTTTCTTCTTCTAAATGGCTATATGCTTTCCTCTCTGTGCTTCTGTGTGTCTGCCTATGAGGGATGTTGAGAAAAGGTGTTTTGTTAATGTTCTATTAAAGTTCTTTGAGTGGAATATGTTGTCTAAAGAAAGTGTGATATACATTAAATCCTAGATAATGTTGAATATATTTGAATTTGTGTAAATGGCAATAAAAGCTGGTGCTCAGTGCAGAACATTTCCAGTAGTCTGGGCTGTCTCCTGCTCCTTGCTTATGCTGTGCTAAGATTCTGGACTTTTTGGTGCTGGAGGTTTGAGTTTTGTGCTGTTCTGGCTGTTTGATGGGTTTATTAATCACTTTGAAGGAGGGATTCCTTGCACTCCTATGGAACTGCATTAGATGAGCTAAGTTTTTATTTTTATTGCCACACTTCAAGGCACAGTCCCTTTGTGTCGTTCAACTCATCAGGCAGGTAAAAATTCTGAACTTTGATTCAAAGGAATGTAAATGGCCAATCCATGAGTCAATGGCTGGGAGAGCCTGGGAAGAAAATGTCACAAGTCTGTCTTCACTGAAATGGAGATATTTATATCTTTTCGTGCTAATGTTATTTTTCTTTCTTATCTCTTACAAGGTGTTTTTTATATTAAGCTGTACAAGTTGCAGTTGATGCCCTGTGGAATGTTTTTTTTGGTACAATGGCTTACACTGAGGAGCTGTGCTTTGTAATGCAGCAGAGTACAGGAGCATCTATCACTTCATACGTGTACTTTGGACAGCCTCACTTTTTATACATATCCTTAGAAAAATGACACTTTTGGTGCTGCCAGCTCAGTGTTGGATTCCCACACTGAGATTTCAAGAGAAGTATTCAATTATGTAGGCACTGTGCTGAGTTCTAGTAGAACTAATAGTGCAAATTCACACGATTTGTGTGAGCGTAATTAATTTTTCAGTTAATGATCCCATTTGTTATGCTTACAGATTCCACATGTGCTTTGTATACAAGGAAACAGTATACATATGGGAGTGCTGCAAAGCCATGCCTACATGCAGGCTGCTTAAGGCAGTTGAATGGGGTTCCTGGGAAATTTGCTTTAATGGAATGTCACAGGAAAATACAAATTATCTGCAGGGACTGGCTCTGAGCTAAGGCAGTCACAGGTAACTTGTCAGCTGTGAGGCAGAACAGTAAAAGTGCAAACTTCAGAAGCCATCTCAGGAACTGATAACCATGTGGGCAAAGCTCTGCTTATTTGGGATATTATGAGAAACACAGATAAGTGTGTAAGCATAATCAAGTTTTTCCTCTGCTGTGTATTGGATGTTTAATGGACCACACAAGATTTTACCAGAAAATCCTATTTCACAAATGTTTTAAATCCATAACTGCCTGGTGATGACATAGCCATAAAATACAGCTTTTAAAAATCCCCCATCAAGCGGATCAGTTTTCTGATGCATTATATCAGCAACATTGATTTAAACAATGAAGAATTGATTAGAAAATTGGATTCCAAATTGAACTCTGTGAGTAAATCCAGATTTGTACTCAGACCTTCATTTGAGCTGGAAGATCTGGAATGTGCATGGTTTGGGAAAGAGAACCTCTGGTTCTTTGTTGAGGTCCTTTTGCTACTGCTAGAGATGCTGTTTACATGAAATTAAATGAAAATTATTTCAGGCAGCACTTAAGAGAAATCCTGTTAGACTGCATATCATGTACAGCACGTAGGTATCCTGCCAACACTCAACCATCCTTTGTAACACAAGTAAGTGTTTGTAACACCTTGATGTGGATTTAACTGTTAAATTTAGGGAAATACATTTCTGTATCAGTGGTGAATGAGAGCTCTGAAAGCTTTACATCTCTGCTGTTGCAGATATTTTCCTTCTCGGCGTTAGCCCTGACAGATCCCAGACAGGAAAGACATGAAAAGCTCAGAGATGAAAAGCCCAGGCCATGATGTGCAGAGACCATGCTGCTTCCCAGAGCCATGGGCTGCCTTGCAGGTGGTGAAAGTCCACCAAAACCCCTGGAGCTTCCCAGCTTCCACTCCTTAAGACCACAGCACCTGTGTTTACTGCACAACCAGCAGCCTGGCTTTAGCCCTGGTTCTTGCAGTGCTGCTGAAGGTCCTTTCCATGGCAAAGTCATCACTGTGACTTTCGGTCCCCCCAAGTCCCCATCTCCTTTGAAGCCCCCCTTTAGATGCAGGGTGGTTTGCCTGTCCCAGCATCAGATCCTCTTGGTGTGACATTTTTCAGCATGAATCAAATCTAACACTAGGTAGGTGATGTTTGGTTGCAGTTGTGTCTGTTGCACAACTTTCAGTTCTCTTTGTTTTAAATGCCTTCCCTCTCTTCTTTGAGCCAGTGTATTCCCAGCTCCTCTGTGCATGTTCCAATTCAAAGAGAAAGTGCAGGAAGTCCTTTGGACCATGTGGTTTGTAGGCATGACCTTGATCCCACATTTTGGGTGTGAAACAATGGATTTGTAACACTATTAAGGCACAAGACACCTTTCTTGGTGTGTTAGGGAAGAGCAGAGGTTGCAGAAATCACTTGTCCCTTTAGCAGGGTAGCCAATTCCTGTGGCAGAGACTCTGATCCTGCCACCCCCTCACTCCAGTGCTTCTCCCAGGGGTACAAGTGGCCTTGGCAACCCAGATTAAAATCTGATAATCAAAAAGGTTTTATTTGCCTCTTCTGGGCTTGGGGTGAGCTGACTCAAGGCTCCCCAGAGCCCTGCTGTGGTGTGGTTTAATCAGCCCTGGGGAGATCTGCCCTTTTCCCTGGAAAGCTGATGAACCTGATGGACCTTGAGGAGTTCTGTGCATCTCCAGGTGTGTGTGCTCACACTGCTCACCTTGTACCCTACTTTGGTAGCAAACTAAGGCTCTGCCAGTGGTGAAAGGCAGGAATTCATTCGTGACCCCATGAGTCACCCTCCTATGTCATAGAGCATGTGGTTTCATCACCCTTGCCATCATTTTACCTTTCATCTGAGCAGTTACAGGTACCATTAATCTGTAAAATAGATGTAGGCAGACAGGAAGACGTCATGTAAAGTCTGCAGAGACACAACCAACAGACACAAAAAGAAAAAGCAAAAAAGCCAGCTTGAAAACATGACCCCAACTTCTTACTGCTGTGTGTTCCAGGAAAATGATTAATTGTTGGCATGTACCCATGTCACACTGGTACTCAGGACTGAGTAAAAGTCACAGTAGTCACTCAGGCCCTTGCTTCTGTCATTGTATTTTCAGATATTTCAGGGAATGAGGTAATGACTTTTAGATCAAGGTCATTTTCAGCTGCATCAATTATTTCACTTTCTCCTGGCAAAAGCATCTGCATACCTCTGCACAATATGAGCTACCAGGCAAACGTTTCACTGGAAAACCTGACTGCTCGGAGCCATACAGAGTGCCTGGTTCATACATTAAATTGGTTAAATCGTGCAAACTTTTACTATGTAACTTAGAAACTGGTATGCAGCAACACTGCATGTTACCAATTTAATGCATTTAAAACAAATTTAAGTGGGTTCCAATGTTCTTAGTCACTACTACACAAAGGAGAGACCCCATATTTCAAATAACAAGGCTTCAGCAGAGAGATGACGTTAGTGGTGGGTAATAAGCTGAACTATCTATCAAGATATCAAGTATGAAACAGATGGTGAGGAAAAAAAAGGTCCAGATACATTTACAAGCCTTTTAACATGCTCACCCATTTAATTCACTGCAAGGTCACAACTTGATGTCTTAGACATGCAATCTTCTCTTCAGCTGGAAATGAAAGCAGGGCTTAAAAAAAAAAAAAAGAAAAAGAGAAGACTGTTACAGAAGACTTTGAGAGGTTTAGGCAGTGTTCCTGGGAAAGGAAAATGCCCCACCATCAAACCCTACAGATCTTTGTTTGCTGGCACTGAGTCTCAAAGACATGATTTGTAGACCTGCATCCATTGATTCCTCCAGTGGTTCAGTGCATTAGGAGTGATTTGCTGTAATGATTCAGCTCTGAAAAATTCATTCCCTTCCTTTAGGACAGCAATTTTGGGGGTTAGGAGTGCTCTTGATTGCACCTCTTGTGGCTCTTTGTCCAAAAAGATTTGGGGCTAATCAAATGCTCCCTACCCTGTTAAACCTCTGTAAGTCAGTCTGGGTGTGGTTTTCAGCTGGCCACAAAGACCAGCCCTCTTTTCCTTGTGGGGTTCTCATTTTTTCACCCCATTCTTGGATTCTGGCACAATATAACCTGTCTGTACATAGTTTCTCACAGCATAGATTAAAATGTTAAAGAACCTCTAGTAAAAGTTATACTTTTAGTTAAAGCCTTCATTCTAGTGGCTGGGGAATTGATGTCAGATGGAAAATGATTTCCCAATGGTTTGGTTTTTGTAGCAAAAGTCTTCAACTTTTATGTAGATAGTCTTTGAAGTTAGAAATTGTTGTTAGACTATCAAATATTGTTTGAGGTGTCACTCAATTTTTTTTCCTCCCTCTTTCTATTATGGGAAAGGGATCTTAGCAAAGAATTATTGTGGTAGAAAATGAATGTGTGACTGACACTGGAAAGAAAGATGTTTATGGGGCACATACAAAGGGAATTGTTGTGGAACCAAGGCCTGTCAATATAATCTCGGTTAATTCTCCAAGTGTCTGGTTTCTCACTCAAAGAAAGCAGGGTTAAATCTCCAAAGGCACCATACTTCAATATGTCATCCATGGTGCAGAATATTTTCTGAGCTGTCTCTGCTGGTGTAATTTCATGTTGCTGGTTTATTTGAGTCACACCCATGATTTGAGGCAGAGGGTGTGATGGCTTTTTGGGCTGCAGTTGGCTTGAACCTGCCTAGAAAAATTCCCTTCCTTTCCCTATCCTAGTTTTCTGGATGGGTCTCTGGCCTCCCACCTCCCTTCCTCTGGCCCTGCATGACTCTCCCACCTCTGTTTTTGTCTGGAGAAGGGCTGAGCATGGGTCAGACCGATAGGTGGCACACAGGGAGCTCTTAAATGGGCTGAAAAAATATACAAAAGAGAAAATGAAAATAATAACATTCCAAATGCCACAGGAAAAAAAAATACAGTTCTGAATGAGTTTTTTTCCCCATCTTCCGTTTCTATATTTTCCTTCTGCTTTTGAAATTACAAACAGATCTGGTTATCCAAATGCATCATTAACTGCCTGCCCAAAAGTGAATGTGATCCTTCTGTACAGGTATCTGCAGGACATAGGTAGTGCCTTAATTTCTTCTGTTACCTGCACTGTTTTAGCATCTCCAGCCAAGCACCAAAATCCTGCTCCATTTACAAAATCTTCCTGTCCTAAAGAGCTAAAGTGTGAAACTTCAGGCAATTAAATGTATCAGAGGAGCACAGGGGAAAAGTGGGACAGGGGTAATCAGCATGATGGTCTCCAACAGCACCTGATTTAACAGTAAACTCTCAAAAATGAGTTAAGGGAGTTACCTTATTGCAGCAACCATTCACAAGCTCTAGGAAATGTCTAGTTGCCCTAAATTCCTACAGAAAATGGTGGCTTGGATTTTTACCAATGTTTCATAATATCTTCAACATCTTCAATCTTCTTAAACAGAGCTGGAGTTTAAATCATCACCTCCTGGAGCAGAGGGCTCCATGACCTTTCCTTTGACTCCTCTTGGTCTTGGATGGTCAGTAAAAAATGCACAAGCCACTCAGCCCCACAGAGGAGATACTAGAGCCTATTTCAGACAATTATGAATAATTTCAGAATAATTACGAAAGAAAATCTGGGTCTGTCTAACACCATCCCCACAGAACCCAAATCACAAATCTTCAGCACTGCTGTAGTTTTCATGGCATCCTCAGTGAGCCTCCTTGGGAAGGAGTGCAGTCAAGCTCTGTATTTTCACATCTCTAAAAGCACAGGAGACAGTCAATAAAAAAGGGATGACTGTCTTGAGATTACCCCCCCTCCTCCATGTTCTGAAGGCGACAGAACAGAGTGGATAGCGAGCAACCTGCTTGCCTTGGGTGCAGATGGCTTTAATTGTCATTCCCAGATGTTCTGCCTCTTGAAGGTCAAATTCACCTTGTATAAATCGGGCTGGTACCATCCAGGGAAAGCACAGACATTTTATTTGAAAAAATGTAATAAAAGAGTGTCCTTCTTTCTTGTTATTTCTTTCCTTGTAAATTTAAAGGGAACAGATTGAGAGGGAGGCCCGGCTGGCACAGGTCATGGTAATGGGATATAGAAGCTTTTGTCTGGAAGATGCGTGTTCAAATCCAGCTCAATATCACTGTGGATGAAACACTGAGGTATTTTGGCTGCTGTGGCTCAGCTGCTGTTAGCAGTCCTGGATTCTCAGTGCTGCAGTTGAGAGTGACTCTGTTAAAACATGGCAGTACAGAGGCTGTGCTCTGAGGGGCTAGGTGAGACTTCCACCAGGAAAGGACACGTGTCCTGGGGCCAGGCGTGCAGGGAAATCAGGGATGCTCTTGTTTTGTGGCAGTGAAAAACGGGTATGTTGTGCATCTCTCTCACAAATGCGCCAACCTCCACCCCAAAACTTACTTCAGCTTTTCATTTCCCCTTCCTCTCCACCCCTGCAGAAGTCTGGTTCATCAGCTGACTCCACTGGGGTTGGAAACATTTTCCTTCTGTCCAGCAGCACTGATTAGCAGACAGAGGTATATCCCTGTGCTTTTGTGTCAATAATGCGCAGTGTATTTTTTAAGTGTACTGTAATTAGGTGCAAACATACTGTTGTGTTGGGCATCACCAGATGGGGCTTTTACACATAGTCTGCAAGGCTTTTTTTCCCCTTTTTTTTTTTTTTTTAAAGGCACATGTGCAAGCTGAGACTCTGGGGAGGATGTGCTGCAGAGTTGTGTTCAGTTATTTAGGCATCTGTCGAGGCAGCTTTGGAAGCAAGGCTGTTGAGTGAGTATTAAGATGTAATTTTTCTTGAGCTTGGATTAGAATCAGTTACTGAGACAGGAACCAAGCTTCAGATTTAGATGTCTTCAGATGTCTCAAGCAGCACCATGAAGGCAGAGGCAGACAGAAACTAGATCTCTTTTAAAATCTCAGCCAAAACCTGTATTTTCCCAAGATGACTGTGCATTCACCTATCATCTTACTGCAGATACAAAAGAAATAAATTTTTAGGGTTGCAGCCTTAGCCTTTGATGGTTTCTTTGGGCAATTTTGGAAGAAAGGAGTGAAGATTACACATATGATAAATGTGGATTTTAATGGAGAAACAGCTAGAAATTCTAAAGGTGATTAATTAAAGGAAAATTAGGATCCCATTAAGCAACTGTTCAGGGCAATTTCATGCTGGAAAATTTACTGATTCAAACACAGCACTTTGTAAATATAGACCATGAGATGAATAGGAAATTTTCCTATGTGACATTTATTCCCTTACTTTTCTTGTGGACTGAGAAATTTTGCCTCCATAATCTCAGAAGTTCTGAAACCCCAAATATCTTTGATTCATATTCCCATAGTTTATGCTGTAAGCAGATAATACTGGAATGAGATATTTGGTGGTTAATTCATGATACTGAGCAAATAGATCAAAGATGTGTTGTGCACACCAGATCCTGGACTGAAAATTGTGTTCAGTCCAGAAGACTCTATTTGCTGTTTGCACAGATCCTAAAATGCTGCCTGAGCCCAGGGCTGGGAGAGAAGCAGGAAAAGCAATGCAAGGAGAAGCTGAAAGTCTGGTGGAGGCACCAATCCACAGAAAAAAGGGATTTTATACAATTTAATGAGTGTAGTGGTATCTGCATGTGAGTACAAGTGAAACTGGGACCGAAGTAAGAGAGACATCTTTGGATGTCCAGGGAAAACTGAGGTTTGTTGTTCAAGTGCTTGGTGGTTTTCTCTGTTCCACCTTTGCTTTACTGGCTGTGCTGGTGAAGGAATATTTGTGCAGGTGATTTGCAGGGAGGGGATGGGTTGGCCATTAGTGAAGGTCTCATGGTAGAATCACAGAATCATGGAATGGCCTGGCTTGGAGGGAATCTTGGAGATGATCTTGTTCCAAGCTCCTACTCACAGGCAGGGACAACTTCCACCATCCCAGCTTGCTCCAAGCCTCATCTGTCCTCAGACACTTACAGGGATGGGGCAGCCACAGCTTCTCAGGGCAACCTGTGCCAGGGCCTCCCCACTCTCACAGGGAAGAATTTGGTCATAATATCTGATCTGAACTCACCCTCTTTCTGTTTGAAGCCATTCCCTCTTGCTCTGTCACTATGTGCTCATGGATTGCTTCAGTGGGTTCTTGTGAGTGCTGTCAGTCAGGATGAGATTTGGATGAGAGGTTCAGAAAGAAAAAAAAAAAAAACCAAACAGGAAGGAATCCCAGCTGCTCTCTTATGCATTCATGGGGAGAACTCTAATACTTGGGGTGGGAGCTCTTGTTCACACCAATTTGCCCTTTGAGCAGAGCCTGGATAATAAATTGCTTTTCTTCCTGAGCTTTGAATCAAATCAGGTAATCTACAGTGCCCAGCCTTTATTTGGAGAGGTGTCCTGAGCAGAAATGTCAGCACATGTGGGAAAACAGGAGTGCTGGGGGCTGCCTAGACCTGCCTCAAGTGGTCAGTGAGCAGCCACAGTGCTCACACTGCCCTGGGGTTCCTATTTCACTAACACTTGGAGGAGTGCTGCAGGGACAGGGTGCTTCTTCATGCTCCCTGGGGACAATAATGGCTTTGCTAAGCACTCATTGCCCTTCTGAGTGTTTTAAAACTGTCCTGGAAAAGAATTTGCAACTTTGAAATTTTTTAAACCATCACCAGAGCAGCACAGTGGTCGTTGAATGGATTTGAAGCTTTTTTTGGGAGTTTCCCATACTGGGTTAACATTAATCCTTAAAGTTCTCCAAAATCTTGGCACACTAATGGTGAAACCACCATGATTTAAACAAGCAAGGAGGAAAAGCCAGGATAGAAGGAACTAATAAGTACACAACAAAAACGTTCTGCTCAGCAGTGTGTTTGAGGGGGAGAAAAAAAAAATGATATAAAAAATAAAAAACCCAGAAGAAACAGATGTATCTGCCAGAAGTTAAATACACATCTGTTAAGGATGCTCTTCTCATATTTGGGGTCAGAAAAATATGTACAAATGTAGCACCTTGCCTGATTGACAGAAAATCCTCAGTTCTGGCACTGAGAATCTTGTTTTCTTGACAGCACTTTGTTTTAAGGCTAGAGGCAGAAAAATGTCTTATGCTTGTCCTTAAACTGGAAGGCCCTTTGTTCAGGATACTTATACCATTTGCAGATAATGATGTGCATTGCAGTTTCAGCTGTCTGCATATGCATTTTTATGTTTTTTTATGACAGCTCTGCGTACTGAACTAAAAGGCCATTTAGAGCTGTCAGGAAGTGACAAGCATTACCCTTTACATTTACAATTCTGTTAACATGCGTTGTCAGGTGGGCTCACCATTCCACCGACATACGATTTTCTTTGAAACCTATGTATGACTTTAATTTAATACAGCAGCCTCCAAAAAATAGGAAAAGAGGAAAAAAAGACCCTTATTAAGATTTCCTTTTCCATTTATCTACTTTTTTTTTTCTTTCATATAGTTCTTTTTTCCCCACTCTTTCTTTCTTTTTACTGTTTTCTTAAGCAAGAAACAGGGAAAGAGACAAAAGTAGCTGTCTAGCCAGGAATACTGCAGCAAGCTCCTCCATTCCAGCCTGTGATGTTACATAGAAAACAGTTGATTTAGTCCATTGACTTAGGAAAAAAAAATGCTACCAGCATATGCTAAATATTGAACCAAGTTGTGAAAGTAGGAAGATCAGAACACCTGTAACTTACAGTCTTTACATGAACTAGAGTCAAAGAATATTATTTATCTTTTCTAGCTAGCAATTTAACAGTCTGCCTGAGACTACTTTCCATCCCTATGTATCAATTTTGAATCACTGAGTTGCCCACCAGCCTTTTGTTCTGTTGGCTCACATTGCTTTTCAGTAACTGCACTGTAGCAACCCCTCCAAGGTCTTCAGCTTCCAAAAAGTCACTGTCCCCCAACTGCACTTTGAGCTGCAACTGATTTATTGATGATTTTAACAAGATTCTACCTGAAAAGAGCCCAATTTTGGAAGCCCCAGGCATCAGAGCCAGCTTTTCTCTGCTGAATGAGGACTCCAAGTAGGTGCACACTCAGAGACAGGGAAACAGAGGCACAGAGATGAAAGGAAGGTTCAGATTTATTCTCAGCTGCAGAGAAAGTCATTAGGAGCATCCAAGTGACAATTAAAACAAAATCTCTACGTGAACAGATTTTTGGCTGTGTTTTTTTATATGGTGATGATATGGATATATTATTTAAGTGCTGAAAGTATGTTCAGTCACTCAAAAGCACCAACAGAAGATGCATCCACAAGGAACTTGCAGTCCAGGCAGCAGAAACTGCCTAAGCTGCACTCTCTGGACTGCAGAAGTTTGTGATGGTTACTGAGGGTTGTGTTTCAGATCAGCACATCAGTATTGGGTGGCTGAACAGTATTACAAATAACACAAGCATTTTTCACACTAGGATTTCAGTTTGTCAGTTGGATTTATCCTGAGGACTTTCAGGGTGTTCTAAGCAGGGCAGCCCAAAAGGCAGGGCCATTAGCTCAGTAAATCCATGTGTTATTGTGGGCAGTGTGGAGAGATGTGTATGGATGGGTTTGCAGTTCAAGGAGGCATCATAAGAATTAAGGATCAGAGCACAGTGTGCTTTGGAGCAAAGCAGCACATGTGGCCACTTTGACACTGAATTCCTTTCCTGTCACTGCAGAAAGGCAAACCCCAACATTATTTTTAAGCAGCTGTTTTTACACGCTCTGGCTGACACATCTGAATCCATGTTTCTGAACTTCCTAAGCTCTTCATCTGTCTTGAATATGTGCTA
The DNA here is from genome assembly GCF_027579445.1 of Ammospiza nelsoni. Classification (NCBI taxonomy): domain Eukaryota; kingdom Metazoa; phylum Chordata; class Aves; order Passeriformes; family Passerellidae; genus Ammospiza; species Ammospiza nelsoni. Next base: position 15,216,613 of record NC_080648.1, read on the forward strand.
CTGATGTGTTGCACACCCAGGCAGGCACAGACTCTATGAGGTCATCCCTGGGTGTAAGCCACCCTGCCTTGCTCCTGTGGTCCTTCATTTACATGGTAGCTTTTCCTTTTGCAGTTTGTGGGTGCCCACATAGATTTGGGAGCTTTGGGTAAGGCAGCTTGATTCCAATTCTTCTGAAGTCAATGACAATATCTTGAGGGAAAGAAAGCCAGATTCTTCAGGCTTGAAGAAGGAAAATGGCAATAAATATCCAACAGCCTCATTGAGGTAAAGCTTGGTGATGTAAAACAGTGAGAGAAATGCTCTGGAGGGGCTGCCACAGTGAGGGTGAAGTGTTATTTTACAGTACATCCTCAAAGATACAGGACCCATATTATGAACTCCTGCAGCACCCCTGGGGCCACTGTGAAATTCCCATTGACCTGCAATGAGATCCCCACCTGCTCTCCTCTGAATGCAGGAGGAAAGTTTAGTCCTTTAAAATTTCTGAGTCTCAGTTTGCTCCCTGCTTGTAAGAAGAGGCAAGAACTCTTTGCACCAGCCTCAGCTGCTTCTGCCTGGACTGAGACTTGCTGTACTTGAGAAAATGGGGAATATTCCCATGTATCCATTCCTTCTCCTTTGTCACTATCTAAGATTTTGCCCTAGCCTGTAATATTCTGCAGGGACCAATTACTTTATTCCAACATAGGCATTTTCCATTAAATGCCTTTACAAGCTTTTCTTATTCTCTTCATAGACATTCTGACTTTATATCAAATTTCAGCTCCTTGCAAGTAAAGAAATAGAGTCTGTATGTGCAAACAATCCTGTGTCTGCATAGAAATGTGTATATTGTGGGCAAATATTTGTCTTTACAAGGTATCCTTTTATATGGACCAGATTCCTGCTTTGCAGGTGCTCATTCCTCAAGGCCATGAAACACTTAATGTTTATCTTTCTGTATTTTCTTGTGCATTTTCATCCAGTTAATTCTCATACTTCACTTATTGCTTCTCAAGAGGTACTTAGCTTGCTCCTTACCAACTACTGCCATTAAATCATTACAATGTTCACCACTATTTTACTTTGGAGATTGGAATTACATATTGGACACAGTTGTCTGAAAGTAGCTCAGAAGTGTGACCTTGAGACATATTTTCAGAAGTGCTCCAGTGCCACTATTTCCTTCTAGTAGAAGCTCCGAACTTTTTGAATGTTTCAAGATTCTGTTTCTCAGAAGAGAGATTTCTCTGTTTGGAGATAAAACAATCCCCCCACAATTTTTTGGATATTTTAATAAGATCTTGTTGATGTGAGCAACTGTCATGGGACAGGTCACAGGGGAGGGCAAGAAGCACTGAGCAGCTCCCTCTCTCCATGAATGTGTGGGGAAGCAAAGGGAAGAGGGGACTGTGAGAGTAGCTCTGACCTTACAATAAACCCATTATTGTTATTAGGGTAAGCCAGGAGTGCTCTGGAATACCAGACACTTGGGAGTCTCTCTTGTCCAGTGTGGACAGGCCACTAGATCAGGCTCAGAGATGCTTCCAGAAGGTTTTTCTCAGATCAAACTGAGGTCCCAGAGGAAAAGGTCCCAAATGAACAGATTTCCCCCCAGTCCTTCCCTTTTTGATTCTTCCTGCTGCCTCTGCAGCCTGGAGTAGCCCTGAGCATCTTTTGCAAGGATGAGGACATCCTCTAAGACTGAGACTGAAATAATTAACATTTCATGCAAGTTCACCAAAAGTCAAGGTTCTCTTTCACTGCTGACCCATCAAAGAGTCTGGTTAAGGCTTTTTGTGACCAGGCCTTTGTGACATCTCAATCTATTAACGACAAATTGTAATTTTAATTACATCTAGTTTTAACAGGGAGGCACCCATAAACTGTCAAATACACACATAAATAGTGATGATGACTCAGTTATGAAGATGTTATATGAGCTTTTCTCTTGGAGACACCAGTTAACTTTCATGAAGTGTGGGGGATTTTTTGCAGAAAATCTGAATTATTCATAGGCTCTCTATGGGATCATAGGAATTGCCATGGTGGATCAGATTGCTTGTCCGTCTAGTTCAGTAACCTGTCTCTCACAGTGAGGAGTACAAGACAAGACATTTCAGAGAAGGATCCAAGAAACCTCAGGGACAGCAGCCATGGGATGACCTGCCTGTGGGGAAAATTTCTTCCTCCCTACCTTCCCCTCTGGCAGCTGGTGGGTTGTGTTTGCCCTGCGGCAGGATGCCTTGGATCACGTATTCAGATTTAATCCCATTATTTTTATTTGTTATTTGGATTGCAGCAGTTTCTAGAGGAAGTCAGCTGGGTCAGGTCCCCTGGTTGTAGGCACTGTACAAACACAGGGAAAATGACAGTCCTTGCATAATGCCATTTGTAGCTGCTCTCGTTACCCATATTGGCATCTCTACATATTCATCATTTAAGCTTCCTCTGCAATTGCTTCAGCAGCTCAGAGAAATTCATCTTGCTGTTTCTCTAGGACTCCTTAAGCCCTGATGGGGTTTTGTTTGTAAACCACTGGTTACAGATTCCCGTACAGAAGGTGCAGCAGAAACAGAGCAAGAGTGGTGGAAATGCTTTGTTCTTCTGAAAGTTTATTAGACTGAATTGAAGAAGAAGGAAAACACCTGACCCCCAATGTTTTGTTGACATTCACTCTCTCCAGAAGCCTCTTTTCTTCTCTGGAACATGTGCTGAATTCTAAAGCTGAAGTGATATTTGCTGCAATACCCCACACTTCCAGCTCTCCTCACTTAATATATTAAGACATTAAACTTTCCACTCAGTCTTGTTGTTTTCTTTCTGCAGCTCCTTTTGCACAAAACTTGTAACCTTATTCCAAAGCTGCTGTTTGATATCTTTATGCCACTATCTAGGAAAAGATACTTCAGCTTCTTTTATCTACAGGCATTGTCCAAGTATTCTGCAAAAGAACCCTAATGGAGGGCTCTGAAAATCCATTAGGAAATTGTCCACAGGCAAAGCTTTGTGAGAAGGCAACAGTTTTACTGCACTGCCAGTTCATTCAAAGATAATCCTTCTTAAAGGTGTGTGCATCCATTTCCAGAGTAGGGTGGGAACTGGACTTTGGTTGGGTTTTGGGTTGGTTCTGTTTCATTGTAGTGTTGTTAAATATTAGTCCAGAGAGCTGATGAAGCAGTCCTCTGCCTTCTCACTGTCATTATCACTTTTGTAAATAGTGAGCATTAGCAAATCTTTATTTCCTACCTGATTTTCAATTCAGTTATCAAAAGAAAGAAATTAGGCTCAGAACTTCAAATCATAACAAGAACAATCACTGTATTTTAGATATGATTTGTACTGAGAGAAAGAGGGATAGAAATGAAGTCTGAGAGTCATGAGCTCCTACAGTAGCTGTAAAATTCCCTTTCAGAGCAAAAGAGGGAAGTAAAAAAGTAATTCTTCAAGCCCAGTGGAGCTTCCCCCCCCCATGAAATTTCAGCAGATTCTGAGCATCCAGCGCACAGACAGCAAATGATTATTTTATAGGTTTACTCATTAAATGACGTGTACCTCCACAGCTTGTCAGAGCAATTAGAGTAACAGATAAGATGGCTGAAGACCCCTTGATGTTAAAACAAAAGGTTGGCATGATGCTCAGAGAGCAGCTCTGGAGTGTGTCCCCTGGGGCTCTCCCCAGGAGTGTGAGGATGCTCAGGATCAGCAGTGTGGGCTCAGATAATGCAGTCACAGAAACGTGCACTTCTGCCCAATTATTGCACTTCAGGCCAGCCTGAACCCAGCAGAATAATGGCTCAACCTTTCTACACAGAGTGCCTGTGCCCAGCCTCACTCAGAGTCACTAGAGCAGGGGCAGCAGGGTAGAGAAGAATTGGTGCTGCTGATGGGTCTGGGACACTCTGTGTGGGGACAGACATAGTAAAACATTTATCTGCTCCGAAAGACTTGCTCTCTGTTTGCATTTGTATTTCATTTCTGCCTGCTCATTTTCAGGCACTGTTCTATTTATATCCACATCTTTTGGGAAGGAGAAAATTGCTTTACTTGGACTTTTCAATCATGATCTTTTCCATATGGGTTGATCATTGCAATTTTCCAAGTGCAGGTAACTCCTCCTGCAATAGCCAGAACTTCTGTGCGATGGCATTTTGCTGTAAGGGGAAATCCAAAGGTCTTCTGCAAACATTGGCCAAGCACAGCCTTCAGCAGTCTCCTTTTGTCCTCTGGAACAACTGATTGGCAACACTAAACTTACTGTGGGGTGTTCCTAATGGGTCCCATGCTCTCAGATTGCCTGGTTGATGTAGAACAGAAATTTCTGCACTGTGATCTAAGAATCAGCACTATTTATTTGAACTCTGCAGCAGCCTCAGCCCTGGGCTAAATTCAAGGTCCTGCTGTGATAAGGGCCAGGCAAATACAGTGTCAGCCTGAGTTGCCCCAAGGATCTGCAGCCAGAAGGGAGAAGATGGAGCCAGGGCTGGAGGAAGGCTTTCTGGTGGTCTTGAGAGCACTTGCTGGCGTTCCTCAAAGCTGATTGATCACTGGTGCTGGCAGGCCTCCTCCTTTCCAGCTGGTAAATGTCATTAAAAGACAGCTATAAATACATTAAATACTTTCCTAATATTACTTTTCCATGTGATGTGCTGCTGCTGTTGCTGCAGGGAAGCTGATCAAGAATGTGAGAGGAGGTGATCTCTGCAGCTCTGGGGAGGAGGGGGATGCCCAGCCCCAGCACTCAGCCCTGATCCACACAGTGCAATAACCTGTGAAGGCAGGGAATTAGTGCAGGAACATTTGCCTCTTGGTTACTACTCACTCATTACTCAAGACAAAAAAAGCTTGGCTTTGGGTCTTTGCTCAGCAAATTATGTCATTCTTGTTCACAAAAGGCAGAGCTTGCAGTATGGTTTCTAGATTGAAGCTGGTGTTTCAAAATTAAAAGCAGACAGGGCAGGTGTGCCTAGGAGAAATTTATATCCATATCTTTGGGGAATCAGCTAATGGTTCTGCCAGGACTTCAAATCAGCCTTTCCTATGTAGGACTTGATTGCACCACACCTATACAAGCCACAATGAATAACGTGGAATTAAAATGTTACCAGATATTTCCTTAACTTTGCCATGTGAAAAATGAGGGCAAATGTTGATGAAACCCAGAAATTCCAGGGCTCCAACAATATGATTTAATATTACTCAAGATGATTTTACAAAGAAAGAGAGAGTTCAGAGTCCAAGCGATCATCTCCAGCTTAATAGGCAGACATGTAAGATACTAAAAGATTGATTAGAACCATCTGAAAGTGGACCATATAGAATTACTGATAATTCCTGCAGAGATATTGCAAGGCAGACATGCTTGTCTTGGATCCCAGGTACAGTGCAGTGATGCTATATTGTTTTACAGTAAAACTTGGCCAGGGAAGGTCAAAGAAAAGTCATTCTTCTCCTCCTTTACCCCAAAAGAGTAATTTAATGGAAGATGATAAAAATGAGAATCTGCTCTCAGTTTGCAGAGTTCAGAATGGACTCATTTGCTGTTCCTGTTATATTTTCCCATGTTTTCCCCTTTTAGAATTGCCTAATCCAATTTAGGGTTCATTAGTGAATTGGGATATAAGGATGATATAAATATTAATAAAATCTGAAACATTCACTAAAATAGAATTTTTTAATAAGGTCAAATATATTTGGAAAAATGTTTAACTTTCTATAAATGTCACATTATATTCTAAGAAATAAATTACTTTTTCAAACCTTTGCTAAGACCCTTGCCTGGCTTATATATTCACTGTTGAACAATATAAATAAATATATAAATAACAGTATGTTATTTAGTAAATAAAAGATAGGTGTACATTTGTGGGCTTCTGATGTTAAACTTCAGCTCCTCTTGATGTAGATGGCTGCTGGTTGGAAATGGTGGGAGTCTGAGGCCCCTCATGATTAATTTTCAGGTCTAATCTGCAATCCCTGCAAAGGATGAGGCTTTGCCTCTTGTTTTGAGCATATACTACATATGCATCCTATGTTTTATTACCAAAAAAGAAAAATTACTTTTTTACTGTATTTTAAAAATTACTCAGAATGTTCTTAAAATCTCTCATTAAAAGTTGTGTAGACTTAGGTCTCTGTCAGGGTTGACAGAGGGTGAAGGAAAGCACTAATGCATTAAGGCAGTTAGCTCAGACCCTTTCTGGGAATCTCTTCTTTCCAATAATATAAAGTTTGGTGAAGTTTCTAGCCCTGCTGTTTCATGAGAATTTGAATTCTAAATCTGTTCCTGCTTCAGGAGTCAGACTAAATAATCCAGCCATGGGCCTCCAGCCAGTGTGAGTGTGGGAGGGGAAATGTTACTGTTAAAAGATGAAAAAAAACCCCAGTAACTGTTTCTACAGTGTTTTTTTATTATTATTATTATTTTTATTTTATTTTTAAATACCAGCTGTGTGAATCTGCTGATGGGTTTGGAAAGCTTGAAGTGGCCCTTGGGAATGGGTTTTGTGGGCAGCATGCAGGTGGAGAGAGGAGGCTGTGGAGCCCTATGTGATCCCAGCACCCAAAATCACACCCTGCCATTGGGATGTCATGTTGTTAATGTGCCTCTCTGTGCCCTCCATCCCCAGATCTGCACCAGGACCTTCGGCAAGTGCCAAAAGATCCCCCAACAGAGCAAGCAGCTGTAATGGAGCTGCCTGTGCCTGGTGAGAGCTTCTGGCAGTGCCTGGTGCCCCAGATGGGGCTTTTTTGGCAGACTGAGGGCTGGCCCTGCTCCTGTTTTTTTCTGGAGTGTGCTGTAAACAACCCAGGCTATATGGAAACCCCTGCCAGCTTCTCCAGGGCTTTGGGAGCACAGTGCTGGTGCTGGGGTGTGCTCAGAGCAGGGACAGCAGCCCAGCAGGGTTTGTGCTCTTTGGGATGCTGCCCACCCCCAGCTCCAGCACAAGGAGTGCCTGAACTCTCTCACAGCAGTGCCAGGGTGCTGCAGGCAGTGCCCTAAGCCAGGGGATGAGCAGGATCCCTGCCCTCTTCAGTGGAGACAGCACAGGGATGTGCACATGGCACGGATCAGGGCAGCCTGATCCCACCAGCTCTGCCTTGGTACCTCAGGAATGTCCATAGTGGTGAGGATGCCCAAAAGTCCTTGAGCCAAGGGGGCCTTTAATCCCAGGCAGCCGCTGCTCCTTCTTAGGATCAGTCTGCTGATGTTGCTGAAGTACATCCACAGAGCTGCAGCTGGTTTTTGTTTGGTTTTGGTTTGTTTTTTAAGGGCTTTTCATCGCCAGGAGAACTGTCAGTAGGGCTGCTGTGAGCACAGAAGTGCAGTCACCCAGCTCTGCAGTGTGCGCACTGACTGCTCCTGCTCCTGCTGGCAGCAAGACAGGCTTCAGAAGCCACAGCATGCAAACCCTGGGCTCTGAGCCTCCTGTTTCATCCTTCAGAGAGGGAGGGAGGTGTCCCACTGAAGTCTGATGGGAAGAATGCACATGCCCTTTGAGCAGGCAACAAAACCCTGCCAAGCCTTGCAGACTGGAGAGGATGTGGGTCCAACACAGACTGGAGGTGGGGGAAAACCTTCCCAAGTCCCAGTGAGCCTGGAGCACACAGAGCTAAGGACAAAATGGAACTCTAGTGACAGACTCAGGGGGCAGATTGTACACTGGTGACTGTGATGTTGCAAGTGACCCCATGGCCCCACTGCTCCTTCAGCTGCAGAGTTGGTTTGGGCAGAGCTGGCTGGGGGTACCCAGGGCAGAGCACCCTGCCTGAGGATGCTGAGGCCAGGATCCTGACCTCCACAAAGATCAGATGTCACAAAGTGGTTGGTCACATCCTGCTCATTCATTACCTGAGAGGTCTGAAGCATGACATAAATCAAAGCAGTCCTGAGGGACCCCTAACTTATAGTGGGACTGAGGCTGTCCCTTACATGGGACAAAATGTAGGGAGTTTTGTGATCGTGCCCTCCATCTCTCAGAGTTGTCTCTAGAAAGGAGGGTTTGGACAGCAGAAGGGTGATTTTAGACTAGAATGACTTCTCCAAACTCCTAGGACCCCGCTGTTTTCCTATTTATGTTAGTTGTTTTTGGATAACAATATTATTTGCCATTGGTCTTCTGGGAGTGCCACCAACATCATTAATCAAAACCCCATGCTGCTTACTGGTACCGAAGTATCTGCACTGCATCATCAATCATAAATGCAGCCAAGGGTGGCTCTGGGTACCTAAAGAGAGAGAGCAATAGCATGGTGGGTGAGGGGAAGGAAAAGGAGAGAGGCTTAATTATCCAGTGGTCTTTGGTCCATCGCTCACATTGGAAACATCTCTACAGCTCTATTTTGGTTGTACCTCCCTTTTAAATCTTTGTAAACAGCAGTTAAGATAGAAGGCTTCAATCCGCTGCGCAGGGTACCCCACTGCTTCTCAAGCTATTATTTTAATAAGGCCTATTTTACAATTAAGGCACCATGGGCTTTAAATTACATATAAAATAAAATGTGGAAATTGAAGCATTAAGCGTGTGGCTGCCGTCGGAGGCTGAGCAGCCTCGCATTAAGCAGCTGCCTGTTCTTAAACGGGGAGGCAGAAGGGAGAGGGTTTGTGCTGTGCCTCTGGGGAAGGTATCTCTCAGGGCTGTGATTCCCTTCAGGCTGGGCTGTGTGGGGACCCCAGAGAGGTGCTTTTTGCCCTTGCCCTCCTCCTGCAGCTCCGGCAGTGCCTGGCACAGCCTCGTAAAGCCGGCGGTTTCGGTCGCTGCCGCTGCCACAGCGCGAGGAGCAACTCCTGCTCCAGATGGTTGTAAAGGTTAACGAGGAATTTATGCAGAGCTATATACAAATCAGACTGAATCTTCTGGCTGGGAACAACAAGCCGCCGACATAAATTCAGTTTTCTGAACATATGTAGCTTGGTCACTAAGGGAAACTGGAGAATGGCAAGCTGCTCTGCAGAGCGTCACCTCTCGCTGCCATGCTGGTGGGGAAGGAACAGCGCTGCTCATGGCACAGGAGGGGTCCTAGGGCTGCCAGACACCCCCTAGTCCTGGATCTTGGCACCCAGCCTCAGGTGTGAGATGGGCAGGGGTCATGGCTTGTGTCACCAGGACCAGCACAGAGGTCAGAGTTTCATGTGTACCCCTTGGTTGGCATCCTGAGGGAGTCAAAGCCATCCCAAAGAGGATCCTTGCTCAGGGCAGGATGTACAAGGGGCAAGGAGCTGAGTCTGGTTCAGAGCAGGAGCTCCAGGCTTTTAGCCCTTGCTGGTAAAAGGCTCCAGCATCTCCTGTGAGGTGTTGGGAATGCAGGAGATACTTTCTCTCCCTGTGTGTGTGCAGATCTGTGAGGAAGGTAACAGCTGGCTCAGCAAAGATAAAATTTAAAAGTCAGGGAATTTAAATTTCCAGTGAGCATCTGGGAAATGCTTTGTTAATGGCAAGCAGGCACAGCTTTTCACAGCCATACCCCTGCCTGCCCTCACAGGCTGTATCTGCCTCTCTGTATACCCTGTGCATGGATGCTCCTGTACCAGAGGCTCAGGGAAACTTCCCCTGCCACCTCTGGAAGGGGAAGGTCCCACACATCTGTCCTGGCTGTTCTATTTGCCTTCTCTTCACCAACCACATTGCCTCAGGTCATTTGTCTGCCACTCCACCGAACCAAAACCTCCCTTGCTCCTCCTAGAAACAATGGTTGTGATGGCACGGAACTTACATTTTCATTTACTTGTCTATTTTTTAAGTTATAAACAGATCAAAACCAGGATGCAGCAGAGGCAGCTAAAGATTTCCCCTGTTGTCTTGTTGCATTCAAGAGTTGGTTATTTAGGGGACAGGGTAACCAGCTGGAATTTAACCTCAGGGTTGTGCCATCCCTGCAAGAGCAGGGCAAGGAGAGAGCAGCCTTGTGCTTTGCCTCCTTTGGATCATGAAACTGTTGGCAAACACTCTTCCCACTGAAAAAGAAATGCATACATCTTTGTGCCTTCTGCTCTGCAATAGGACATAAATAGTGATACTTTTTTTTGTATTCCACAGAGCATAATTCTTAATTTTTCTGGGCATTTTAACTTAATGTCTCAAGTGCTTTGTTTAATTAATCTCTGCTTACTTAAAGTATCTCCTGTTTGCAGTTGTTCCCCTTGCCATGCATGCAGCAGAATGAGGCTGTCAGTACTTTCTTGGCGCGGTTTTCTGGGGGTGCAAGTTATTGACTGGCAGGGCCAGTGGGATGATGCCTGGAGACTTTGCTAGGACTCACAAATGATGAAAATGTTCAGTTCAAGATTGCCCTCCCAATCTCTTTTGCCTCATACAATAATCTGGGTAAGCAGGAACCTTCTGAGCCTGTTTTCAAGCCCATGCTCCCAACACACTGACCACCATTCCTCATCTTTGGGCTTCTCCAGCCCCTTTGCAGCTCTCCCTGCTCAGTGCTCCTTCCTGCAGTCCTGTCCACAGCCACCTAGCATGGAACATCCCTGGGGTCTGGGGATATATGTGGGACTGATGGACCCAGAGCTGACCATCAGCACAGGAAACAATTTCAATCTCAGTGTCTGAGACTCAGAAAAGCCTCCCACGACCACACAAGCTGCTTATTATTGTACAGTGCTCTGGGCCACAAACCAGATTCATAAAGAGCCCAGCTCCACCCTGTCTGGGCTCACAAGGCTTTTCTGGCAGCATCTCTGTCCTTTGCAGATGGGCTGGGGGCAGCCTGGAGAAGGTTCCCTGCTTGCAGAGCCACCTCCAGTGGGAGTCTCTTCCACTGGAGAGCTTCCACAATGGCTGACCACAGGTAGCTCTGCTTCTGCTTTCTCTGCCACTTTTCCTCTGTTGCTTCTAAAGGAACAACAGACTCCATTAAATACACGACAGCCCTGGCTCCCTCCCCTGTAGCAGTGAGCCCAGGCAGGTTTCCAGTGGCCAGCACTTCCAAGCATACTCCAATTTACCAGGCTTGAGGCTTGTCAACCCAAACAAGACTGAGGCTTTCTTTCTGCAATATTAAAATTAATAAAGAAAAATCATAAATCCTCCTGGCACTGCTGGCTCACACCACTAAGCTATTCCATGCCAGCCCTATTGTTAAACTGTAAGCATCAGTTTCAATACTGTAATAAAATACTGCATTTGAAATTTTACTGTTCCCCATTAACCTCTTTTTCTCCCTCTCTCCCCCACCTATTACATCATCCCTCTCTCTTCTCCAGGCTGACATTGCTCTGACATAAAACTTGAAACTTCCCCACCTTTCACTTTTCCATTCTTCCCCTTTCTTTCAGAGCCTTTAGCTGTCACTTGTGCAATAGAACAGCTTAGCCAAAGCAATAAAGTGCTACATACCATCCCCAAACAGCCTGAGCAAATTGACATCCATGCCAAACACCACTGCTTCCCACACTCACACACATTCCCCATCTTGTCCCCAGCCTTGACTCTGCCCAGTGCATTGACTTAAACCCCAGATTTTTCCCTCTGTGCGTGCGTTGTCAGCCAGTCTGAAAACAAGCCTCTTTCACAACTTCTCCTGCCAAGGGAGTGTTGTTCTTCTTCCCATTTAGTTGTTCTTTCTGCATGAATTGCCAGGTTTTTGCTCAGGCACAGGCTCCAGACGTTATTCCCAGGGACTCCCTGTTTGAGTTTGTCTTGTGGTCCCCCAGGACCTCCTCGAGTGGCAGCTCCATGGAGCTCCATCTGAATCCATCATGCCTCAGTTCTCTCCATCTACCAGACTTCTTCCTCTTTAAAATCAGGGGAGCTTCCACAGGAGCCAGGCCAGTATCTGTTGGTTGGGATCTCCATGAATCATCTTGTTTCACTTGTTCCCTCCTTCTCCCCACTCCTCTGACTTGCCTAATAGGAACCACGTGCAAGGGTAGACAGGGGGTAGCACTGCAGCACCGAGCCAAGAGAAGACTTTTCCAGTCCCAGCACAATAATCCAGTTGTTCAAATCTTGTGGAAACATTGCCATTGACTTATAATTTCAGGATATATTGCCGCTGACTTTGCTGCTTATTGTGGGATGAGAGTCTCCTGTGCAGTTTCAGAGGGTAAAGAATCCAAAGATAGATTTGGGGCAAAAACCAGAAATGGTCCATGAGGAACATAAAGTCACATTGATTGAATGATGGTCGAGTGGTGTTTTCACATTTAAAGAATTCAAGTGGATGTTCGCTGTTGGAACCTAAAAATCCCCTGGGGTTGTCCAGCCTTTTCTTGCAGACACAAGAACTGGGACAGGATGGGGAGCAGTTTGCCTTGAGTGCCCGAGTGTGTGGCAGGGTGAAGGTGCCCACTCTGAGGGTGCTGCTGTCCCAAGGGCTGTCCCCAGCCTCCTGCCCTCAGCCAGCCTGGCTGCTATGCCCATGGTACAAAAAAAGTCACACCATAACCCCAGCCTCAGAACATGCTCTGACAGCAGCAACAATGAGGAGCTTGTGAAAGTGTTGAACGGAGTACTTTTCTATTTTGTGAGGGAAAATTGGGGGTTTCATTTTTTTTTCAACTTTACCTGCTCTGATTGGTTCTCTTCCACTTTTGGTGTCAAATAAGAAGAAATTTTTAAACGGCTGCTATTTGAGTTTTGTTTATCCTGCATAAAAAATGAGAATTTCTGAATTTTTTTCCTTGTGCAAGAGCTGGGAATATTGAAGACTGGCTGTATTGTGAGCTCTCCCCATTCCTGCTTTTTATACACACACACATAGAGTCTCACTGATCTGCCAGTGATCTCGAGCCTACCTAGACGGACCAGGCTCTCTAGGGATGTGTCTGCTGCATCCGCCTCAGGCTTTTCCTGAAGAGAGACAACTAATTGGCAAAAATTATGTTGCATTACGTGTGGTGGCTCTGTGATGTGGACTGCTGTGTGAGGCCTCCCAAACTCCCTGCAAACGCTGTGAGGGCTCGCAGAGCGTGGAGTCAGTGGGGCTGATGTTTGTGCTTTCCATCCTGAGCTGGAGGATTTTTAAGGTTTGGGCTGGTGGTTCCAAGCCTGCTTCACAATTAATTCATGAATGAGCCCAGTATGTGAGCTACACTGTTAATATTAGGGCTGACAACAGACATGCAGGCCTTTCTAATGCACTAATTGATAAGTTTACTTTTAGAGGCTCAAGGGCCTTGTTTACCTTTCAGAGTTTCAATCCACACACTGTTTTTATTTTGGGTGGAAAACAGTGCTTTGACATCCAGGGTGAGCTTAGCTACCTGCATGTGTGTGCTTAGCTGGCTTTGCTTCGCTTCCAAGCCTCCCCAAGGGTGCAGAGGGGAGAGGGGGGATGAAGGAGGCGGTGACTATCAGATTAATTACAGATGCTGGGTTAACTGCAAAAAGCAGCTGAGAAGGAGGAAGCAGGGGAGCACAGTCTGACCTCATCCACTCTTTTTTCCAAAAGAAATTAGCAGGTAGACTGTCACAGAGAGGCCGAGTGAGACCCCAGCACTGCTTTTTCACATAGGATGCCAATTCACATGAGCTGAGGTTTAGCCCACAAAGGTTTCATAGCCTGTAAATATAATTTAAGGCAATGGGGGAAGAACCATATGTTTGAGAAAAGGGACAGATTCCCTCCAAACAAACAAATATTGCAACTAATCTAAAACCAGCAAAAATGGATTTTGTGGCTCCTCAATTCCTTTGTATTATGTGGCAGGAGGGTATTTTGTCCTCATGTGGAGCTTGTCCCATGCCTCTGACCAGTCATGGCAGAGCAAGGGGACATTTCAGAATTTATTTTATTTCAGTTGATTCCAACCAGATTGCCCATGCTCTGCTTAATGTAGTGCCTGCTGGAGAAGTGGGACAAATATTCAGTCACATTAAAAATAAACCCAGAAATAGCAGCTTATAAATTTGGATTTTTTTTCTCCTATTATTATTTATGGGTGAATCTTGTCAGAGGCATAAATGCAATATCTTTGGAGGCCGATGCTGGGCTTTATATCAAAGCAGTTCTCACATATACTTCATGTACTCAGCTACAACTATTATAAGCTATTTCATGTACAGCTAGAGACAAATGATCTCTCCCATGTTTGTCTTAACTTATAAAATGTAGTTGGGTTGCTTGAATTCACTTCCAAACCTCCTGCATGGGGGGAGTGGGCATAAGATTTATACCCCTGTAATATAATCAATTCTAAGCATATCTTTAGACAAATAATTTAGAAATCTGTGCAACAAGAAACACCTCTATTAATTTCAGGATACACCGTTTTATGCATTTTTTATGTGCATTGAAGAAAGGGATTAAATTTTATAAAATAAAAGCCCTTACTCTTTTAAGAAAGCAAATTCTAACAAGACCATTTTGAAATAAAATCCCAGAAGGCAACAATCCCTCCAACAATTAAACTGGGAGAAGGTCCCCTGAGGGCAGACCAACAAAATTTAGTAAAAATAATTGCCGTGCTGGGTTCTTGCTCTATTTTAGCTGAGTATAAGCAGACACACAAAAAATAACCTACTGAGAACAAGAACATTCCTACGTGAAGCAGGCAAACAACAGAGCCATGTAACTACCTGGCCACACCACTCGGCTTTTGCTGGCACGCAACACAGATTTTTATACTTCAGCCAATATAAAACAACAATCAGGCTATTTACAAGGCTCTGCCAAATATTAACCTTATATCCAATTCTCTTCAAACCTTTCAAAGTCTCTAATGTGAACCATGCAAGTTCCTCATTACTTGATCATATTCTGTAACTGCAATGTTATGGGCTAGTTATATTTTTTAAAAGATGGTGTGTTTATGCAAAGATAATGATGCGGTGCATTTTATGCTGAAAAACTCAATAATTAATTAATTTATAATCCCCCTTACTCTTCATCCCCCTCCCTTCAAAAAGAATAAAATAAAAGATTAATTTGCTGGAGAAAACAGGTTCATGTTTGCCCTTAAGACAGAGCACAAAATTACTTTAGCATGTGTACAGTGGTTAAAACAAGCTAAATGTGTGCATGTCCACAGCCAGGTGAGAGCTATTGTAAAAGGGAGCTGGGGATGAAGAAAGCCCAGAGGTAGCTCTTAAAAACTGAAGGTTGCCTCCAAAAAGCAATATTGGGCTTGCAAGGAGATATTAATGGTGATTAATTGTGAGAAAAAGGCTTTGTGTATGGTGTAGGAAAGGGGCAGAAGGTAGGAGGAAGAGGAGGCACAGAGTGATCCTTTAGCCCTTTTCTGGATCACACACATCCCTGGATTTAAAAAAAGTAATTTCTGCCTTCCTCAATTTTTGTCAGGGTCCCTTGGAGCTCTTTAGTGATTTTAGGGGACTGTTTGTGGCAGAGGAGGGAGAGTGGGACCATGGGAGGCTCTAGCCCATCCATCTCAGGGCTGGGCACTCTGAGGTGATGCGGACAGAGCACAGCCTCAGCTGGTGCCACAGAGCTCCAGCAGCCCCAGTGCTGCTCCTGCAGCCATCCAGGTGCCCAGGAACCAACCTGGCCACTCGTGGGCTGGCTCTGTGCCCTCCTGGCACAGCCTGCACCCAGCATCCCTCACCCTGGGCAGGGAGCGCTTCTTCCCACAGCTCAGAGAGGTCTTTCTAATTTGGCTCCTCTTTTCCCTCTAAACATCTGCAAAGATCATTTTGGATATGATCTGCATTGAATACTGGGTTTCTTAGTTTAAAGGGAGCCTTTACGTGTAATTTTTTTAGACACATTTTTACCAGCACTACTTTTAACAATAGGTTGCCAGATCCATCACACAATCTGACTAAAAGCCCGTATTTATTTCCCTAATTTTATAAACATTTAATAGGTCCTTATTAAACACATCAGCCAGCATGATTTAATAACACAATCAGTCTAGAAGTTTAAGAAAATTGAAAACAGGATTTGAATGTAATACAGCCACAATTACCGGAGATTATAGGCAATCATTTCCATATGTCTGCAATGGGGAGCTGCTAATCTCTGTTTGCGTGGAGGTGATTTCCTCTGGAACACTTCCCAGCCTTCAACAGCACTAGTGCTGAACAAATTAGATTTGAAAGTCCCCAATTTTATGACTAAGGTAATATACTCTGTGTATTTAGAGAAACACTGATTTCCTATTTTAACTGGCTTCCAAATGCTGGACAGAGACCTCAGCTTCATTTAGTTTGGCTCTGCTAGGTATATGGTAAAAGATTTTTTTTTTTTCTAAGGGTCAGCACATGTATTTTTTGGTGTCTCAAAGACACACCACAAGTTCCCTCCATCCACAGGAGCAAAGAGTTAGCATCCAGTGACATCATGGCTGAGGAATGTGCAGCAATTAGCCCTGCAGTGCTGCAGGCAGCCCATGGCCAGGGGACAAGCAGCTCCCTCCTGCTAAACTTTAGGAGTCCTAACACCTTATTCCCTGACCTACCGCCTGTGAGATCCTGAATAGCGTCACTTGTGCTTTGTGGGAATTCATCTGGTGAACTGGGCTTTTTGTGCCTGGCCTGGGCTCAGCTTTGGCAATTACTGCTGCAAACAGGGCTGCTGTTGGGAAAGGTTTCCTGTGCAGAGCAGCCAGGAGCTGGGCTGGCTTCAACAGGAGCTGCTGGGCATTCAGAGCCATGGGTGTGATGCCTCGAGAAGGTTGACCTAGAACAGGGATTAGATGGAGCTAAAGAATAAAGTAGAGATTTATTAGGAGGCCTCAATGGATCCACCTTGGGCAGCACAAGAGCCCAGCCAGGGCTACACCCAAGATGAACCCAAAATAGTCACAAAATGGACGACTGGTCATGAGGTCTCACACTTTTTAAAGTTTTGGTCCATTGGCATATTGCAGTTAATTGTCCAATTACATCTTTAGCCCATGCAGTCCCATCCTTCTTCAGTCCACATTGTTTATGCTCTTGGGCCTGAGATTTGGATCATTTGTCCTTGGTCCCCAGCTGGAGAATGAATTGTTTTGTCACCCTACTCTGTGAAGAGAGCTCACCATCCCCTAATATGAAGCTCAGACCCACACACTAAAGCAGTACAGAACCTGAAAAGTATAAAATCTAAAACCTGAGGCATCAGGTGTGCCAGGAGCTTTGGGGATGTCAGGAGCCCACCTGGCCTGGTGGCCTCTGAGGTATTTTCAGAATTCATTTTGGCATGTGATTCATGTTTATGAAATATTTGTGCCAGATTCGTAGCAGGGAACTCTGAATAAGAAATCTGTGGTGGCCAGAAATGAGAGAAGAGCAAAGGAAGGAGTGGATCCCCTGTGTGCAGCACACATTTGTGGTGTCACTGGTTTCACCTCCCTGATGCAAGACCATAGCATGGGGAGAGCCTTGAATGAGCCTTGAGAGAGAGACACAGATGGTGCTGCTGCGGAGAGGGGAGGGCGCACAGGCAGCTGAGTGTCTGTGCTCTTATCTGGTGAGTGCTTCTATCTGAGAAGCTCACAGCATTCCTGTGCTGTTACAAGAGCCTTTCTTTGTGGGATCTGGCCCTGCAGATGGAGAATGTCCCTCCTCTATTTCACTAAGTCAGAAAGATGATACTTGTGCACTGGTCTAGGGGGTGATAAAGGGGATGTTCCTGCTGCAAAGGCTCATTTGTGCCTAGATTATCTCTTTGAGCTGAAGGAGGGGAAAGTGGCCTTCAACAGCCCCTAAGCCAGGACTTCAGCATGGGCTTAACTCCATCTCTGCTCAAGAAAACACTCAGACATGTACCTGATGTAAAACACATGCCTGATTCACCTTGCCTCCATTCAAGGGGCAGAACCACACATGATGTCTGGACACTGACTTACTAAAAATGGCACATCCTCTTTCTGTAGAGCACATAAGGACTTTTCTGAATTGGGACCCTAACCTGAAATTTAGGTTTGATTTTACTCTATTCATTTTGATCTTAGCAAGAGTTAGTAAAATCAGGCTGAGAATCTGAAAGAGTAAAAGGAAAAAGGTAGTTCTCACACTATTGTTGCTAAAAACCCCACAGCAAAACAAAATATCCCCCTAAAAAATGACACAGAATAAAACAACACAAACAATGTAAATGCACAGAGATTAGGAGTTGGGTTGTGGCATTTGTGAGGAAACTTTTAAGGTGACTTTTAAGAGTTTAGCACTTTTCAACGGCAGCAGGGAAGTCACCAAAGGGAATTTTGCTACCTGGTGTTCCAATATTACTGTAATGGAAGTGATGAATTCCTAGGTATAAGAGTGACATATGACATAAAACCTGCCACAGGCCAACCTTGGACATAACTGCTGACCCAGACTGAAATTTTATATAATGAATTAAACAGTGACAGGGTTAAGTAGATAAAGATATTAGGTGTGTCCTTTTCATTTCCAGCAAGCACAGAACAAACCTGAACTCCTACCACCATATCCATTTGCAAAGTTTACTTCTATAATCTTTCTCCATCCTGGTTAGACCAAAAGGAAAAGAACACATTGGCTCTTGTAATAAAATAAATGTACAATCCCTGCACATTACTGCCTTTGTAGTTGCTTTTACCCTGAAAGAGCCCAGCTCTAGTGCACAGTATATTTTTCATCATAAACTTGCTCATGTATGCATTCCAGATGGCGTGAAGAAGGGGTTCAGGAATTCTGGTGGCAACCGCTAGTATTACAAAAATAAAGGTAGGGCCCAGTTTTATGATGAACCTTGATCTTAAGGAGTTTATAACTAGACTGGCTCCAAGTTATACTTGGAATACATGGATATATTTATTACATCAGTGGATTCCTTCACCCGCTTAAAAAAAATTGCCTTGGCTTTTGGGGTTTTTTGTTGTTTTTTTCCTTTTTTCCCTTTTGAGTGAAAAGGTTGCTTGCAGTTTTCAGATGTTTCATGGCCTTCATTCCATATAAAAAAAAGAATTGATTAAAAGGCAGCTGGCAAGACAACAACCCCCTGGATATTTTAATAATTTTCCACTTGGAAACAAAACATTCTTCCACATTCCAACTATCTAGGCTGATTAACTTTGCAAAGCATTATGGTGTACAACAGTGCTAACTCATTTTCTGATGTATTTTTGATATGAAATATAACCTCTTTCTTAGAATGGTCCATTAATAATTATTTGCATCAATACACAAAAATATGGCAATTAAGGATGCTGGAGTGGTCTATTAAGCTCAACTTTTATGGGAAAAGTTTTTTCCTTCATTTTGTTTTTAAGTTCTTGCCAACAAGAAATATGAGCTCAACCAAAATAGGTTTTAGGAAGAGGGAGGTGATAGGCCCCTGTTCAGGAAAGGCTTTCAGCACATGCTTATGTTCCAGTGCTTTCACTGGGATTTAATCACATTCTTAATTTATTTGTGAACAGAGCTGGGTTTTTTATGAGCAAATCTTTACAGTGGACAATTTTTTATGATAACGTGTCGGAGTTTGCTGTCGTCCTGTAAACTGGAATAAGGGTGGCACAGTGTGAGGCAGGAACCAAAGCAGGAAACAGAAACCAGGGACATGAGGCTGGGCAGGCTGGAGAGCAACCTGGGGATGGACAGTCAGAAATCATGTGAAAAAGGGCCACTGTGGGAGCAGCTTCTCTGTGCGACAGTGAAGGCAGCAGTAATTTCTTCTAGTTTTTAACAAAAAAAAAAAAAAAAAAAAATCTACTGCAGTTGTCTGGATTATGCATAATCCAGAGGGAACTCACCTCTCCTGGAAGTGCTCATGCCACCTTTCTGAGGTGCATTTTGGTTACAACAAGGAGATGGTTTGGTTCTTCCAGGAGAAGCTGTTCTCTTTTTAATGATGACGGGGGAGCTCAGGTGATGGCTCCAGCTGCATGAATCCCATCCCAGCTCTCTGACTTCACAGCTCTTCTTTTCTATCTTTTATGAAAAAAGGAATCCATCAAAAATGGCTTTTTAGTCCTCCAGGGTAAGGAATGGCCTTATTTAGGAAATTATTTTTTGTTAAGTAGTTGAGTGCTCTGCCTTGAAACAATCTCCTGTGATACCCACACTACTGAGCATGGAGGAACTAGAAAAGGTTTGTCTGTCCATAATCCTCCCTTGATTTCTGATTTGTCTTCTGGGCCATGGCTAAAACATTCAAGCACGTCTTGGAGTAAGACACAAGCGAGTGAGTTAAACATGAGGCAGTAAATATCCTGGCTTGTGTTATTTTTCTGCTCTTTGAACTCCAAAAGCAGTTATTTGTCATTTATTTGATATCCCTTGACAGTAAACATGATGTCTGTGTGGAACTAGCTCCTGATAAGCTCTCCAATAAGGTCAAGACATGCAAACAAATGAAAGCAGCAATAATATAGATGTTAACCACTGCACCCCCCCTTTTTTCATAACTTTTTAGCTTGTGCACTACTGTATTTTTGTTGGCAGCATGTGGTACTATTGCTTCTGCAATAATTCCTCTCCATGCACAGCAAACAGAAAGGATTTCAAGCATTTTATTTCTTGTCAGCTTTGATAAATGCAGAACGATTTACCTAAAAGAGCAAAATACCAGGACCAAATTTTTCAAAGCTTTTTTGCTTTTTTTCTTCCTTTTATTATTTTTTTTTGTCATTCGGAAAGCAAACTGCACTTGTGTAAGCAGACAAACAAACCCAGGGTTTTTTCTGCATAACTTAGAGGCTTGTTCCCTTTGATTCCTGCCAGTGATGTCATGGAGCCCAGCTGCTGAGACTCTCCATGATTTGCCCTGCTCATGTTTCACCCAGTCATTTCAGGCCCTAATGGAATTACTCTGAGCGAAACCTGGTTATTCATGGTTCAGCTCCTGCATCAGCTGATGCCAGGAACTCTTCTCTGGCATGTGTGGAGGGGAGGTAAAGGCAATCCAGGAGATTTTAAAGAATGTTTTCCCTTTTTGTTTATCATCAATCTGATGCAGATCAGCACACTGTGGGGCTGTGAGGGATAAAGGCATTAAGTTGATATTGTCTAATTTTTGTTGCTTGGCTTCTCTGTGGAATCCTTTGGCTCCCCAGCTAGTTTTGGGAGAGTTAAGCCCATCCTGTTGATATTTAGTGCAGTGGAGAGGATTTTGATAACTAGTTTTGGGCAGTTTTGTTGCTGTTCCTTGCTGATAAAAGCACTGTGCACAGGGCTGGTTCTTGATTCCTCTCTGCGCCTCAGTGCAGCACCTTTGCCTGTTCATGTTGAGGTTTTTCATCTGCTAAACATTTTCTTTTAAAAACATGGATGATGTCACTATTATCCCTCCATAGCACCACCTAAATGGGACAGTATTCCCTGATTTAGGGGGGAAAAACTGTTCAGTGCCCTCTTTGAGTGGCTCAATTTCACACATGTCCTCTTCCAGGAGGTTGACCAAAGCACAGGTGAGGAGTGGTCTGAGCCAGAGCAGAAGTAACAAATAACAGGGGTAACTACCAGGCAGCAGATAACCAGGTTAGGCACCTGCAGAGCCTTTTTAGCTGCAGTGTTTTAGAGCCTAAGACATAATTTATGGAAGAATTAGGGGTTTTTTTCTGAATTATATAAACTCTGTATGTTTTCCCATGTAGTAACTTCATAAAAATACCTCATTAAATGCTTCCTTGATGTTCCTCATGTCCAGTTTTAACTGCTCTGCAGTGTGAATTCTCTGGACTTCTAAGAGATTGAATTTATGACTCCTGTAGTGTCTTAATGAGTCATTTTACGTGGAATATCCAATTTTGTAGGGGGTGTGTGTCGGTATAAATATATAAATGTGAAATTGTCTTATTCTCTTCACCACTGAGTTTTTTGGGCTTTTTAATATTGCTGTTATTTTTTACCCACTGCTGAAATATTTTTATTTGTCATTCTTTGTATTCCCATATTGACTGGAGGCATCAGCGAAGACTGAACATGCCAAAGTGGGGAGAAAAAGTGCAGGAAGAGGAACACTTGCATGGGGAGGGTCAGTAAGAAGGCAGCTGGTATAGAAAACCACTCCCCTCACCTTTATTTTTTACCTTTATTAAGGACATGGATATGTTGTGGTTCCTGCAAAAGCAGGAGGGAGATTGGCAGCTCCAGAGTGACTCCATCCAAGAATTAGATGATGAAATTAGAATGATCTGAGTTAGAGATGCATCTCTATCCCCTGGTTAGCAGCTATGATGACTGACCTGTGGAGCCCAACCTGCTCTTCAATCAGTGTGGACCCCTTCAGCCTGACTCCTTCCCCATTTATTGTGTGGCCTCTCCCCTGCTTTGAAAAAAAAAAAAGTAAAGAAAAAAGAAAAAAAAGAAAAAAAAAATTACTATTAGAAAAAGATGGAGCATGAAGAATTCCAGCCTGAGAGCGGAATGTAAGTGAATTAATCTCTCCTGGTGAGGAGGAAATTATTTTTGTTACTAGCAAACGTTGTTTTTTCATCGGTATTTTTCTCTCAAAGCTTTCAGGCATCCATCAAAACCCAACAGCTTAATTTCTGTAGATACAATGTTTCACATTTTAGTTGCCAAATAACCTCATATATTTAATTTTCCAGATTTTTTAGATGCTTTCAGGAAGTTGTCACAAGAGACCCTCCCTGGATAGATTTCTTCTTCCAAGAAAGCCACTTAAAAAAAAAAAAAATCAGAACAAAGATGATTCAAGCAGTTTTGTCCTACCCAGAGACAATGCTGCAGCAAAGCCTTGACTGCCTTTTATTAAACTCAGCCAGAATCTTTCTGGCCCTTTTCATGTGCTGAGGGTGGGGGCATTGATGTGCTGCAGCCTGGCCCAAGCAGGGACCCAAACTCAGCATTTTTCAGCTGTGCCTGTCCTCTGCTCCCCCTTCCCTTTTTGTTAAATGGAAGTTGGCATAACAGAGGAGAGGAGCCTGCCAGGAGGGTGTCAGAGTCAGCAATGATCACAATCAGACACTGCAATCAGATTGCTCTTCCAACTCCTAGGAAGAAATAACCATCTGTTTCAGTGGTTAAAGGGGGGAGAAAAAAAGAAAATAAAAAAAGAAAGGCAGAGGCATGTCCAGGGTTTTCTATTTCAAACAGTGCTTAATGCTTGTCTGGGAACACTGAAATGGGGTTTGGTAGTGGTGGTGCAAGTTCTGGACCAGACGCAAATATCCAGAACTCGCCTAATGTGCAGGAAAATCAGGTGTGGTGCCCATGATACTTTAAGTATTTCCATTTTCTTTCTGGGACCTGACTTGGATGATAGCCTGAGACATGAATTGAGTAGCCTTAGCCCATCTGTCCTATGGATTTCCACTTTTTTTTTTCCCCTCCAAAATGCCCTTAGAGAAGCCTGTTGCTGTGGTTGGAGCTGCTTGGCCTGTTGGGGTAGGTGGGACCTGCTGCCCCCCTGTCTGTGCCCCATCCTGCACAGGTGGCTCCACGTTGGCCTCTCTGTGTGATGTCCTCCAAGCCCAGCAAATATTCCAGGCCCCAGAGTGCTACCGTGCATGTAACAAAGGGAAAATTCATTTATTCACTCAGGCAGGTGATGGATAGTCTGTCAATGTTTATACAGTAGACACAAGCCTAATTTTCAGGTATTAGTTGATTAACACTTGAGTCATAGTGTGTGTCCTGTGTCCAGTAATGTGGAACATCAAATGTGTGAAAAAGATTAATAGTGTGCACAGATGTTACTCAGAGGATCAATTTGTCTGGGGTTTGAAGAGGTGGTACCCTGCAGATCAATAGGAAAGGAGAAAATTAGAGTAATATGTTGATAGAAATCCCAGCCGAGTCTATGCATGGCTGCCTTATCTGCTCCAAATACTTCGCTTCTCGTAAAGCCTTTCAAAGGCTGCAACAAAATGTTAAGCACATTCTCCTGTAAATTTTTGTTGTTTCTTGCAGACCTACAGCTTCCCCAAATGGCAGGCCCTGACCAAGGGACACAAAGCAGCCCTTGTGCAAGGGGCTGAGCAGCCCAGGAAAACTTTTCCCTGGCATTTTGCGTGAGGAACGCTTCCCTATATTATAAATAGCAACAGGGAGGAGGGCAATAGAAATAAATGTTGCTCTGTAAATAAGGGAACTAAAGTTGGGCAGTGGAAGGGCTCTCTCTAGATGAGCTCAGCCTCTCCTAAGCTTTAAAGGAGGGGTGGTTTATTTCCCTGCAGTCTCCAAAAGCTGCCCAATGGGAAGTGCTGGCAGAGGATGGGGAAGGCTGGAGCAGGCTCAGGCACTCACACCCCACAGAGTGGGTCCCTGTGCTGCAGGTGGGCTCCCCATCCCCTGAGCTGCCTGTGCAGAGAGGCTGTGAGCCCTGAATGCCCTCAGAACAACCTAGAGAGAGCTTTTTTCTGCATGGCAGAACAATGTGCCTTGAATTTAGTGCCTGATTCCTGCAGCAAAGCCCTCCCACCCCTTCCCTCTGTGCAGCAGAGGCTCAGGAGCTGCCTGGTGTGCCCAGCCCCATTTCCCACCACTGGCACAGCCTCTGGCAGCAGAGTGCTCCAAGAGGGTCTGGAAGTGATGGGCAATGGGACAGCAACAGATCCCTGTTATCTTAAAGACCCAAACCATGTCTGGGCAGAGCTCTGGAGGGGTCAGTGCGCCAGGCAGCCCCACACCTGCAGGCAGAAGGACACAGCTCGTTCTCTCTGGGGCTGCAGGGATAAAGTGCAGCTGCAAAGTCTGAGAGGAGGCAGAGATGCTCTGGAATGGCTCTGAGGTGGGTGATCCTGTGGGCAAGGCAGCCCCATCCCATGGGAGGAGTGGGGCTGGACTCCTCCTGTGGGACAGCTGTGGAGCAGGAGCAGCTGGAGCTCAGCCAACACTGCCAAGGGACACCCAGAGGTTCTGAGTATCTGTTTATCTGTGCTGCTCAGAAATGGTTCCTTGCCACTGAGACAGAAAGCAGCTTTGGACAGAAATTTCAGCCGATGACGGGAATGTCAGCAGTGTTATGCTCTTTCATATTTTTTTAAAGCCTGGCTTTCTGCAAACTGACATATTTACATGCTTGCTTTATAACATTGGCATGGGATTTATGAAATCGCCTTGAAATTAATGTCTATTTCTAACAAATTTAAATTAAAAATGACCGTACCCACATGAGAAATAGGATAGGAAATTTAATTTAAGGGGAAGCTGGGAATGTGTATGTTTCTGTTGCATATATTTCTGACTCTTTCTGTTGCAACCTAATAACATGTGTGAATGAGAGCCTGGTCCTTCCAACACAACCTATGGAGGATTGTACTTATACAAGAAGTTGCTTTGTGAAATTAGCAGGAAAGGTTGGGAATTAAGAATTCCATTTTGTAGCAGATTTTTTGCAGGGATCCAAATCCATCTGCCCAAGGGCCTAGTGCCCCAAAACAGGGGTAAGGAGGGAAAAGAAGGGGCTGCAAACCCCAGGAGCAGAGGGTTAGCAGCAGGCAGGACAGCCATGCCTTTTTCCTTACCTCTGCCAGGTCCAAACCAGCCACTCTGTGCAATTAAGAGCCTCATATGCTTTAAGGAACAACCACAACTTCCTTGCTGAGGATTGGCAAAAACTGCTTTGGACCATCATAAAACCAGCAAATTCTCATTTTTGTCAGCACAGGCAGTAGCAGCTGAGCTTACATGCCCCAGACCAAAGTCCAGAAGCCAGGCTTGGCGATTTGTTTCCTGCACAATATATTTATATAGACAACTAACCCGTCGCTGGTCTGCTGGCAGTTTTGCATTTTCCTTGTAAACTGTTCTTATAAGCTACAACACATCTGGGCATTCTTAATTCTGCCTCTCACTTCATTACCTTTCATAGGAGACTCTGGATTTACAGCAAAAGAATCAATAGTTTGAAAGTTTTAAAAAGTGCAATATTAAAAATTTAAAAGAAAGCAGGAAATCATAGTCTCCATTCAGAGGAGTAAAAAAAAAAAAAAACCCAAAAAAAACCCCAAACCAAACAACCCAGCACAAAAACTTTTTCTTTTGGTAAGGATTAGGGCTCACAATTAGTTATCATACAGAGCAATTGGGGATTTCTTCTAAAATCTCTGTGTTAGCACACTTGACTTCTGGAATCCACATTAAAAATATTCAAAGAGTTTAGACACAGCACAGTTTGTTGGCGGCCTTTATGCAAAGTGGACTCCAGCAAACAATCTGTTGCTGTTTACAGGACTGGAATGAGGGGTTTGGAAGGGGAATTGGGGTCTGTGGGCAAATCCTGCTGCCCGCTGTGGAGCCCCAGCCCAGAGGGACTGATCCATCCCCTGCTGCAGGACTGCTCTCCCTTGAGCACATGTAATTGAAATCAGATCTCTGTGCTGCCTCGGGATTCCTCTGGCAGAGCTGGTCTTGGCATTGTTTTCTTTACCATTTTTCCTATTACTGTTAGTAGCAATCACCAGAACAAGGCAGCGAGGGACAGGAGAGAAAAGCAGCATGCTGTGAAATTGTTGAAATAATTCAAAGGTTTCCACAGGAAACATCATCTCCAAGTGCTTGAATGCAGCCTCCCAGATATAAATATACTGCAGGGAAAGAGAGGGAGGGGGTGAAAAGGGAAGAGAGAAAGAGATTTAGTGATATTAAGAGGCTAAAACAGTGCGAGCAATTTGTAAATTATACAGGCTCCATGCCCTGAGGAGCACTGGAGAGGGGAGCAGAGGGAAGATGTCTCAACAGGGCTGACACCCAGGCTGAGCTCTGCAGCACCCTCCTTGCTTTGCTTCACAGGTATCCTCAGACTCCTTATGAGCTTTTTTCCTTGCAATGATGAAAGTTTGAAAAATAAAAGTTGATTACAGAGCAAACCCGTGCTCGGTTCAAAGGGGATCCTTCAGCACATGCTGAGAGCAGTGTCAGTAACATCCATGTATTTATTGATCAATACCTTTCAATCATTCAAGGAAACATTTTGATTTTAGCAGATGGCATTCTTTCAGTGGAGTCCATTCAAACTGATAGTAGCTGTCCCATTTTACTATCTACAGCACTAAAATATGCTATCTTTTATATTTTAAAATAAAAATGTCAGTACAATTATTTTAAGGGACAAAGCCAACTTATTTTCTAAGCCTGACTAAGTAGGTCAAGTTTCCAAATTAATATTTTGCTTCATAGATGTGGTATATTTAATTTGTAAAAGTGTACATTTTAGGAATGATGAAATAATTTTGCATTAAAGCTGGTTTTAATGAAAAAATAGCTATTCAGTTAATCAGAATTTCTCAAAAGCAATAGTTACTCTTTTGAGAGGGAATTTTGGATTGTTAGAAGATATGGAACAGCTTTCTGGTTTTGAAACCATGATTTTGGAGGTCTTGTATTGGTTGAGCAAGAAGGAGAAATTCTGCACAGAAACATTTTAATGAAAAGTCATTTTAATTCCCTTACAGCTGCAATTCTGTAATGAGAGGGAGGGGACCTTTCTGCACTCAATACTTCATGAGTACTTACATGAGGAGCCAAAAAGTCTCCATGCCATCCATGGGAGTAGCTTACACTTTGGAAATTAGTATTTGATGCTAAACAGCCAAGTTTGAAGCATTTTTCTGACAAAGTTGCCTTGCAAGAGCAGAAATCCCATCTCTCCTCTTGCCTTCAGGAGCCCAGAAATTCCTGGGAGCTCCCTGCACCCCCCAGCTGCCTCTTTGTCTATAAACAAACTTCAGCTTGGCCCCCATCCCCATCTCTCTAATCCTTTGCATGAAATCATTACCAGCTACTTGCTATGAACTTGCCATTCTTCAGCTCACAATTGTTGTTGTCAGCTTCACATAACAGTTCATCCCTCTTCTGCTTAATCAGAGGCATTAAATTTCAGGTATTCACTGAAATAGAGAAGAGTTTTGAGGTTTCCAAAGAGTTATTTTAATGAATCCTGTGATATTTTTAATGAAGAGGTCAGAAATACATATTTTCTTCTTTTCTAAATGTTAATAAAAGACAGAAAAAAAAAAAGGGGTGGGGGAAGCAACTTTCCAAAGATTTTAGTCTGGTGACTGGTTGTCCTTTGTGCATGTGTTCAAGTATTTTGTGGTTTGCATTTACGTCTGTATTTGCCCAATTTACAGCTTAAAAAAAAAATCAATAGTAATGTTATATTTTCATGAAACCAGCATTTTTTAACTGAGATCTCATGAGTAAATTAAATTACATCCAAGCTGGATTACATCCAAGTTGGATTGCAGTTGCAGCCCTGATCCTGCAGATGCTTATGCACATGGATATTGTCCCTTTGTGCCTTGGGCTACGACTTGAGAGACCTGGAACCTTGTTCTAGGTCTGCTACATCCTCCCTCTCCCCTGGTCCATTATTTTCTCTGAATCTCAGTTATTACTATTAAAAAAAAAAAAAAAAAAAAAAAGAGAAAGAGAGAAAAGATGGACTAATATTGACAGTTGATTTGATGTTGCATATATTTTTCATATATGAGATATCACTTTCTCTGGTCATATATGAGCTATTAAATCACAATATATACCAAAAATATGGTAAAACAGGCCTTGTTTGCTATGCTTGTCCCAGACCTTCCTGAAAAGTATTTCGTCTGTGACAGCAAAGTTCCTATTGAGGTTTCACTGCTTTTCCTCCTGTTTTTTGATATCCTGTTGTTTCTACATCCTCCTGCTCCTGGTACAGGCAGACAAACTAAAGTAAGCAAGAGCAGGGCTAAATTCCACCATGCAGGAACCCTCTTTTTTAGTCTGTGCTTCTTTAGGGCTGGCAGAGCAGAGCTGACATATCACAAATACTGATAATAGGGAATAAACTCCAATACAAATCTTCAGAGAGGCAAAAGTTCTGTCAACAAGGAGAACCAGTGGAGCAGGGGGACAGAAGTCCATGGTGCAACGTGGAGAACAAAATTGCCCATGTGTCTGAAAGCTGATCTTTGCTGTAGGCAGTTCTCTAGGCTATGACATAAGGCTGTACATGAATTAAAAGAGGAACCTAAGCCTTGGAGACATTAAATGTGGCTTAATGTGTTATTGCATGTCAGCTGGGCTGCGGTGGCTGCCAGGGTGTCAGCTCAGCTCAGCACCTTCCACGCTGGGCTTGGGGCAGCCCCAACGCCTTGAGCTGCCCTAGGAGCTCACACAGCTGGGGCACCACAGTTTGTTCTGACCCTGTCATTTGGGTTTGTTCCTGATGCCTTCGTGATCTGGGGAGGTCTCAGAAGTAGCTTGAGGGGAAATGGGGAGAAAGAAGGATGTTTATCATTGTCTGTCTGCAGCAAAATGAAAGAACAGTTTGTCCAGACCTTTAAAAAATATGTTGATGAGGGAGCTGGCTAATGAAAGATGGAAATTTCTTGAAGATGTTGTTTTACTACTCACCATAGTGCAGGGGATAGCACTTATGGAGAATGTGAGAAGGGCTCTCACTGCAATAGACCCCGTGAGGGCAGGATAGTAAAAATCCAAATCCCTCAAGAGTTCACAGTCAGCAGTGATTACCCAGCCCAAGGGCCTGAGAAGTTGGAATGAAGCACATGAATTAACTCTTCAGTGGTGTGGAATCCAGCCTAGTGCATGGCATGTACTGAAACCCTTTAGAATGTTCATTAAAGTTAACATGTTCCTTTGCAATTGGCAATTTTTATTGTGGCTGTTCTTTGATTCAACAAACTCTGGCTACTTTGCCCTAAAGTGGAATTGAAGTTCATCAGATTAAGTGATAGGATACTGCAAATAAATAAATAAATACATTGAAAACAGAGACTATAAATTAATTTCTCTTTTTCTAATTTCCCTCAAATGTCTTGTAGTATTCCTGTCTGAGACTGAACTCTGTGAGGTAAAACAGCTTATCAGATATTCCCCATAGGTATACAAAATTATATGCTTATAAACCTCACCATACCATTAGACTTATATAAATAAACTTATTTTCTATTTAAATCTATGTATCTGATGGATATTTTTCTGTGTATTACATGACTCTTCTTCCTCACCAAACATCAACGACTGCAGGACACACACCTCCTTCCCAATCAATGTCTGCTTGTCCCCTCCTTCAAAAAAGACCATTATCCCATGGTGTTTAGGTGAAAAAGCACACCACAGGATCTTAGAGTGACTGTGGCAAGAAAAGATCCACTGTGATTTATGCGAGGTGCATTGGGAGCTGTCTGATGTGAAGTCAGCAGATGAAGGGCAATGAATAATTCAGCACCAGGATCCATCACATCATCTCTCTTCCCATGTTATTGCTGTTTTTACGTAATTGCAAAGTGAAAAATAAATTGATGTCATAAAGAAAGCTGCATCATTTGTCTGGGAGTGCACATAAGAATTAGAGGAGCAGTTCTGCTGCTTTGTGAGCCCTGCATGATGTTACAGTGTGCAAAATTAAAAATGTGCCTTTGCGAACACCTTCTCTAGGGTTAGGTGGGTGATCCATGACAGCTTTTACAATGGCATTAGTGGCCTGCACTGATGGAGAGTGATGTCTCTGAATTGCTCCTTCAAGCACTCCAGTGCCATTGCCCTTGCTCTGTGCTTCCCCAGCAAGGCTCTAATGTGGAGCTGGAGCTGCATCACAGGGAAATTCTGTTTGCCACACTGCAGACAGAAATAAAGCCAGGGGAGGGAGCCACCTGCCTCAGGGGAGATTTGGAGGGAGAACTTGTGCACCATGCTGGGCTGGTTAAATCTGTGCGCCCCAAATAGAGAACTCAACAAAAAGGGTTTGGTCAGTGGGCTCAGTGGTCCTGTGCAACACAGGAAGCTCTGCTGGCTGGACATGGACACACAGACATCTCATGCTCTCGGTGTCCTGAATGTTCACAGGAATTGAGCTGTTCAAGGAATTGAATGCTTTCCTTGCCTGTAGAGCAGGATAACATTTTGTACTGACTCACAAGTTTTAGGTTGCATGAAAACCTCAAAACCCCCAAAATGCTTGCATTTAGGAATGCAAGTTTAGGAGTTGCCCCTTTCAGAGGTAGGTCTGAAAAGCAGAATATGGACCAGGAGCTGGGAAAATTTCTGGCTTATTTTTTCCTGTGTTCTGGTAGAGTGCATTATCCATCCCTGTGTTTAAGTGTGGCTCATGCTCTGTGCCCTTTGTGCTGCTATTATTTCACGACTGGAAAGAAAAAACAAAATGTTGGTATATCTCTGCTTTTTAACTTGAATTGTTCCAAAATATACCCTAACGAGCTCCAGCCTCTGATTCCCCAGTCTCCCTTACAAAGCACAGTCCCTCCTCTGCTCTTGACTTTGTCCTTGCCTCACGTCAGCGAGGCTGATGTGAGCAAATTCTATTTCTTAGGAAAGTTCTGACTCAACAATGTAAGCTTTTCAAAGAAGAATGAATGCAATCTGTGAACTGAATTGGCAATGCAGGCAGATTAGAAGAAATGCTATGCAATACCCAGATCATGCCATTTTAATATCTAAAGATGATTGCTTTTAGGAAGGAGACAATAGGTTTAGCATAGAGGTGACAAAACATATTCTTTTTGCTTTTCCTCTTGGTAAACAAAGTTCTTTCAGAAATTAAATGAAGCTGTATTATGCAACAGTGATGGAAAGGGAAGTCGTGGCATGGGGGCTGTCTCCCAGCTGGTGAGATAATAGGTATTTATCAGTGGGAACCAGTGGCTGCAGAGACTTCTCATGTCTTTTGTCTTGCAAGGGCTTCATATTCTTTGAGTTAGGTTGTCAAAACTGAAGGGTTGTGGGTTTGGATTTTTTTTCATTTGTATTAATTGGTTTCCCCAAAGTCGAGGTCAGCTGGAAAATCCTCCAGTTTTAGGGTGAAGCATTGCTCACAAGCAGCATTTAAAGGGTGGCTGGTGAGTGGGAAGGGGAGAGAGATGCTGAAAGGGGAAAGGAAAAGTTTGCCAGTAACATGGTGAAGTTTGGCAGAGCTGCAGGAAGGTTGAGCTTTGCAATTTTCTCTCACTATGACATAACAAACTGCAGGTCCAAGGCAGAAATCACTGCAGTGGAAAGTAACAGGAACAGTTTCCTAGCTTAAGCAAAAGAGTCTTTTTTTTTTTTTTTTTTTTTTTTTTTTTGTCCAGGATTCATGGAAATTTACTGATAATCTAAATAAAAACTTGCTCATATGAGCAACCCTACAATACTTCTCCGTGGAAATACAGAAGTGTCAATGCTCTGAAGTAAGAAAAGTTTATGCCTAGATTCCAAAGGCACAATTTTAAAAAAGTAATGCTAAAAAAAAAAACTAAAAAAAAAACCCCACCTACCTGAAAGTATCCTTTATAATCTCTTTTTAGAAAAATTGCTTTCCCTTCTTGAAAATAAAATAACAATCTCATCCTGCTCGCCCCCATACCAGCAATCTTGAATATTTCAGGGATTGTAAATAATGAGGACTCAGTTATCTTCATGGAGACAATAATGTTGTTCTTGAAAACACTTAACTGGGGTCTCGGTTTTAAGGAGAAATATTCCTCAGTGCATTCTTGCTGTGAATTGTAAGTGCTGAGTTTCCAAGTATTTCCAAGCACATGCTTCACATTAAAGTGTAGGGCTTTCTTCTAATTTCTCATCCATTAATGGATAAACTCTACTGGGGTTTTGAATGCAAAGACATCAGAAAAACACATGGATAATTTGTTTTACTTTATAAGCAAAGTTTTCCTGAAGTCACTTGCATGTATTTTCTTGCATCTGGTCAGACAAAAAGTAAAGCAGAGCTGCCACTTGACTTCTGTTTTACTGAATGTGTATTTAACTCTAAGGAACTGTATAACCCAACATAGGATGTGTAGGTGAAGAGACTCTAACCCAAACCATAGTGGGTGTTGTATTCCTTTTTCTGATGCTGAATTTCTAGCAGTTCCATGAAAAATTTTGTATACGCTTTCCTGATGTGAATGATAAGATAATCTCTAATGCACATTATCTGGACTATGCTCTTGATCTGGACAGGATAGTGGGAAAAATTTCTGCCTGATGGTAGAATAGCTTTGCTCAAAATATCAGTGGGAAGGACACCCACAACAACTCAGCAGTTGTGTTCTTGCAGGTTTAATTTGGAAAGTAATCCTGTGTTTCCTATAAAGCCTGTTACTTTAAAGCTGTTTGGGGAGGGGGCTGTGGAAGGGGTTGTGGTTGTGTTTATGCCTGGATTAGTTCCTGAGAAACCTTTTCCATTTGGCCCAATAAGTGCAGCAAAGAGTTGGTGAATTTTTGGACACCAGTGATCTTACCTGGCTGCTGGTTCCAGCTTGGCAGGAGTCTCAGAGATTAAAAAATGCTGTTGCTGACGTTCCGAAAAATCTACCAGGCCCAACCACCAGTGATGGACAGGAGCACATTCTTTCTACTTTGATAACATCTGACCAAAACAGGAACAACAGGAGATTGGAGCAGAGGCTTAAACCAGGATTTTATTTCTTCTGTTGCTGTTGTATTCCAGCATTACCACAAATTCTGCAGCCCAGGTTGCAGCTTTGAGGCCCCAGCCTCAGTCTCCATGTGCAGCATTTTCATTGATCCTTATCTAGACAAGCTGCTTGTTTTGCTGCTGGAATTATAATCTTCTTTAAGAGGTGATCAGCGCAACCCATGTTTTTTCCTCCAGCACAAAAATATACATTAATTAAAAATGTTT
Source organism: Ammospiza nelsoni (assembly GCF_027579445.1). NCBI lineage: Eukaryota > Metazoa > Chordata > Aves > Passeriformes > Passerellidae > Ammospiza > Ammospiza nelsoni. The sequence goes on from NC_080648.1 coordinate 15,250,021, forward strand.
CTAGGCAGCTGGCACTGGTGTGTGAGACTAAAGGGAGTTCAGCACTTCTGGGGAGAGGAAAGGGAATCCCAGTGACAGAAGAATTTGTAGTTTAAGGTTAACATGAGTGCTGCAAGATTTTGGGTCTTTTTGTTCATGTTGCTAATAAGTACCTAATAAGTACCTAATAATAAGTTGCTAATAAGTTGCTAATAAGTCGTATTCATTAGAATATGACTATTTCAAGAAAATTCTCGTCCAAGAAAACACACACCAAATGAAACTGGAGCATTTAATTCAAATCTGCAATGTGGTGTACTAATTAGTCTGTAAAAATTAATTAGTCTAAGGAAAAGTAATATACTCTGGACCAAATTCTTTGGTGACTTCAATGGGAGGAGTGCCTGTATACCTTGGGGGTGGTATTTAGATTGCCCTTTGATCTTTAATTCTGGAGCTCAAGTGCCAAACTGTATTAAAAATTCATTCTTAGAGCCCATTTTTAAAATCAGGCAGCCATTCCTAGAGGCAGCTGCATCCAGCCTGTGGCTGGGGGAAGGATGACACAACGAACCTTGCAGAAAGCAGCTTCACAAGGCTGGGGACCTTGGCAGTGCTGAAATGCAGTGTCAGACACTGTAACCCCACTTCTTCCACCAAACAGGCACCTGATTTCTGTTCTCATGGGAGGAATAAGTGATGCTGCCCCTTTGTACAGTGAGAATAAAAGGCAAGTCCTGTAAAGAATTGCCCTGTCTTGTGCCAGCCTGCTGTAGACATTTGTAGTTAAAGAAAATAGAACATCCCATTGCATACAGGCATCTCAGACTTGTCTTGTCTGTAGAGGTTTGTTAATTGATTTGGCTTTTAATTCTATATAAATTTGACACTTCTTTTTCTATTGCTGTATTATTTTTCATCTCCTTCAGCCACTAAATTTTACCCCCATCCCCACCCCAAGGATGACACTCAGGTGTGACAAATGTAGAATCAGCAGTTTGTGTGGCAGTGCTCTCATGGGCAGCAGTCCATGCTATGGAAGAGCAGTGATGAGAATGTTTTAACCCAGGTTCTTTCAGATTAATTCTCAGCAGGTTTTGCAGGTTTTAAATCTCTGATATTAGGCAACTGCCTCCCCTCCCTCAATTGCTACAATAGCCTATTGTTATATTTTGCAGAATACCAGGAAGAATTACAAATTTGGATATTTATGTAGTGATAAAGATATTTCACTGAATCATTGGTGTAGTATTAAATACAGCCTATCAATATTTGATGTACAGGCTGTCATCACTTTTCTGGGAAATGCTGTTATTCATGGTTTTCAGATGACAGGAAACACACAAATTTCCCACAGCAACTGAGGCTCAGCTACCCAAGGGTTTTTCTGTCTCTGTCTGTGTCACTTGTCCCCAGTGATGAGGGAGAAAGAGAACAAACAGGCTGCAGACTGAGGAGGTTCTCAGTTCCTGCCCTGGTGTCACTCCCTTGCACAGGGAGCTCTGTTGCTTTGTCTTGTAACCTCAGATTTGTGTCAGGCAGCTCTGAAGAGGTGGAGGACAAAGTTTCTGCTAGAGCAGGTAGAAAATGATCCATTACCACTTCATGTGCCTGGCATGGAAAAGTCAGATGTCTGAGGCACACATGAAAATAAATATCTTTTCTCAAGGATTGTAACTAACGTGGTAATGACTGTGCTGTCTGTGAACATTTCACTAATGTAGAAGAGCTCCCTTTTTGGCCATACATTTTTCTGTTATATGTATTTTATTTATTTGATAAAATGAGCTCTATTTGCTCACTTTTGGGGTAATGTAATTTGAGCTGATAACTCTCCCCTCCCCAAAGAGTATCAGGCTGGAGTGGTTTGGGTGATGATCCCATACACCCTGCAGAATCGTGGTTCAAGGGCTTCCCTCTTCTCTTTTGGCAGATAAAGTATTGGATTCTGATCCAACATCTTAGGAGAATCATCCTTTTCTTCCTTCACATATCTCCTCAGCTGCTGAGCAGCTGAAGAGCTGACAGAATTAAATTACATTGCTGCTGCTGCTATTAACAAAGAGTAAAGAGAAACTGTTACATCTGGCTCCACTTCTTTGCCAGAGTCTTCATTTAATTGTTTTCTAATTTGAAGAAAACCACAAATGACAAGATGAAACTGCTAGAAATGTAAATACAAGAGTCAAATTGCTCTTGTCAGATTTCTAGTTCACAAACCTTGGTAATGTGATTCTGCATATCTGACCAACAAATAAGAGTTGCTGTTGATTTCTCTGTTGAAATTTGCAGTCCCCTCACTGACAGACACAAAAATGTTTTAGTTTGAAAGAGCGTGGAACATGCTGGACTGGAAAACCAGCCTCTCAGCTGCAGATTTCTTCAGTGCATGCTCTAGGACAGCATTCCTTGGCAGTAAATGGGGAATTTAGATGGAGCTGGGCTGGAAAAGGTTTCATTATGTATTCTTTGCCACTTTTAAAATAATTTTTTTCCCTTGTCCTTTTAGTCAGGTAGTGGTGAAACGTACTTGAAGAATAAATAATGTTTCACAGACTGGGGTATGAAGGGTCATCCAATTTCTAAATGCAGGATCATAAGCCAGTAGTTATGCTGAAAAATTTTTTAAAAATAGTATCATTAGTCAAAGATTTTTCTCTAATAAGTCTGCAAAAAGTTTCATTCTCACAGAAGATATTCAGAGCAAAGTATTCCCAAACAGATTGTTGGTAAAGAATAAAGTTTATCCTTTGGAAAATCCTTATGAAGGGAGAAGTCCACATTAGCTTTAAGATGCTTTGCTCTTCAAAAATAAGGAATTGTCCGTTAAAAACCAGAAATGCAAATAAAATCTGCAAGGAAATGTTTCTTCTCCAGCTGATGTCTGACCCTTAGAAACAGTCACAGTCCCGAGCTGCCCTGGGCAGGTTTACACAGTCAAACAGCAAAATCAATCACCACTAAAGGCTTCCCTGGCTGAAAGAAATCCCCAGGTAACGTGAGGACTCTTTATTCCTTTACAAATCCTCTGCAGCCTATCAGGGCTGGCAGGGGCTGGCAGAGAGTGACCCTTTGTGAGGCGTCCCCACTGCAGCTCTGAATGTCACAGTTGGCCAAGTGGCTGAAACCCATCCAATTCCCTTTGAAGCTGCCCCACTGTGGAGCAGAACAAGCTCAGTGGGCCGATCCCTCTCTGCTGCACGGGGGCTGCAATGTCCTGTGCACAGGGTTATCCAAGTGCTGCTGCTCCAGTCTGCTGGGGCTGGGGTTTGTGTTTTGCTCTTGCAGCATTGCTGGTGATGTGACTGAGCCACGGGGCTGTGAGAGAGGGGCAGAGCCCTGGGGAGGCAGAGTGAAGCGCAGCCAAGGAGCACCAGGAGAAAGTGCAGCTGTCACACAAGAGAGAGGAGTTAAAAAGGGAAGGGGAAAAAAAAGCCTTGACTGTCCCTCAGGGGCAGGGGCTGCTGTCGTTCCAAATGCCGACAGCTTTCCAAACCTCAACCAAAGCTATAAAATATGAAATATAATGAACAAAAGTTGGCACCCACCCATGTGTAGCTGTCAGCCTAATAAAAACAAAATTATCTGGCAGCTGGCACTTAGGTGCTGGGAGATGCCAGCTCTGGACTCCTGCAGAACAGGTCTTGCCTTTGCCTTCTACTTCTGGGTGTTTGCTAGATTATAAAATGTGTACCAGAGGGTGAGGAAAGAGTCAGATCCATGCTAAGGCTGACCTTGGGCAAAGTGAGCATCTCCAAACTGTGTGTCCTTCACATTTTCCTGCTTAGAGAGGACAAGCAGAAAGGGAGTATTGGAGGCTGTATGTTACTGTGTTTTAATTCCTCTTCCCCCATCATTTATTTGTTAAGCACTAGATTAAGCTGCTGAACCAGCCACAGTAAGTGGAACTGACTTACATTTGATGGAGTCAATTCCAATGGTTTGGTGACACAAAGCTGGCAAAGGACATAACCCCAAATCAGGGATGATTTTCTACAGCAAATTTCAAAAATTAAAACAAGTTATCATGAGAACATTTAAGGGTCATTCAGAGTAGACTCAATAAGAAAGGGAGTGGCCAGTCTTTCCCTATACCAGTGTAAGGTCATGTATAGATTCTTTGTGTATTAACAATTAAATCTGTGCAATTAGGGGGATGAGTAGGTCAAAACAGCTGTTGGTGACAGTCCTCCATCTCCAGTCTTTGAGAGTCAGGAGTTGGATTTGGCTGGATTAGGTGTCCTCACATCACATCTGGTGTGAAGGGGTCTGAAGGACCAGGCACTGACCTGGACTTGATGTTCCACAAGTTGAGGGACATTTGGTGTTCCCCTGGATTGGGGCATCTCATGTAGTTCGTTTCAAATCACATCTCACTGGTGTGAAGGAACCCCTCAGTGACTGAAAGCAGTGCAGGTTGGGTGGGGATGAGACAAGGAATCCCTCTGGGGCCTGCACCAGGCTGAAATGTGAGCACAGACAAATCAGGGTCTGCATGACACTTTAAGAAAGGGAGATTTTTAAGAGCAGAGTGTGCCATTTGGGAAGCAATCAGGCTGAGGCAGTAGTTTTTAGGCTCACTGGGGAGTCTGGCTCCCAGCTCTGGCAGAGGCAGACTGGTTTCCAAGCCGACACCAGCAGAGTGAGGTACCATGTGTGGGAGGAATCGTGGCAAACCCAGGCCCTTAATTCCAATGCAATCCTAAGATATTATATCTGCTCTGCGCCCCCACACTCCAGGAATAAATAGCTACCTGCAATTGCATTGCAGGCATATTGTTTTTACATTCTCTCTGAAAACTGTTCCTCATTACAAAGAATCTACCTTGAGCGTGTCTCACTCTTTGCAAATTGCTGGGTGGAATCTCCCATGAATCTCCCCCTCTGTAGATTAGAAAGTATTTGTTCATTTTTATGAAGGGTGGCCTCTTGATATTCAGTGCAAACAGTCCATCCCTCAGGCACTCCTGGCAAACAGAGAAGGCTTTTGGTAAATGGCAGTGCCCTGCAGGGTGGAGGGAGCAGTTGGTTACAGACACGTGAGGGCACAGAGTGGGGCTTTTCCATGGCAGGGACAGCACCTCTGTGGCTGGGTGCAGCCTCCTTTGCTTTTCTTGGCTGTGCTTTAAGGGTCCGGGACTTGCTACTGTCTTATCAAAATAGGTTTTTTCTCAGCTGCTGTGAATTGGCTGTCAGCCATCCCCTCCCAGCTTTCCATGGCACTGAGGTAGTCTGTACCACTCATCCCACACTGGCTGATGGGCTCTGATGGTGATGGAGGCTACAGGGCTCCTGTCAGAAAGGTTTGATACTGTGTACATCAGTTATATAGATCATCACAGTAAAAATAAAACCAGCTCTGTACTGACAGAATTTGAGAGGATCTCCTGATGCCATTGCGTACTACAATATTTGCATTCAAGGCTTCCCAGTTAAGGGAATTCTGTGAACAGGCACTTACACATGTAGTGCTCCTCTCTTAAATCTGAAGAGAATGTGGCACTCAGAGAGTGGCCATGAATTACTGCTCCTCTCTCCTCTGAGGCACATCCCCCATGTGCGCATCCACACAAGCGCATGTAACCCTATCTAGCTATTTAGGAACATATGCATGACCCCAGAGGTCTTCATGGCTGAAAGGAAATTTTCATTACAAATGATCTATGTGAAGACACAATTTGTCATAGCCAGCCTCCTAATGGTTAGCTGCAATACACATAAATAGGTGTACTATGCATTGTTTATCTGGCTCTTATGTGTAATTAAGGTTGTTGTAGAAAGGTTTGCTTCCAATTCCCTCTGCCTGTGGGTCTGGGGAATGTCTGCTGAGATCCTGCTTTGTGTCACTCACTGCAGTGGGGAGGCTGCTGGAGTTTGCTCTTGTGTATCAATTCTATATCTCATGTCAGGATAATAAAGGAGGAAAAATGGAAGTGTTTGTATAGCAAGCACGAAGATCCAAGTGAAGCTACAAGGCCAGCTAGTCTGGCCTTAAACCATGGATCCTTTGCACTTACTGGAGTTTTAAACAGTAGTCATTTAGCTCCTTTCTTCTCACACCTGAGATAACCTAATTTTTGCACAAAAGATATGATGCAAACCCCAGGGAAGGGAATTTCAACATGGATATCAGATATGAAATATTGCCAGCGAGGGTGATCAACACTAAAACCTGCTCCCATGAGATGCAGGAGACATTGCTGCCATGAGATGCTGGTCTCATTTCAGCCATTTCAAAAACTCTCCTCATGCTAAGGTAGTCATCCAGTATCCCAAAAAGGTTAGTGCTGAGACAGACGCCACCAGTGTCAGTACAGCCAATCTGTCCTGAAATGCACTGAAATCTTTGCAGAAGCACCTGCTTTTCTCCACAGACTGCTGCAGGAGACTTGAGGAGTAATTTAGACCAGGCAATTGACTTCTAGAGAGCTGCATTTATATTTTGTGTTGTGTTGCCCATGGAGGCTTTCCAAGACATGCTTTAACTGCAGCCCTGGTTTCCTGGTTGAGATGCCTGGATCACTGCAAACTGTGGAGTGTGCAATGCAGGACATGAGCCTGGATAACAGCTTGGACAATCTCAATGGTCTCTTCTTCCCTTAAAATCTCAGATTTGAAGCCAGGGCCTGGATTGCAGCACAGAGTTTGAACATCCCATTGAACAAGTCAGAAGTGAGAGAGCAGACGTGGTGCACAGAGGTGTCTGGGGCTGCAGATGCTTTTCCAGACAGGAGATCTGCATATGGAGAGAGCTTGAACAATAGACCATTCAGCAAGGTCTCTCTGGGACAGCTCATGGGCTGTTTTGCCTGCAGAATCTCCTTTGGAGAAGATATTCTTTCCTCACTCTTGAGAGATTGAGACAGAGTAATGTCACTAAAACAATGCCTCAGAGAGACCTTCTAGGGAGGTTCCTCTTTAGTCTTATTTGAAATGTTAGAAGACCAAATTTTTGTGTGTGGTGTTGTTCTGATGATATATTCTTGCAAGGATTCAATCTGTCATCAGAGGGTGTATGAAATTCCCTCTGACAATTATGGGGGTTCCACCCATAGACCAAAAAAAAAAAAAAAAAAAAGAAAGAAAAAGGAGAAAGAAAGGCAGGGAGCCGTTCTTTCTATCAGCAGTCCCAAGCCCCACATTTGCACTGTGCCGAGGGCTGTGCACAGCATGGAAGTTGCTGTGATCACTCACATCAGGAATCAGGATTGCTGGCTGGGAAGGACTCAGGAGGTTTCTCACAGGCACCCGGATCAGCAGCCCAGCCTGTGCAGGGTTTGGGTGGAATTTGTGCTGCCAGGTCAGCCATGGACAGGGCTCCTGCCTCCTCCTCCTCACCCCTCCATGTCCAGCTCCCAGTCCCGTGGATCCCTGGCTCTGTGGCCATCAGCAGCCCGGGAATGGTTTCCTCTCTCCGGGTGCAGCCGGCTGTGCTCGGTGCCAGAGCGCTCTGGAAGGAAATCATTCCCAGTCAGCCTGATGCCATAACAAGCTCTGCAACAGCTGCAGCAGTGATATGCTGGCAAGCTGTGTTGACCTTTTAAAATGAATAAAGAATGACTATTTCCACGGTACATATAACTCTTGTCCCAAACCCTATCTGTGTGCCCAGACAGAGCAGGCATGCTGCTGAATTTGCAAGGAAGCATTTTTTTATTTTTGCCTTTTTCTTTTTTTTAATGTCAAATTTTATCAAAGCCTATAAAATTATTTTACAAAGGTTAATCCTCTGAAGTTTAAAGTCAAAATATCCCATTCTAGAAGATGGCAAACAGACTCTGAGAGGTTAAGGAATTTTGTAATGATCATACAGTGCACTTGTTAAAGGCATGAGAATAAAACCTGGAACTTTCAGGTCTCAGTTCCCTGTTAATCCCAGCTCCATCCTTTAAAGAAATGTGTAATTGAAGAAATAGGGTGTGTATACAGTGATCTTTTCCAGCAGTCTGCAGTCTAGAGATTTCCTAAGCCAGAGAATCTGAAACCCAAATCTTGTTTACTGGCCACTTAACCATCTCCTCCACAGGTTTGCCTTTCATCCAACACCTATTGCTGCCTTATAAGTCAGGATGGAGGTCAAATGTTTGGAGATCTACACTCCACAGCTGGAAATCTGGCACCATCCCTTGGAGAAGGGTGACTGTTATGAAAAAAAAATCCAATTAAAAAAGGATGTATCATAATTTAGTGGAGACTAACTTATTTCACCAGGCTCCTGGCTACCTGCCAGTTGATTTAGAGAGTTTTTGAAGGTCCTCAGACCTTCCACAAGTTTTCAAATTAAAAATTTTGAAAATTAATTTAGAAAAAAAAAGCCTAATACCAACCTAGTGAGTTCTCATTAGTGAGTTCTCATGGATGAGAGCAAACTGAGTGCCCTCCTTTCTACACCAGTTGCTCTGGTTCAGATATCTGGGAACCCAGCTGATATTTTCTGCTGGGTCAGAAGCTTCCTGTATGAGCCAAAGAAAAAAATATACATGTGTGCCTCAGTTACCCTTAACAAAAAAGGAGACAAGAGCCCTTACACTCCTCAGATGATGGCAAAGACAGTGGGACACTCAAATTCTGGAGCCACACAAATGGCCTTGGGTATGTATTGAATTGTAGCTGTTCCAGTGATGCAGCAGGAAAAATTCAGCTATTGATCCAAAGCTTAAGAGACACCAAGTTTATGAGAAATATATTTATTTCCATTGGTGTTCTTTCATATTACACCCACATTCAAAAACCATTGGTGAACTTGTTGCAGCTGCATTGTCAAGAATGTGGATTTACTGAAACTGTTGTTTTCTTGCTGGAAAGAAGGTTAGCTTAGCAAAGTTTTCATCACAACATAGTTTTTGAAATGTTCCAGATTTGTCCAAATGCTTCCTTTTAATATTTTCCAAATTAAATTTTTCTTCTAACTTTTTGGGAAAAAAAGTCACTCAATGAATGCCTACAAAAATAGTCATAATTAAATTGAACATTTTAAAAGTATTTGAGAGAAAAATTTTCACTTGGCCTGTGCTGTGTCTCCCACTCATAGCAATTGTCAGATTGGACTTTCATCTCAGTTCAGGATACAGCTTTTTTTCTAAAACTATGACTATCTTCATGGATGAAAAAAACCTTCCCACCCAATTTTAATGTGCACAAAAGGCCACAAAAACTTTTCTTTAAAATGAAGATGCATTAAAATGAAGGCTGTTGTCAATGAATCATGAAAGTGGGCTTGCTTGTTGAAGTTTCCATAATATTTTAGGAAAACTCTGATTTTCTACCTCACTCTGGACAGGGAAACTGTGTAGGCTGGAGACATCGTGGTCCATATGGAGAGGAATGTTGAACCCAAGCCAGATGTTTGTAAACGTTAACTTTGAAATGTGGCACAATACCACAAGCTGTCAAGTTGTGTAAAAGCTTAAGCAAAGACAAAAACAGAACGTAATATTTACCAGATGAGATTTCTCTGTAATCTTGTTGGAATTTTGGGAGTATCCAACTTTCATGGATTTTGAAATGAGCCCTGTATCATTTTTTTCCCCTTTTCTCTCTCCCTTTTATGAAGAGGGATAAGGGAAAACCCATGCTAGTAAAAAGGAAACATTTCACATGGGCAAACAATGGACTTAGAATGTCCTTGGGCAATTTCAGATGGGTATATATTTTCTTGAAGACTGTATCCCATGAAAGATGCACATTTTTGGCATCATATTTAAAGACTTTTCCTGAAAAAAAAATCTATTTCTGGAACAATTTACTAAATTGGTAGTAAGTAGGACAATACCATAGTATTAGCAGCATTTTTTATAATGCCTGAATTATTGCAGTAACATATGTTGGAACAGTGCAAAACCATCCAACATATTTTACATCTTTTGCCAAAAATAATTTAATTCATCCATTTAAAAAAAAAGATGAGTAAAATATTTCACTACTTCAATTAAAGACATACAACTCCATCCAGAAATAAAATACTAACTCAAGCAGACTAAGGTGACATATTTTGCTCTCTGCTGAGAAAATCCTCATCCTCCTTTGCCTTCCTGCTTTTAATTTTGGTGAGGGCCCAATATTTCCACTCTCAATATTTCCCTATTTCTGTTTTCTACAGCACCAGGATGGGTTTCGATTAGACCTTGTCTCTCATTAATTAAAAAAATAAATGCCTGTCTGTAGATGTGATCCCAGGGCTTTTTGCACTGCTCTCCCAGCCCAGGAGGAGCAGACTCAGCCCAATGAAGAATTGCTGAGGCCTCACCTGGGAGCAGGGGTGGATTATGAGGACACCATTCCCCACCCAGCTGGGACATTGCTGCCTCTCAGCCTCAAATTAGAAGTGTCTGGGGGACAGCAACCAGTTCCTGCCATGCCTCAGCTGGCACAGCACCATGCAGGGATTCTGTCCAGCTGGCAGAATTTGTTGCAGCCGCTGGGCTGCTCAGCATCACCCTGGATGGGATTGGCAGGGACCTGGCTGCAGAATCTGGGGCTCCTCCAGTGTTTTGACACACCTCCCTGTACTTGGGTTTGCTGAGAGAAAGATGCACAGCATTTATGTTGTGGTGGTGAAGAAAACATTTGTTGAAAGAGTGGTTGAATTGGTGCCAGCGGTTCTGACTTTTTCAAAATATCCCCAAGATCCAAAAATAGCAAATGCACAAATCTGCAAAGAATGATGGGCTATTTTGAGGGTTATGTTGGATCCGGTTCCCAGCATCAAGGAAGAGAGAGTAGGGCATTCTGTTGAATTTCTGCTAAAACATGGCTGGGAACAGTGATTTGTATCACTTTATACTCACCAGAGTCATAGAAATTGTTGTTTGTGTTGCTTTGTTTTGCTGTTTGTGCCAACAGCAATTGAATTTAAGGACTTCATTTTCCAGGAAGTCTCCATCCAGCTACTGACTCCGTGTGCTCATCATTTAGTGCTCAAACAATAGAATGTGACTGTACAAATAGTGTTTGTGTGCACAAATCAAGTAATTAGCATGTTAGTTAATTTGCATTGCAAATTGAGCGCCAAACTTTCAGTACTTGGCTCTTGTTATGGCTGTAAGAAAGAGAAAAAGAAAGAAATACAGAAATATTGAGATTTTCTGTCTTGAATGTTGTAAAACACAGCTATTGATATCTATCCAAGTATATTTAGTTGCAGGGAAAATACAGTTTATGGACAAATATTCTGACTGATCTACTTCAGGCAGACAGAGCAAAGTTAGATGGCAAAGTTAGGCATGAAGTAAATATAAGAATAAGTTTGTCTCCAGGTTGTTTATTCAAAATACATCAATTAAATCTCTGAAACAGCCAGTAGTACATATGATATGATGACTTTTCCACTTACCACTGTGTCTAACCAGTACTGAACTACAAAAAGCTTCCCAGCTCCCTCCCCTTCCCCCATCTCCTTGAGCATCAGGGTGCTGGGAGATCAGCTAACAGCTCAGGGGTTTTTCGGTACGTGACTGCGGGCACAAAGATCTCCCTCATTCTCAGTAAACAGTAGCTCCCATTTTCCCCAGTAGCTGCTGGTTGGAGGCTCTGATGAGAGTTCCCACACAGCTACCCCCTCAAGTTCCTGGGTAAGATTTCAGCTGGAATAGTTTCCTCCTGATGGAGCACAGCCCTTTATTTGAATGTTTTTCACTTGATTCCTTTCCGCCCAGTGGGACTTCCACAAGAAAAATTCTTGTGGGACTGCAGCTTGTCTGCCTGGAAAAATGAGTATTAGATAAATGATTAGTTAGTCATATGTGATCAACAGGCAGCTCACTCCCCTTATTTTCAGTAAAATAACTCCTGGAAACTGTTTAATTCTAGGAAAGGATTAGGATCATCTTTTCTGGTTGTGCTCAAGGAACAGATTGGATCAAGGTCATGTATCACTCACTTCAACATCCATAATCCCAGATATTTTCACAGGGAATTGGGAAATCTCTGGTGTCTGCAGATGCTGTCCATTTTCTATCAGAACACCTGGGGACATCTGAGTCCCAAGTAGGTAAAAATGGGCAGAAAACCCAAACCAGGGAGTTCAGGCTCCCTTCTAGAAGCTTTTTCTTTTTAAAGTATTTCATTAGCACTCATTATCCATTCCTGCTGATGGATGGAAGTGTCTGTGTTGTTAATGAGAAGCCAGAGATAAATGTCCAAAATTCCTGTGTTTTGAAAGGGGGCATGCTGGCTCACATTGCTGCTATAGGTACGAAGCTGGAAGAGAAATGTTAGAGCTCAGTGAAGATTTGGGTGTTGTTTCCCTTTGAATAAAGGCTTTCATTCATCTCAAGGTGAGCTAATTCAGCTTGTGCTAAAAGGATGTATAGAAGGACATTGCAGATGGGGAGTGAGGTGGAAGGAGTGCTGTACTAATGCCTTTAAAATCACTTTCTACAAAGTAGGTTTTTAATTTAGACTTGTTTTCCTCTTTCTTCTTTCTTCTTGATATTTTTCAACAGAAGACTGGGACAGAAGATGCATGAGATGTAATAATTACCCATCAAGACTTGACTTTTAGGAAAAAAAAAAGGAGAAACAGCAATCTGAAAACAGAAATAGAAGTTGTGAGGAAAGGGAGGAAAATAGGAAATGTAATTCATTTATTCAATGCTGGTATTAAGGAAAAGCCAAGGTTAAAAAGAGTGAAAAAAAAGTATGTCTTTGCAAAGCTCTAATAGATATGCCAGATCCTCTCTTTTGCTTTCAGCAATTGTGGTGCATATTGTTGGCAGTGGTTCAAAGAAATGAAGTGCTCGTTCCCTGGGAATTGTCTTTCACACAAAAAAAGTAATTAGGGGAATAAAAGAATATGATGTATTAGAAAATGGGAGCCATAACAAACTACCAAGTAAGCTGCCATGGCTAATTCTTCTTAACATTCTTTTAACCGCTCTCAAACTTGTAACTGCATCCCAAACATCTCACATTTTCTGTCTCATCGAAAATTTCTGTATGGCCCATCTGATGAGGGCAGGGATGTCAAACATCTAAGTGCGTATTGTGTGTCCTAGTGACAAATATGTTCCCTTGGTGTAGGAAAAGGGCCAGAAGGTACAAAGGGAGAGAGAGTAATCTATTTATAACTTTTACAATGCCTTGTAAGAGGAGATCTTGGGAACTCTTCTCCTGGGGTGGCTGATTGTGCTCTCTCTGATGTGGACTCTGCTAAGTATGGGTAGGAATCCTATTACTGACCACTACAAAGGACTGTGTGGTTTAGTTCAGAATATAAAATTCATATTATGAATGCTGTATGGGGGCGGAGGGGGGGAGGGAAGTAATATTAGCCTTCTGAAGAAGAGGAGACTGTCATGAATAATGCAGCAGTGGCTCTCCGGGAGTCACACAAATAGATCAGATTTAAGATTCCTTTCCCAGTGATAAGGTCATCCATAGGGATGCTTTACATTTCTGCAGCACTTCCCAGGTAAGGTCTCAGAGCACCTCCAAGCCTGGAAAGAGCTGTGATTTCACAGAACCTGAGAGGCTGGCAAGTGTTAATAGGGAAGATGTGGGGAAAGGAAAGGGCAGAGGAACATAAAAGCAGAGCTGCCCACTGAGTGGGCACAGACAGAGTCAGCCCAGCCCAGCTCTGCCTCTGATTTGTGCTGTGTTTGGTCAGAGGGTTGTGTGCCCAGGCCCTGCCTCAGTGTGAACACAAGCATCCATGAGGGTCAGATGGAAGTCCATGGCAGAGACTGTCCCAAAACAAGGGTTTTGAAACCCTCCAGAGAAATTTGATCTGTAAAATCAGCCCCTGGCTCCAGTGTCAGCCCCGGTGATTTTGCATGGTGCTGTACGGAGCAAAGCTGGACACTGCTGGCAGCACCCCAGACATTTCACCCATGGCACCCCTTCCCACAGCCTGCTCTGCTCCTGCACAGCCAAGGGCCTCCTGGGAGAGCTGAGATGTGCCAGCTGGGGCAGGTGGGCACCTCAACCCAGGACTGTGGCAGGGGAGGGCAGGCAGTGCTGCCCGGCCACCCCTCCTGAGGCACAATGAGCCTGGGTGAAGCTGCCCCTTGACCACAGAGCCAGCTTTGGGCACAGCTCCCACCCCTGTCCATTCAGGCTGGGTAAAGCAGAAATATCCTGGGCTCTGCTTCACTGCTCTGTGACTTCCTCTGCTGCCAACACCTTGGTAGTCGTTGCTGGACACAGAGACAGCTCCCTGGGAGAAACACGTAACCCCATGGCTCGGTCCCATCAGCTCAGTGCCAGGACTGTGGAAGTTGCTGATACCATATTTCTGTGTGCTTTGGGTAGAGAACCAATTTTTTGTTGCTTTTTTTTATAAACTTGAATCAACAGCAGCAATAATGAAGTGGAGTACATCTTTAGGTCAAAAAAGTATCCTTGACACAGTCTCTGCTAACGCCATCTGCAGCAATTCATAACTTAATGTGAAAGAATAGGAAGACATCATCTTCAGACAACTCACTTTCTCCTGTGGAGCTGAGTCTATAAGAAGCAAGACCATTTTACTAAGAAAAAGCATTTAATCCAAGAGACAATTGAAAGTAAACACCAGTAATACAGCGTGCTTTAGATAAAACAGTATTTTTCTGCCCCTTGATCTCGCTCAGTCTTAAGCCAATTTTGGCAGGTACTGCTGTATTAAGTGGTCAGTCCCCCGTAGTGGTCACACACTGTTTTACTGGAGGTCTGACAGCAGCTATAGGAGAGATAAAATTAACCCTTTGGCTCCAATGGCTCCAGTGGATCTTACTGCCCACAACTGGGAGCACATCAAGAATTTCTAGCTCTTGGCCTCATGGGGTTAATGGCAATCTGTTGCTGATTTCCCTGGACAATCAGAGTACCAAACACTGGACTGTTTAATGAGCCCCGGAGGACAATGCTGGCACACAAGGCTGTGAAGATCTGGACAAACCAAGGAAAAGTAAAATGAAAACAAACATGGACGTTTATTTTCCTAGCTCACCAGTTGCAAACAAAATTTCATTTAATAAACCATGAAATGTTTCACAGAGTTTCTGTATATTATTGTAAGAGCAGCTGGTCAATGTAAAAGTTACTTTCCCTCCTCTTTGTTATGCTGTTCCATATTCAGCTCTCATCCAAACAAAGTTGTATTTATTTATGTGTTAATATGTTTATCATTTAATTCCTTGCCATGCTTTTCTGAAATGAGTTCAGTTGTGACTTAAGGCATCATCATTTGTAGGGTCTCCAACACAGAGCACAACCAGGGAATCACTGAGGCTGGAAGGGACATCTGGAGGACTCTGGTCCAGCCCCCTTCTCACCCTGCTCCTGCAAAGCCAAGTTAGAAATTACATTATGTTGCTCATAATACAACACAAAGGAAAAGCTTTTTTTGGCCATGGAATGGGGCAGGTTTTCTGGTGAACTGGAGAGAGAAAAGTTAGCTGAGATTCAGTTTGCTTTTTTTCCCCCGTAGCTGAAACAAACTGGAATTTACATGAATGTTTTTCAATTATCCTAAATCAGCATGTATTTCCTATATCAGGAAATTATCCCTACTTGAGGAACACATAAAAAAGTGTTGAATTTGAGCATGTACTTGAGTCCCTACTGTGGTAAATGAGCACATGCTTTGAGTTAATCTCCTACTGAAGCACTTTCCTGATTCAGGATGACATAGTGCTTGTGAACAATTTTTCTTGAACACATCCTTGATGCATACATAATGCTTGGTACCTGATTTTTTACTGATGCCCCCATTTTGTTTTTATTCCTTGATTGGATGAATGTAAACTAGAGGAAAGGGCAATAAATCAAGAGAGATTTCAAAACGGCAGAGAAAACTCTGTCACTGCAAATCTATGAACCAACAGGAGAATTTCTGCAAGACTTTTCTGTCTTTCAGTGAACCAAAAATTCTGTCCCATAGGTTTCAGGAGTTTCACTTGTTTATGTGTTCATAGAAGTCATAGCATTTGTTTAAAGCCAGTTTGTAGCAAACTGCTGTACAGAATGTCAGCTTTGTCTCACAAGTTTTATAAGGTTGCATTGATATATTTGAACAATTAGTTGCATTCCAACACGATGAGGTTCTTATTTCCCTCAAAATTTCCCTCACTGCCAAACATGCAAGCACATCCACTTAAAACAACACAATTACTATTCTAATTAGTTTAAGATTTTACCCCCCCCCTCCATTATTTCTAGACTCTTTCTAGCCAGCATCTCCAAAATTTCCCTGCAGGAGAGGATCAATGGGTGCATTTGTATCAGCTCTGTGTGCTTGAGAATATGATACTGATCTAATTGCGTGGTGTTACTGAAACCCATTTCCACACATCTGGGCATATGAGATAGAACATGAGATAGTCCTGTCCTCCCCTTTTAAACACACACTGATCCCACTGGAATGAGAAATGAAGCAGGAGGGAATTGGTGCTGTGTGGCAAGCTCAGATAAGCATCAGGAGGCAATGACACCTGTGATTTCATGGGCAATGGCAAATGAATGACCAATTAGCAAGAGGGACAGTGTAATGTGGCACTGTAATTATGCTCATTAATGGCACTGCAGGATTGTATCTCCCACTCAGTGGTTTCTGTCTTTTGGAAGGGAGCAGAGCATGCAGCAATTGAAGGGGATTTTAGTAGGGATAGAGGCGTAAGCTAATCCAGTTGTGGTTTTCAACACGTAAATGATGGAGATTCATGGACTAAAGACCTGTGAAAGGAAAGTGTGGCCAGCAAGTGTGAGCTGCTCCTGGTCTGTGGCTCAGAAAAGGGCAGAAGAGTCCGGGATGTTCCATGGCTATCAGCAAGAGCAGCAGAAAAGGACTCGGCTGATGTTGGCAGTGGTGGAGGTGACGATGGCAGAGCTGGTTCAGGGAGGGTCAGCCCCAGCCCTGGCAGCAGAAATGGGCTCCTGGCTGACTGCACAGGGAATGGTCACATTTGCTACCTCCCCCTGAAGCACCTGGGCACACCCAAGGCGCAGGTGAGGCAAGATGGATGAGTGGTTTAATCAGCTTTCCACGCCTGCAGGAGCAAGCTCAGAGCAGGCTTGTTCCTGGTCTTTCTGTTTGGCACCATTGTGGCTGTTTCATTGGAAATATTTGGTTTTGGGCAACTAGAGGCCTCATCTGCCTGATGGACAGGGATCAGATGATGGGCTGGTCACTCCATGGACTCTCAGACTATGTGAAGGAGCACCATCCACCTTCACAGTTCTCACTCAGCCCAAACAACAGCAAGAAAACTTTTCTGGCTCTCCACATTCACCTTTAATTTAATTTTTAAACATTTAGTAAACACAGTTGTAGGGCTTCTCATTAACTTTGGAATCTTATAGTCATAATTTTTGATACACAACATTACTTACCAATTAGCTTCTCTTGTTCGTTTAAATTTCTTCGCTCATATTTTAATGGGAGCTAATGATGCCTTTGTTGACTTATTTAATGTTATGTAAATGTGGCTATAAACTGTGAAGGGTTTAAAGAGCAGCTCTTTTTTTGCTAACTCATCAGTTTTTTGAGAATGTTTGGCATTCTCACAATCTGCACACATCACCCTGATGAATACAAGCAACTAAGAAGGCAAATAATAATAATTTTGTAAGATAAGCAGTGAAAAGTATTCAGTGTAAAATTTGATTTCTTCCCTTTGCTGATGATTACTCTTTACTTTTTATTTTAATTTTTTTTTTTTTTTTTAATGGAGCCTAAGGGGACTTTGTGGCAGCTAATCTAATTTATCATGATATTAAGAAACTGTTAAGCTTAGGTGGATGTTTGGATTCTGCCACACTCAGGCTGCCAGATCTTGAGTACACCTTGTTTAGTTTTGTTTCACAGAACAGAGCCTCTCATGTGAGGTTATACAGGGCCTTTTAATTCATTGTAAAAATCCCTTCAAACTGAGGTACCAACTCATGTGTATGGGTGGATGTAGAAAATTAATAGAAACAATGAGACACACACATGTGTTGATAAATTTAGTTAACTCCATGAAAAAATATATCTTTATTAAAGAAAGCATTGATTCTTGCACAATGTCTCTGATGCCCAGCCCTCTGGAGAAAGCAATGCAGCTTATTCAGTGTCCCCTTTCTTCTCTACAACTCGGGACTGCCTCCCTTTGTCTCCTCTCCACCGAGGCCGCCAAAGGTCACCCGAGGGGATGCTCAGAGGCCAGGGGAGAAGGGCCAGGGCAGGCTGGCTTTGGTTACAGCCCCAGCATGGCACAGAAAAGCTGCTCCATGGCTAACGAGCTGAAGTGGGGAGCAGGGAGCCAGCACGGAGTTTGTGACCAATTGAGCCCTGGTTTCTCAAATCTGATGGTAATGCTTTGAAAATGCACTTCAAGCGTATCATAGGAAATTTAAATATTTAAATATTCATTTATTCTAATTTTCCTTTTGATAGGTACCAACCACTAGGCATACATTTCAGAAACTATGAAGGTCTACAGCAAACTGTCTATCAATGTGGATTTTAGCACAATTCGCTGTAAATTAGGGAATGATTTTCATCTTCTTATCAATGTTTCAGGAACTCCTTCAGTTCGATATTTAACAATTGGGGGCTGAGAAGGAACATTTCAAATAATGAGGGAACAAGTTTTACCTCCTATTTCTATCTGTTCTCAAACTTTGTGGGCATGTAGAGTTCTTTCTCTAGAACAGATGCTATTTTTACCAATGTAATATTTTTACCAATAGCATTTACACAGGCAACAGGTACAAAAGTACTTTCATCACAAACTCTTAAAAATTCTTCAGGGATTTAACTTGAAAAAATAAAAGACAACAGATGTGACATTCAAATGATCTACACATTTTATATGATATGTAAAACACCGAAATGCAATATTTTGTTGTTGAGGTGTGTCCCACACTATGTTGTCAAGACTTCAATGTTTCCTACCTTAGTATTCATCTAATAATGAAAGTAATATAAGTATATTAAGTTTGGCATGTCATAACTGCTAGAGAAACAAATTTAGTGCAGGAGATGTCAATGACACTATAATAATGCTCTCTTTGATTACTGATAAATTGTTTCTTACATTTTTGCTTTCAATTGCTTTTTGCAGCAATTGTCAACTCTTTTATATGCATTTTCAAACTTCCATACAGCTTTTTGTTAATGATGTTGTTCTGCTGAGCAGTGAAAACATACTTCACTTTTGACTTAGTATGACAAGCTACAAACATATCTGCATACTTTAATAGCAGAAATGTGGAAATATGTGTGTATTCTTCTCCTTGATTAATTGTTTGGTGTTAGAGGAGTTCAAAGGCTCGTGTCAAAGGCACAGTGGTGCTATTGGTGTCACAAGGATGGAATTTACTTGCAGAAGGCACAGTGCTCATCCCCATGGGTGATGCCAAATCCCTTCCATCACATCCCAGTGTTACCCGTGCCAAACCTGCTGCAAATTCCTAAATCCTCTCTGGCATAGCAAAATTTTCTAAGATGTGTTGTTCAGGTTAGGCTCCCCATGAATGCAAGGTGCTGGCATGAAATTCAGTTCAATAATGGTTGGGAACTGTTACCTTGTACTGTCCACTGTCTTTTATTTGTGCAACACAGACACAGTGCCAATTGCTGTATGTCCCATGTCTGTAGCATAAATCCACTTTCATTTCCTACAATTGCTTTGCAAGGGTCCTTCACTGCTGAAATGTGGCTTTTTGTGACTGCATCTGTGTGAGGTTCTTCAAGGAGTGCAAAAATATCTGAGCAGACTAATGAGGACTGCAAAACATGAGTTCCTTCTAAAGAGACTGGCACTACAATGAGCCATCAATAATTGACATTTCAAACAGATTTCTCTCCCTCCTATTTTCTTTATTAATCCAGAAGTTGTTGAGTGAGTAAAGAGTTTCTTTCCTAAAACACTTTTCTCTCCTAATTATCAGGTAACAAATTCTGTGGAGGTTACTATTTTGATTTCTTGTTCTGAAATCCTGATAAAGGTGAAAGAAGGATGCTTAGATATTAGCTCTTGAGGGATATTTAGCAATCTCTATGTTTATTAGCAGATATTAGAATTACTGTTCCTTGTTCTCAGATTGAATTCATCCTGTCATTCTCAGCTGCCCAAAGTCCCCTTCATAATTTGTAGTTTTGGAAAAAAAAATGGAGTCCGACTGCAGTGAGGGGAAGTCAAGTTTGTTTAGCCCACAGTTAAGTGGAAAATTGTTGGGGCTCTGAGTGAATATGAAAATTTCACAAGGTCCCAGAAGTTCACCTAAATTCAGATCAGTCCCTGGGCTTTTGCTTATTCTTCAAACTGGATCTAAAGAGTCTTAATCTCTGGAATTTTCAACATAGAGCAGAAAAACCTTGCAAAATCGGGGTTCTTTTACCAGACAACTTCTAGCTGTTCCTTCTGGAGTTAAAAGCTATGGAAATAACAAATTCACCTGGCAGCTTGGTTGGGAGCTGAGTAGAGCTGTATCACACTTCACTTCAAAGAGGTGGTGAGAGGGAGAGGGGTCCTGTGCAGACCAGGGCTGATGACCAGGAAGGTCAGATCACAGATCATTACAAACACAGACATTGCAGCCTGTTTAGGCTCCTCACTGGGGCTTTTGCACTGAGACCCCTCCTGTGTGCTGTGTAGGTGCTCTGGCAGCAGGGACAGAGGGAGAGGGTTGTGTTTTCTTGCAGGCAGGTAGAGGTGAGGGGTTTTTTAATCAGACACCTAAAGGAGAGATAAAAAGTAAAAAAAAAAAAAAAAAAAATTCACTTCTGCTGTCATTATCAAGCCTCTTACCACAGCCTCCTCCTTTACTTTTTCCTTCCTTTGTTTATTCTACTTCACCACGAAATTCACTCCTGTAACAATCTACATGAATTAACTTGTGCCACCATTAGCCTCTTGTGCCTTCCCAGAGCTAGAAACATTCTGTGATTTTAAGGCAGAGTTGTGTTCAGAATGCACTTAAAAGCCACTATTTGGGCTTACTTCTAAACCAGCAAATTGCAGCTGAGATCTGCAGCAGACCAGCACAATGCAGCCCTGCTTACCCTGCTCCATCTGCAGCTGCTGGCAAGTGAAACCAGAGGCCATTAAGAAAGCTAATGCTTAGCCATTTTTGTTGATGGATTCAGCACTAGAACAATATTTTGCAGGGAAGCTGGACAAAAATGCTGTTAGTTCTCATTAGAGATGGAAGAACTTTGTGAAGCTAGAGGTTTTTGCAAATCAATCATATTGCTTTTTAGGTACACAAACTGAGTCTGACTTCACAAACCATTTTTTTTTCCTGTCATTGAATTCTCAGGGGGTTTCCCCCTCCCCACACCACCGATGATTAATAAAAAGGGGAGAAAAAAATTCAAATGTTTTTCTGTCTCAGAGGAAACCCATTCCTTGTGCTAGCAATAGTAATGCCACCCTTTAAAAGAGCAGATCCTGAAGAAAATAGGATAGGTTCTCTACTGTTGTTTTTTAAGTTCTGCTTTTCTCAATTATGTTTTTAATTCTCTTTCTTTTCCTTTGTGATCACTCTTTGTTCCCAGTTGTACACTAGTCCAGGCCCTCCTCTTTGCACTCATGCTTTCCTCACTCATAAATAAATTTCCCTTTGAGGTTTCCATTTGAGTCCAGTCCTCAGTTCCATTTTTTCATACAAAATGAGCTTCTGTGTTTACTAAATCTTACAGATCGTTAAGTGCCATTGTAATAAGGCCTCCATGGAAAATGTAGATATTTTCTAGGAGCCCATGGTGCTGTCATTGTAGCTGAATGCCCCAGCCTCCAGCAAGAGGAAAAATCAAGATGTGGAAGGAAGGGGTAAATGCCAGACAGATTTACTGGGGGCTAACAGGCCTTTGGAGCCCATACCTGATCTTTGCAGTGCTGGCAGCCCCACTGTCCCTGCAGCTCCTCTCTGGCTGCTTGGTCCCATCAGCTCAGTGCAGCTGACTGCCCCATGCCCAATACATCTGGCACAGGAGCTGCTGGAGCAGGGAAAGTGCAGCAAATGCCTCTTTTTCTCCTCTCGCTGAGTCCTCCCCTCCAAGTTGGCTGAGCATTTGTCCCCAGAGGGAACAAATGTGTGCCCTGGCACACCACAGCCTGGCTTCACACCGTGCTCTCAGTGTGAGCCTTCCATACCTGACCCAAAAGGTGAGCGTGTGGGCAGGCTGGAGAGATGGAGAGGGGAGGACCTGCCCTTTTGGGAAGTGGTGGGATTGTGGCCATGCAGAACAGCCTCTCCTCTTCTTCCAGCAGAGGATGATTCTGCCCATCCTAATGCATAAATCTTATCTATTCTGCAAAAACCCTTCTGCATGGCCGCCCCTGGCATACTGATGCAATACACACCCTGTGCTGTGATGGCACCGAGTCCTTGGATGGGGGGTTAGAACATGCTCCAGCTTTGCAAAACATGCCTTTAAATATTTATTCTAATTGTATCTGTACCATTGTGTGACTAAACCTTCTCCATTATTCACAGCAATAGATCCGCTTATCATAATGATGTGCTGTCTTTTGAGCATTAAATACAACCCTCAAGTTGCTGTTTGAGGGGTTTTTTTCTCTCATTCTTTTAAAAATTACTGAGCTATAACAGTCTGTTCCTTACTGAATGAGCTGCTGCTCATAAGTGAGCAATCAGCATTATCTAAATAAATGAAATATTCTTTGGGGCTCAACAAAACGCTTGTTAGGTTGAAACTAATCTGTAGGAAATGAATGGTGTTTGTTGGTCTTTGAGAACACAGAAGAGATTCAAGCTCGTGTTAGTATTTTCAGCAGTGCCAACATAAATGTGCAAGTCTCTAAGATACAGAGCTTGTTATTGTTATCAGATGAGGGCTGGAGAGAAATGTGGTGTTATGTAATTCAGAATTACTACTTAACATGGAAATAGGCTGCAGAAAACACTCAAAGAGTCTGGTTTAAATGTACTGTGGGTACTCTTTAGAGACAGAAGGGACAGCCTGGTAAGCCAGGGCATCCCAGGATGCTGCCAACCCAAATTGCTCCACCAAAGTTTGTGGATGCCACCTGGACTCAGTGCTCTTGAAAAATGAGTCTCAAATACTATTTCCTGAGTGGCTGTTGTGTGTTTTGCACTGTTGTGGGCTATATCTCCAGGGCTATAAAAAGAGAGTGTTCTTTGATAGCTCACCTGGCTGGCACTGCCACGGCCCCAAAAACTGGGAGAAAGTTCCACTGCTTTCCAGCCTCCTAATTTCCCAGAGACCACCATGCAGCTTTACCATAAAACTTTTGATTGAAAACATCCAACATCTTTCACACCACTCCAAGGCCCAACTTTGGCTCTTTGAATGTATGTTGGACCACCTCTCACCCACAAAATGCAGAAACAGGCAGTGAACCTGCTGGCTCCACTCTCACCTTCCTTCCACCAGCCTGGTGGTTTCTACATGGGTTTGAATTTTATGTTCTGTGTTTCTTTTTATGTCCAAAATGCCTTCTTCAGGGAAACAGGCAACTTTGTATTTTTGGGCATTCAGAGACCAGATTCTTCTTCAAGTGGCAGTGAGAGGACAGTGCTGTGAGCCAGGGGTTATTCCTGTGTGACAGGATCCTCCTGGGGGATCTTGGCAACTCCTTTAGGCTGAAATAAAGGTGTTGGGGAACATTTGCCAGGTGAGGTGCCCATTGGAACTGTTCTTGCAAAGAGGAAGGAAGTTGTTTAAATCAGGTGTTTAAAGTTAGACATCTGGAGATGGATCCCATCTTCAGGAATTAAGAGGTGGAAGGTTGAGACCTGGACTGTTTCACTGGGATGAAAGGATCCATTTCCCTTCATATAACTCTGAGCTAAAATATTTCCCGTGACAAACTTTTGGGTACAAAAGCAATTTACAACTTAGAGGGGAAAAGACCTGACATTTTAAAGGCAAACTATCAACTAAAATAAAGTGAAAGGATTATTATGTGCATATGAAGGATGGGGAATAAGTGAGATATTTGTGACATATACAGATTGTTCATGGAAAAATGATTGCTATGAGTAACATGAAAATTAGCGTCGTACTGCACTTTGGCAAGTTCATGCCTCTGCTATCTTTAGAGCTTGCTTTTATACTATGGCCATCTCAGCAGTGCCTGAGGCTTCTCTTACTCTCTCTTTTTGAGGATGCTTCTTTTGGACATCTGACATAGCACAAATCCTGGCTCTGGAGTCTCAGAACTGCCCTGAAACCTTACAAAGGTTTCTGCCACTGTGAAAAGCCTGAAAATCCAGTTGGCAGAATTTCCTGAAGGCTGGTGGACCAGTGCTCCCTTCTTTGTCCCCAGATCTACAACACTTAAAATTGAACAATGATGTCCTTCAAACGTGCCCTCAAATGGAGGCACCAATGTGCCTTCAAAGCTCTGCAGCCTGTGCTCAGTGTTCAGCAAGGTCTTGTCTACCATCAAAGCCAACGTGAAGCACATCCCTGCACATTTTGTTGGGCCTTCAGAGGTGTCCAACAGCTCTGCCTTTCCCAGATGTGCTAATTCCCACCATCAGTCTGTCCCTCAAAATAAACACAGTGTGTTTCTTAAACTGGAAAACCATGCTGGAAAGAGAATGAAAAGCCTCAGAGGAGAGAAGTGTGAAAATCTATGATTATTAGGAGGTCCAAGCCAAAGGAAACCAGGGCTGCATTGTCTCTGAGCAGCATGTTTGTGCTAAGAACTTGTAGCACTTTTTAGTTTTGTTTTGCTATCTGCCATTGACTGTCACATTTCACAACTTAAGAAACATGTTATTTCTTTGTTTATTTTGTCAGTCTTAGTCTCTGGAGGGAAATTATATCACTGTTTCAGTGGAATAGATTTAATTTGTTTGTGTCTTGTTGTCTATAGCATCTATCTAACTACTTATCTCTGAAGTTACCTCTCAGTCAAAGGTTTTCTGTTTCGTTCACATTTTAACAGGAGGGAATTTGCACTTGATTGCTTTGAACACTTCCTAAGTTTGGTCAGCTATCTATGTATTTATTTTTCTGTTCTAGTGAGGGGGAAATGGGAATTTAAAATGTATGGAGCCAGCAAAGGTTTAGCTGTGATTTGTTTCTAATGTAGAGGAAAATTGCCCAAGTAATCTTATCCCATTCATACAACTAATATGGCCATGAGGCTCTGATGTGTTGAACAGTAAACACCACACAACATACCCTTAAGAACTGTGGCTTAAAAGATTTCTTATTTTCCATCACACGCTTCCAGCTTTCGATGAATAAATATCAGGTCCTGCTTGCACTAACGTCCATGGGAGTTTTCATGGGTTTAAATGAGAGTAATAGAAGTTCCTGGTTTATAAGCATATTTTATAAAAATGATAGTTATCATGCATTATGGAGTTAAATGGTAACACTAGGTAGCTATGTGAGGGGAAAAAATTCTGATACAAGCCAGCTACAACAGCCAATTCAGTTTGAGATTGTATAAACCCACTATCAACATTTGGGCAAGGGAGGCCTTGCATTCTCCAACAAATGAGGGCTTGATATATGAATAAATTCTTGCTATATCTTCTAATAACCCAAGACTGAGATACCCATGCAGGGAAATGCTCTGACCTGTGTGATACAGGAGACACTCCAGATGAATGTGGCAATTCATTTGGGCTTAATAGCTATCAACTGGGTCAGCTCAGTCCCACCTTCACCAGCATGATCTTTGAGCAAAATTAGATATACAGGCATATAGAGAGGGATGCACACATCCGAACCCAGGACTATGTGTTGAGAAGATGCAGAAAATGAGGAGGGTTTGAGGAGATGAGGGAGAAGATGATTTACATGTATCACCTTCCATATAAGACCACAAGAAGTCAAATTGTGTCCCATTGTCATCATTGGTGCAATTTTCACCTGCCACACATTTAAATCTCTTTAATCAAAGTCAGTGTGAAGCACATAGCTTAGGATTGAATCCAGTCTTCACAGAATTTTAGTGACCCTCCTAATCTTTTTAAATCAAAATATCTTGTGACATTTGGCTACAGTATTTCATGTCTGATGCCAAGGAAATTGTTAAATGGTAATTTGACACATGATCTTGCAGGACTTTTAATGGATCAGAACTCAAACCTTTCCTCATCCTTTTGCAATGGTGTGAGAAATAAGCAGTTGATTAACCCGGGGCCCTTGAGAAGGGATGGGTTTAGGCACTATCCCCATTGAATTTTATACTGATATTCTGTAAAATTCTTCCCTGAATAAGCAAATACTAAATGTTGCTTGTTCATCTGATGAAATCTACACATGCCTTGACTACAAGCCTCTTTCTTATATGCCACTACCTCCTTTGCCACATCCCCACAATTCCTTTGAATCTTCTCCAGACCCAGTGGCTGTTGAATTTACATTCTTCTCTGGGCTGTTAATGAGTATATTGATTAATACTGGCTCTGGTATCAATCCCTGTGGGAGACCAATTGATACTTCTCTCTCTTTTGACACAAAGCCATTGATGATAAGTCATTGGCTTCTAGCTCTTGGATAGATTTTTGTCTACCTTATTGTGTTATTATGCAGGCTATGCAACTCCAGCTTTCCTATTGAGTTCGTGGGTAGAACAAAACTAACAATTTACTAAAAATCCAACTATGTTATGTCTGCCTTAATTAATTAATTTCTCAGTATAATTGGGCCTGAGCTTCCTTTCACAGGCCTGTACCAGCTATTACATGCTTCCACATAATCTTGGCCATTTTTGTTTCTATAGAATCATGGAATAATTTAAGATGGAAGGTCACCTGGTCCAATCCATGGCTCAAAACAGGTTTTGTTAGATCAGATTGGTCAGGGTTGTGTCCAGTCAAGCCTTGAGCACCTCTAGTGGTGTGGCTACACAAGCTCTCTGAGCAACATGCCCATTTCATGCCCTGTGATTCTTTAAATTGGGCGTTTCATGGCGTTACCACACTCCAGCCCCAGCTCCCATTTCATGGCATTACCAACCACCAGCTCCAGCTCCCAAACTGGTGGACAGCAGACACCCCAGTGCCTTTTCCCTTTCTCAAAGGCAGTGTCTATGATAAGGACAGAGTTCCTATTTCAAGTTTTAGTGGACCCACACACACTGGGAGAGTAGAATGGACCCGCCAGACCAAAGAGCTGCCCAGGACATCCCTGCTGTGCACTGCCAGTGCCAACTTCCCCCAGACCTGTCGCCTTATCAAGCGCACTCAGCACAGCTTACGTAAATATTTGCTCACTTTGGAGCAAATACTCCTTATCCAATTATCTTCCTAAGAGATGAGGATGTGGGAAAAGAGCCCCTTCTTAACTCCTCTGACATGATAAACATTCAGCTCCAGTAACTGAGGCCTGGTACAGTCAGAGCCCTTGCAGGGGAGGAGTGCTTAAGCAAATTGTATCTCAAAGGAATCAATGGGACTTTGGCACTTGCTGAATGTTTAGGCACGTGCTGGAGTGTTTACTATTCAGCCCCTCATTTAGTTCCCATTTAATTAAACAAAATCAGATTCTCACAGAAGTAAATCATGGGAGTTTCTCCCAAAGGAGTTTTCCCAGTTTGCAATAATTGAAGAGTTGATCTAATGTCCCAACTCTACATCTTTTTCTTTTAAACATTCAGGTATCTCTCTATCTACCTAACCTGTATTATTTTTACCTCCAAAATTATAAACTGTTCAAAGGAGGGATGCTGTCAGAAGCAGCCAAGAGGGACACAGGTTTCTTCAGTTACAAATGAAGTTCTGAGCCTTTGGTAAATGAAATGAAACTTTTCTGATGTAATTGTTGTTCAAGTCTAAGCTGATATAAGCATCTCTGCTTCTCCTGATACAGGCAAGGATTTCTTTGGAAGTTTAGTGCTTCCACTCCAGATAAAAGCAAGTCATTTGCTGCTTTCATCATGTCACTACTAATTTCCAAACAGTCAAACCTGCTGCTAATTTATTTACTGAACACTGAAGCCCTGTTAGCAGGGGCTGCTACTGAAACTGCTTTCTGGCCTTCGGCTTTTGTTTGTTGACAGCCTGATTTCCCAGTAGGCCATTTCCACCTGTGTTTCTGTTGTTTTTAGTGCATGTCTTTCTTTCTTCTTCCCAGTGAGTGTCTCCCAAATGGCTCCTGAAGGGTTTCTCATCTTCCCTCGCTCTCTCATCCCCTTCTCCCTCCCAGCTGCAAGGACTCTCAGCTCTGCTTTCAGTCATTCTGCAGTTAGTGGTTGTCTACACTGCTGAGCTCCCATGGGGCACTAATTTTTGTTTCAAGGACAAGATTCAAAAGAGTTTGCTACACACAGGTTGCAGGGTGCACCTTCAGATGTGCCTTCAAATAGACTTTGGAGATTTGAATATATGAGCTTCTGAAAATCAGTTTTTAAATTGCAAGGGAGGCCTATTAAGTGCTGTAAATTTTTTTTTTTGCTTTTCTATTTTAAAAGCTGCATTAAAAAAAGTGATTTTTTTTTCCCCTTCCTTTCTCCCATGACATTGGGTGGAAATAGAAGTTAGGAAACTGCCATTTCCCTTTAACTTCATGCATATCAAAGGCAGAGAGATGACAGGATAAAATGATTCAGAGAGTGGCCAGCATACTCAGTGTCTGGAGGAGCCAGTGAAGAAAGATATTGAGATGTTTCAGTGGTTTCTTTGCAACAAGTCAGTGTGCCAGCAGCTTTAAGTGTGCAAGAAAGGTTCTAAGATGATTTCCGTGAATAGAAAAATGCAGAGGCTGTACAGGTCTAAGGATTTCTATCTCAAGATGTTATTTTAATTTTGCATTTCTTGATACTCCCTTTATTTCATATGTAACTTCTGGTTTACACTTAATTTATCTATAACCCCAGCAATGTGTAAATCTTGGTGAGATCCATTTTGAGAGGACTCACAGCTACTCACAAGTACTGTCTGGTGCACTGGGCTTCAAAAATTCTCCTTTGCTTGCATGTTAAATTCAAGTGGGATTTTGTGCCTCAGTTTTGTAGTCTTGGTTTCTAGTAAAGTCCATAAAACTCAATACAACTGCTTGGCTTCTGGCTTAAGCTTGGAACTGCAGACTGGGGGAGTCTGCTGGTTAAAACTGGTGGGCCCTTGATTTCTCAAACTGGATATTTATATCTAGTCAGCACTTCTGATTTTTTTTCCCACTTTGCCTCAGTTTCTCACTTTTAAAGCAGGGGTTGTATGGCTGTCCTGCCCCAAACAGGCACTGAGATTGTTCAGGAACAAATATTGGTGGGAGAATTTTCAAAGCATCCCTGGAGCAGAGCTCAGGGAGGGAAGCTCTGCTGCCCAGTGCTGTGCCTGGGGCCACCCCAGCACACACACCCAGGGGCTCAGCACTGCAGCTGCAATCCACTGACCTTGAGTGAGTCTCTTAGCTGCTGTGTCTCTCCATTTCCCAATAATACTGCAATAAGACTAATATTTACTTTCCTCACAGCCACAGAGTAGTCAGAATGAATTAATGTTTAGAAAGGACTTGGGAGTCCTTGGATGAATGGTCCCATAGAAGTGCTAAGCAGAGCGTGCATTGTCATTTCCTTGTAGATAAATACATATCATTTACATGGCTGTGCAGAGCTGTTCACACAAGCATATGCAATGTCTCATCTCAGTGCACTCAGGGTAGCACAGGCTATAAGAACAAACCCAACAGTCCTTGACAACTCATGTCATTTTGCTTTGAAACGAGTATATTTTCTGTGAGAACAGAGCTTATCATGTAATCTCCAATGAAAGTTATGTTCTGCCTTTTTACAATTGCCATGATGCAAATGTCATTTGTACTCTCCTTCTTTATGAAAGTTAACAGTTATTTAAGAGATCAAAGTTAATTATCACTAAGGAGATCATTTTTACCTATCAACCCACTTTTGTAACCCCACTATCACAAGTAGAAGCTTTATGGTAATCAGTTTTCTAATTTCCATAAATTACTGATAGAATTACTTTTTTTTCTCCAGCATGAAAGTAGATCTGTTGGTGAAAGCTCTTGAGAGGTAAAAAGAAAGAGAGAAAATGAGGTAAGGTGCATTTTTAAGAGTTTACCAGCTGAATGTGCTACCAAGAAAATAAAATCCAAATCATTAGTTTCATCACACCACAAAACTTGTGGATGCTGCAGCTTCCCTGCACTGCAGAAATCTGATGCACACACATTGTTTCAATTTAACATGGTGATAGAATGGGAGTGAACGTGAGGATCACTGTGTGACCCTATTACATGTGAGGTGTCTCTATTAGAGCTGCAGAGACAGCATGCCAGAGGAGCTGAAATGTGTTGATAGAAACAAACAGATATACCTGTTTAAAAGCAGCAGTCAGAAACTCTGCAGTGTGATCCAAGCATGTTCTGCTGGAGAGGGCAAAATAGTCTATCCTAGGGGAAGAGGATATTAAGAAAGAAACCCTTTCCACTCCATCACAGCCCTTTCTGTGCTCTGAGCTTGCCAAATGGAAGCTGCTGCTGCTGCTGTGGAAGTTGTTACTGCTATGACTGACAGCTGCTGCAAAATAACCTCAGCTACAGCATGGAAGGAACAATAAGAACTCAAAATGAAACAGATGCAGATATTTTGGGTATCCCCTTGGTCTAAAAGTTGAGTAAAATAATTGCTTAGTAATTAACAAGCTTGTTGCTATGCTGCTGCAGCCTTTCAGGCTGATGCTGAGGAGTTCAAATATAAATTAAATTGTCTCCAACGCAGAGTCTACAACCTGATGTTGTATCCATGCCTCCACACTTGTGGAGCTTCATTTGGAGCTGGCAGCAGAGCAGTTCACCTTCCAGTGGGCATCAGTAGATTTCTGCTTGACCACTACTCCCTAGAATAAGGAGGGACCTGAGCTGTCATTTAGATGACATTGGAGTCCTGGTGTCTCCTGCCCCTGCCTCTGTACCAGTGGCAGTTCCTGCAGCAGTGTTTTTAACCCAGCTGCAGAGTCCAGCTGTTGGTCTGCCAGTGCCTGGAGCGCTTTCCTTGTCCAGGAAGGAACTGGCAACAAGGCGAGGCCCAGAGAGCCCAGTGGGATGAGCAGGGCCACATCCCATCAGTCTGACAGACACCCCACATCCCCCAGGCCCTGTCTGGGCAGCCCCACAACCCCAACAGGCTCCAGAGCTCAGTGCAGGGGACACCTGAAAGCACCCCAGGAACAGGCAGCCACAAAGGAGTGTGAAAGGACCTGAGCTTCCCCCTGGCTGTGAGGTTTTGTGGCACTGCTCAGAGAAAAGCAGCACAAAACGATATTCTCTCCTGGCTTTTCACTCCTCGACCTTCACCCCTCCGCCACGCACGCACCTCTTTCTCTTCAAACACAGGAGCCGCCCCATTGAAGTCAGCAGGACTCTCCTGGTGCTTCAAGCCAAGCATGCATATGCCTGGATCCAGTTGATATTTACAGAGGGCTCCTTTTGAATTGGCTTTTGATTATAGCACCTGTGTCAGAGGGTTGTTCCTTATTGCGTTTGTGGGCAGCGGGATCAGCGTGACTTGTTTCCACGTGAGAAAGGTGGCAAAAGATTGCAAATATAACCTTTAACATTACAGGCCTTTTTTGGCTGTCATGTACTGCTCTGAATGGTGTATTTGTGGTTGAAAGAGAACATAAACTATGATGCAGAACACTAAAGGATTGAGAAAATGTAACCTTTGAGCGGGTGGTTTGGGTTTTATTATCCCATTTATTTATTCTGCTGGATATCTGTAGGACAATATGATCAATGAGTTGGAATCCTTCTTGTTTCTACCAACAACAAATCAAACCATTAATAGGCCAATAAAACCCCAGGATTTGGAGAGAGGGGAGGAGGGGAAGTAATTGCATTGTTCTGATGCTAACGAGGCACATCTATCTTGAAATAACTGATTAAAGCCGGTGTTGACACAAGGCCTTTGCACAACAAAAGCTCAGAACAAGGTGTGTAGTGCTGGGGTCCCAGTGGCAGCTCTGTGTTCTCTGCATGTGCTGTGCAAGTGGGATGTGGGAAGCACCTGTGTGGGGGGAATTCATCCTGCTTAACCCTCTGTGTGCCCCACAGGGCCAGGCTGGCAGTGCAGCGGGACAGGAGCACGCAGGGTTCACAGGGCATGATGTGTGGCTGATAAACAGTTCCACAGCTGTGTGATTGCATAATGATAGCCACATTCATTCACCTGCCTATCAAAAGAGATGCATTAAAGTTTGAGCTCTCTTCCCCTGGGTCCATGGAGAGACATTTGAGTGTTAGCTTATAGTCTTTAACATTCCTCCTAGCAGTGGGCTAAGTGCAGTGGGGTTAAACAGAGTCCCTTTTGCTTAGTAACCCATTAGCTAATGGGTGTGTAAGCCCATCAATTTGCTGTTTATTCCCTAACCCCATTAGGGTACACCTGCTGTGCATAAAAAATACACCTGACAAATCAGAGTGATAGTTGAAATAAAATAAATATCAAGTGTTGTTATAGCTGATCCATAGTGTTTAAGGCAGAAAGGGCATAACAGTGATTTGTGATGGCAGAACAAAATAGCTCGTGCTGGCTCATGGTAGCTGGAGCAGGTTGATATAAATCCCCCTGCCATCACCTGTAGGCTGCAGAGCTCAGCTGCCTCTTTGCCCAGCCCCAGGGGCCCCTCCAGAGGGCTGCAGTTCACCTTCAAACGCCAGCTCCCAGCGCCTTCTGCAGAGCCACAGCGCTGCTAAGTGATAAATTAATTATTTGGGGAGGGAGGGTGAGAGCTCACAGGCTGCTCTCCTGCGAAGGCAGCCAGAAGCTTCAAATCTGTCTCCAGTACCAGGCCATTTGTTTTGTCACTTCATGGGCCTTATTTATTTATTTATCTCGCAGCTCACCCTGTGATTAAAACTGTTGAAACAGCTGTTGGCTGGTAGCAACTTCCCTGTTGCTGTTTGCTGCCATCAGTCAGGGGCTGAGGCAGTGATGGGAGCTGCCCCTCTGGGCCAGGGGCAGGAGCATTCCCAGCCACCCCTGTCCCCACCCCTGCAGCCCCACTGCACAAGGAGGAACTCCAGCAATGAACCTGGGGAACTCACTGCCAAAAAGTGTTACTGAAATGGAGATATGGTCAGAAAATTGATTAAAACTGGGATTTTATTTATTAAAAAAAGGGCACCACCACCACTGATTGGGGAGGCTGATGACAGGAGATGAGCAAGGTGGCTCAAGGTGTAGAAAACTCCCTGGGGCAAATGGATGGGCTTTGAATGAGCCAGGATTGGGCTTTATGGAGAGGAGCTGGATGCCCTCTGCCACCAGGGCGCTGAGCAGCCAGGCCAGGGAGGGCAGGTGAGAACACACAGGCAGAAAGAATCACTAACATCTGGGATAGCAGGGAATGGAGAAGTATTCCAATCTCTGTGATGGGGAAAAGTGACCAGAAAACCTCTCAGGAAAGCCAAGAACCAGATCTGGGCACAAGGTGTAACCTCAGATGTGCAGGGGGCTGTGACCACAATCCCTTCTGCTGTTGAAGAAAGCAAATGTACAGGTTTTCTGCAATCCCTCAGGGCTGGCGGTGCTGGCTGAGGCAGGGCCACTCATGGCTGCTAAACCCACAGCTGGGCAAGCTGAAAAGCTCAACTTGTAGTTAAAATGAGGGTGAACGAGAAACAGAGACCAGGTCATCCCAGCCCTGCAGTGGAGCCAGTGAATTGCCAAACTCTCAGACTG
Source organism: Ammospiza nelsoni (assembly GCF_027579445.1). Lineage (NCBI taxonomy): Eukaryota > Metazoa > Chordata > Aves > Passeriformes > Passerellidae > Ammospiza > Ammospiza nelsoni. Next base: position 15,283,563 of record NC_080648.1, read on the forward strand.
TGTTAAGGTGATGGAGAGTGAGTTTTGGGTTGCCTGAACTAGATTGCAAGTGCAGCTGATGCACCAAGGAGCAGTGATAAAATGAACAAAGCAAGTCATTGCTCTTGGCTTGCATTATCCACAGGCTTTGGCATTTTCCAGCTGAGTACCTTCCTCTGCCTGCCTGGCCCGCTACTGCTCTCACTTCTACATCATGAGTGTCGAGGAGTGTATCATTCATAACATCCCCAGCACAGAGAGATTCCTTTTTAAATGCTTGGGGAGATGGAGGGCTACAAACCCTGGGAAATCAGCTATACCTAATATATTATGTAGAAGTTCTGTAATCATTATTGAACTAAAGTGCATTGAGTAAGTGGATAAAATCAGTCCCACTGTAGCATAAGTCTCCAGAGATCACAGATAAAAATGCCTCGCACTTAAGCAGAAAAAGGTAACAAATAATTTCCAGTCCCAGCAACAGCATTTTCCCCTCTATATAAATAGGGAACCCTCAGGAGAAGGCAATGATGCAGCAGAGGTTGAAGGCAAAGTTAATGGTGGCGAGGTGGGGGAGTGAGGCAGTGCCTGGGGCAGGCTGGGTGAGCAGTGTGAGCAAAGATCTCTGGAAAGGGGCAGGAGGCAGAGCCCTGCCCTGGGCAGCACCCTGCAAAGCTGGGGGGCACAGTGTGGGTCTGGCACAGAGTGGTAATGAAATTTTTTGTGCTCCCTTTTTCTCTAGAAAGTCAAGTTTTTTGACCAGTGTCACCTCTGGCCTTGCTTCCCTTGGCTCTCTGAGTTTCCCACCTGAGCACAGGCAGGGGCACAAACCCTGCTGCATTTTTGTGCCTCCTGTGCTCAGGTCTGCTCTGAGCTGCTGCCCCCCTACACACAGCCACAGAGGCATCCTCAGTGGTGAATTTATCCTGAGTTATCCTCAGCCACAGAACTGAGCCCCTTGAGAGCTTGTGCAGACCTACAGCCTCATCAGCCCTTGCCTTTCTCATGCACTTGGCCAAGAGCTGTCAGAGAATTACTGTGGCATGGTGAGACTCTTGCAAACCTGCTAAAACTTTTGTAAGGGCTCACAGTACAAGATACATTTTGACAGAATGAATGTGGAAAAATTAGGGATTCATATTATTTAATTTTAAAAAGGGAACAATTTCATTCCCTTATACAAAGCAGAGTTAAATTGGACTGGCCCATATAGAACATAATTTATGATATGTTTCAGGAAAGCATTAAATGGTCATCTAAATATTTTTTTCATTGAGTTCTTCAGGTGTACATACACATTAGTGATGAAGTTTGGGCTTTTCATTGAAAATAAGGGGGAAATTTGTGTTAGGCCACAAATTGTATTGTCGTATTTGCTATTCCTGTTGTAGGCCCACATTAAAAAAAAACACCTAGAACTGCAGTCCGCACTGTTAGGCTGTGACCTGGGTAGTCACTGGCATTCATGCCCTGGAATTACTTAATTAAAGTTTTGTAAGCTGTGTGCTCTTTCTCATGGCTGCCAATCAATTGGAGCAGTGCCATAAGCTCTGGTCTGGCTCTGTCCTCAAGGGCACCAAGGGAGGAAGAGTGAAGAGGGCTGTGCAGTTGAAGCTATTACTTATTTATCTGAAATATTGACCCAACCTCTGCTACTGAAATATCAGCATTAGCTGCTGGGGAAAAGGGATGCCAGAGCCAGCACCTGCTGGGAAACAGAGGAAACAGAGATGTCAAATGGGGCCCAAATAGTCATTATTTCATGGAGAAAATGGTGCTGGGACAGGCAGGAGGTGGCAAATGACAGGAAGGTGTGAGTACAACGGGTGGGTGGACAAGGAGGCAGTGACCAGCTGACCAAGAGTCTCAAGGAACTCAGTGTCAGGTGCTCAGCACCTCTGAGATGTGGCCTTATTGTATTTAGTGGGGTTTCAATATTCCCTGTTGGGATCTGCACATTTGTGTTAGCGCAATGATAATTGTGGTTGTGAAGGGAGAAGGAGTAGCAAGTGATGCTTCTGTAATGCTGCTGCGGATGGGGAATGTGGTTTTTGCTGGAGCACTTCCCAAAACTTCTGTCCTGTGGAATTGAAGGAGTCTGGAGCCAGAGTTGGGGGCCAGGGACTCTGTGGGAGGCTGCAGCCCGTCTGTAGCACAGCAGCACAGTGTGGATATTTGTGAGAGAACTGGGGAGCAAGGGGCAGTAAACAGGAAGGAGCTCAGGGAATCAAGTGAATAACATCAAATTCAGCTGCCACATGCCATGACAGAAGGTGCAGGGGCTGTGGTGCTAAGGAGAGTTACATAAATGATTACACAACATGACTGTGCAAAAATCTCTCCTTTTTCTAAAAACTACTGGAGTGGATCTGCTCACATTTAAGAGATACCCAACACTTCACATTGCAAGAAGCCACTTCCAGCTGCTTATGTTTTAGCAACTTCTTTTTTTTACAGTAAATATTAATTTAAACTGAAGCACCCAGCATTCCTATTCCTTCCTGGGAACCTTGCTGGTGCTTTCTCTGTGTGACAGAGAAATTAAGTGCCAGCATGTCAGCCCTCCATATGCCAGAGGTGAAGTTCCTCTTGTCAGAGGGGTACAGAGTGAAACAGAAGGCCTGGAACCAATCTAGCAGCTGATGGATTTGTCATTTAGGAAGGGTAGAAGAATGGAAACCCTTTTAGGAGCCTCCTTCATGGTCAAGGAGCTCAGCAGAGGCAGATGCAGTTCCTGGAGCAGTCACTGGACACCTGGAGGTGCTGCCATTGACTGAAATAATACCCAGATAAAAACCCCAACGCCCTGGGTCTGTGGCACAGGGCAGGATTTGCTTGGTGCTCCATGATCACTGGGTTTAGAGAGAGACAGCTCTTGCAACTGAGAAGCTAAAGCTAAAAATGCCCCTGAAATCCACTAGAAAAAAATGTGTTGGTCCTACGGGCAAACAATGCTCTGAAACAATGGAAATAATGAGATTAACATTCAGCATTCTGAGTGAGGATCCTTTGAAATCCATTAGAGACAGAGGGAAAGGCATTTCAGTGCACCAGCATCCACCACATTTCACTGTGTAATTCCATGAATTTCTGTCTCTCCTTAATTTCAGGAAGACAATTCAGTAGCCTCTGGCTTCTATATTCTTTTTTTTTCTCATCTACTGACTAGCAGAGGCAGAAAAATAAACACACAACTAGGAGCTGTATTCACAGACAGGAAGTAACTTTAATTAAATATTGTGAAAGTTGAAAAGTTTTTACAGCTTGAATTTCTGCAAAAAAATTATAACAATCTCTACAGTAGTTAGTTTCTCTAACAATAGAACTGTACAGTGTGTGTGTCTATTCAAAAAGATTTAGATAAGAAGGTGAAAGGTTAGTAGTTTCAGAGATGACTTCATTTTAGCTGCATCCTAGTACAACTGTGAGGAAATAGGCATTACTTTATGCAATCCAGTCATTGTGAAGCTTCACCTTGTTAAAACTGAAATCTGAATGTTTCCACTTAAAGCCATATTCTGTAAACAACTGCATCTTTTACTTTGTAAAAGACAAAGGGTGGTGCAGGGGAGATTTTTGACAAATTCCCATTCATCAGATCACAATAAATAGCTGCAAAAGAATGGAATTATGCACATTGTCAAAGGCTCTTTGGACACTGGAGTAGAGACTACAAATGTGGCTAAAGTGGTGTCAGAACTGCTAGGACTGAGTGGAGCTCTACAAGAGTAATCAACGGTGTCACTGGACAAAATATGGCTTTAAATTTGATTACATTGTCGTGCTGTTGCTTATTATGTGAATTAGAATAATCACTTGGAATACAGAGAAGCAATAAACTGATGCCTCACATTTTTTCCAGTTTTCTCTTCTTTTATTTTCTCACCATGAAAAAAAAAAAAAATCCTGTTTTTCTTTCCCTTCCCCCCAAAGATCACACTGTGACATTCTAGTGAAAACCATTGCAAAATTCATACAGGAAGCATGCACAGTTGCAGCATCGTTGTAAATGATTTCTTGTTTGACTAGAAAAAAGTTATATTGTTTTAAGGTAACAAAACAGTTCTTTTGTGCTTTTCAATTCCTTTTTTTTTTCTTAGAATGTTAGTGATGATTGACAGTTCTGGTGCACAGTACAATGTACAAGTGAAATGAATATGATTTGCATTGTTAAGGCATCCAATCTGCTGGTTTATATTTATGTGAAAGACAGAGAAATATACAAGCAGACTTAAGAAAGAAAGTATTTTCATTGAGTTCTATGAAGTTTCTCCCCATATTTAATGCACAAAAATGCGTCACTCCAAAGAGGAGAAATCCCATGCATATTAATAGAGTAAAACAGCATTAGTTTTTGTTAAGCCTCAAAAGCAAAGGATACATTTTTTTTTAAATCTACATAACTAAATGCTACAAGAATAATATGCTACTTTTTGCCATATATTGGAAAAAACTTCTTAACTTACAAATAATACAAAAATAGACAATGGCTTTTGGGTGGAAATTAAAAAAAAATGGAAGCATGGTTTTAAACAATACTAAAAAAAACAATCCTATAAATGAAATGTATTAAAATCACATTTAAACAGCTAATACAACGGTGAATGACCAAACAAATCAGCACTTTTCACATAGCAAACATACACAATAAAATAAACTTGTGGGGGACAAAAAGCAATGTACAAATTCCAAAGATAAATACATTATTTATATGGATATTTTACAAAATCCCCCATAAAACAAACAAACAAAAAACAGAAACAAAAAGCTTTTTTTTTCTTTAATTAATTTGCAAGTATGTGCAAGCTAAAGGTAGTGAGCTCTTTTTGCAAAATATGCAGTAAAATTCTTTTTTTTTCTTTTTTGTGATATTGAAAAACTGTCTTAAGACATTAAAATGTATAAATAGAACAACAACTTTGGCAAAAAATCACAAAAAATCTACAGTATTTATAACTACATACAAAACACAACAGCAAAGAAAAAATATCAGGTAATGCATCTTCAGAGCTTTGCTGCCTCTTTGACTAATAATTTTTAAGAACACTTCCCAGATAATGATAGCAAAATTTTTCGTGGTAAAACAGAAGCTATGGTTTTGATTGGAAAGCCCCACCCCAAAGTGATGATTCCCTAGTGGAAAGCAGATCCGTGTGCGGGAGGGAGCGCGGTGCGCACCGAGGGTCGGCTGATACAGGAACGGCGCCAGTGGCAGCTGGGCCAGGGGGTTGGGGTGGGGAGGGTGAAACCCCCCAGGCTGAGCCCCCCCTGCCCCAGCAGGAGCAGGGCAGGGCGAGAGGGGCCAGGCTGGCAGCCCCAGGCTGTGCCCCCCGTGCCAAACCCACAGGGCAGAGCCCGGGGGATGCTGCGCTTGGGGAAGGGAGCGTTCGGAGGCTCTGGGGTTTCACCCCAAAACAGAGGGGGCCGTGCTCACCTCCTGCAGCAGGTCTGGCATTGCATCTGCAGGCACTGGGTTTGCACTTCCAGAGGAAACATTTCTGATATTTCCACCCTTCCCTTCCCTTCTCTTCAACCAGCTTTTTGCCAAGAAAACTTAGAGCTTAAGGACCCCTTCCTACCTGGTGTTCTGGGATGAACTTTTCCTGTTGTGTTATTTACATGATTTTTCAGCCTGATATTAATGACAGAGGTTACTAATCCCACCCCTCACCCCACCCTCATAATCCAAAAATATCAGCTTTTTAGGGAGTGATATCTGTTTAATCAGAACATTAAAAATGTTTCATATTAGCAAGTCACCACTGGATAAGCAACATATATGAGCCGACCCTTAATTAAATGGCCATAATTCTTCTATGAAAAACTAACTGGCACTTCTATTCTGTCCCATACAGGCTTGTATGTAAATGACACCACTTTATTCTTCTTTACACAGCTTTAAAAAAAAATTCATAAATTAAAAATGTGGAGTTCCATCTCTAGTGTCCCTTGTGTAATTGTATGATTTATAAAAGACAAATGGTGTTGAGTTAAATCAAGCCTTAAAAAAAACCCACAAGAAACCGGAAGGAAATAAAAGCAAGCCCCCACCCCCCTCAACAAAACAAAAAAGTGGATTTTTTTATCAACATACAATAAATATATCTCCCAGGTATTTGGGATGGACAACTCGAATCAACACCTTGCAATTGTGGATTGTTAATTTCAGTATTTGCAAGGATGGTGATTTTTGTTTTGTTTAAAAATCTGCAGTTATTGTAAGATCCTTCTTTATTTCTTTTTTTATTTTTAAAAAGGCCTGAGTAAAAAGTTCCACTCTGGGACTTGTATCAGATTCTCTCTGAAGCAGAATTCAACCTCTTCATTAATAAAATTCTTCAAGGCAATTCTTTCACATGGGGGGAACAATCATGCCAGATATAGCTGTTGGAAGGAAAGGGAGGGGGGAGAGAGAGGGAGAGAGAGAGAGAGGGGAAAAGTTAATTTTCTGCATTATTAAGCAACTTTTAAAATTCCAGAGCTTTAAACATTTACTAGCAATGTAGTCAGATATACTTTGAGTTAAATATATATATATATTACTCAGAAGAGACAACTATGTACACAAGAATCATGAGAAGTTTCCTTTTGACTGGAAAATGATTCAAATTGCGAGTGACTTTGCTGAAATTACTGATTTTCTTGTAGAAAGTGTACTTCCTTATATGAGTATGAGACCTCAACTTATTTTTCTGCTTTTAGTTTCAAAATCCCCAAATGCTGAGGAAGCTTTGACTGGACCCAGGCATTGCCACACATTCTGTTACTCTTTTAAAAGCAAAGCAGGAATTTGCCCCAAATTAGGGGAAACAGGAGGAGTCCCCTGGCATGGCCCTGCAGGGGTGTCCCTTCAGTGGCACTCTGGGTCCTTCCCCTGTGCCAGCCCTCCCAAAGGTCACCCCTGGGACTCAGGTTTGCATTTCCAGGAGCTCAGAAAAGCATTTAAACTCTCAAATCCAGTTTTGAAATTGAAATACATGCTTGACTCCAGGGTTAGCAGGCCAGCATCTTTCCTGTTCCACTTGTAGCAGACACCACCAACTAAATCAGGTGAGTCATAGGTGAATGTTAATTCAGGATGTTTTCTCTTTTGCTGGCTAAGTTGAATCATCAGCATTTCTTTATTATCTTCCTACCTCATTTTCTATGAAACCACCACCTCTCTTAGCAGACAGACATTTATGAAAATTCAACAGGGGCAGTTGACCTCCAGCTCGATCTCTCTCTATTATTTGGGGGCTCAGATCAGACATCCCAAGTGTCCCAGTGACACACAGTGAGCAGGCACATCATTACAGGGGGTAGTCATGGAAGTTTATGATGGGAACTGTAAAAACAATGTGTCTCTAAAATGCCAGTTGTACAGTTATTTGCCAAAAGGTAGAAAACAGATTCTCCTTCAGGTTGGCAGCACTTTCCAGGCACATGATTTAAATGCTGCCTGCCATTCCAGACATCTGGACATGTAATTTCTTAAGGAAGGACTCGAACCCCGTGACTGGTGCTGATTCATTGTGCTTTAATTACAGCTGCAATTATTTGATAAGAACAGAGCCAAAGTAAAAGACTCACAGATTTGGGGTTGGAGGGGGAGAGGAGGGAAATGTTTTCTCCACAAACACCACCATATGTGCAAGAATTACAAGTCTAATCAGCAAGGGGAGAACAGCTCGAGTAAACTGCACTGATTAAATGAAATAAAATGAGGGGAGAAGGAGAGAATGCAAAACACATCCAACATGTTTGCAACAGGCCACCCTCAGAGGTGGCACAGAGCAACAGCATTTCAATTATTGGGATTTATAGTGTGGAATCACTGTACTGATTGTGTCCCCCACATGAGGGCTCTTCAAGGAGCTAAGAGTGAGGATAGAAAGGTGAGTTAAGTTGCTTTAAGTCCTACAGAAGACATTTAGGTGAGAAGCACAGAGGGCTCTTTAGGACAAGGTGTTGCTTTCCTTTAGAAAAAGTATCTTTTCTTCAGAAAATGTCACTATACTATTCCAACACTCAGTCTGAAAGATTCATCAGAAGCAAATCAATTTCACCAATAATTAGTCAAGAATTGTGTCTCTTGGGACAGGACAGCTGTCTACCCTGGGTAGGATCCCAAAACAGGTGCGATAATTGCAATTCCTCTCTTCATGATTTAGACATTTCCCTGTGGTTACAGATCAGCCTTTTGCTGTTGGAAAGAAATGGCACAGAGGCAGATCTTAGCTCCTTTTTTCAAAGCATCATTGTTTTTGAAGAGCTCTGAAATTCTGAATTAAATTACAAGGCAAATGATATCTTTTCTGCCTAAAAGCTTTGATATTTCCATTCTTTCCAACTCTTCATTTAGATCACTCCACTTTTATTCCATAAGTGCTACATCTAGTCATGCAAATTCTCCCAGCTGTAGCCTGTTATTGATCCTGAAAACAGAGATATCAGTGGGAAACAGTGTAGGTATGAGATCACACCACCTCCAAAAAGGCAGAGAATAGAAAAGCTCCCACCAATGGCCTTTATTTCTTCTATCATATACTAATTTGTATTTGCTGCCAGCAAATTACAGAAATAATGTATTTGGGGTTTTACAAAATTGCATGGCAAAGAGAACAACAGATAAGCCTGGCTGCTGTTTTAGTGAGTTCTGCTGATATCGAAGCTACATAAGGAAAGCTTGATTGCTTTCTGATGTATCCAGAAGCCCAAGAGAGATAAGACAGCCTCCTTATACATGGTTGTTTATTTAAGCATTAAGGCACAACAGGCAGTGCCTCTCTGAGTGATTATTACAAGCCTCAGGTGGTGTCAGGAGGCACAGGACCAAAGGCTGTATGTCTTTAACTCACCAAGAAGTTCAGTGATGACCTAGAAATGAACCATCTCTTGGTGTCTCGTTCCCATTATGAAAACTGAATTGCTAAACAAAAATTAGGGGAAATGCTCAGATCTGTGTGGTTTCTGGGCATTGCAGATGTGGAGGTGACATAATGAGGAGGCAATCACACAGCTCCAGTTGTGCCCAGTGCTCTCAGCTCCTTCCATAATTGCTTTTCATAACTGAGTACATGGAATCTGAGAATTCTGTGTCTTGTGAAAGGAGACACAGTGCCTGAAAAAGCTTTCTCCTGTTACTTGTTTTTTCTCTCCATCCGCAACAATATGGGACAAGGTGAAGAGAGGAAAAAAAACATTAACATGTTCAAAAGCTTTTGTTTAGGGTTTTTATTTTTTTATTTTATTTCAGATGGAAAATATTAGTAGGCGTTTCTTTTAAAACTTGAAGCATGTAAGCACTGCCAATTCTTTTAAATGTTCAAAACCAAATCTCCTAAATGCTGTAGTTTACCTGAAAAATTCATTTTGCTTTATTCCTGACACAGTTTGTATTTCAAACAAAGTCCTAACTGAAGGTACTGAAGATCTGCTTATTAGTTTTTAGTAAATTTACAGTTTCTGCACAGTTTTTCTCTGTGTGTGTGCACCCTGAAGGATTCCTCCTCCCAGTTCACCAGTGTAACAAGAACTGAGGACAATGCTTTCCTTCAGGCACGATAGATCCAAGCTTTTATGAATGAGTTCCTCCCACTCTGCTTGCATATAGATTTTTTTTGGCCGCTAATGGTGCTATCAGCATTTTGTCTTCAAGCCCAGTGTTCGTCTTTCCAGAGGCTGAGTGACATGTGGAGTTAATGCAACCATCCTGCTCTGCACACCTCCTTCTGAACCTGGCTTAAAAAAGGATGGGTTTAATTCCCCACTTGATGCCCTTTGGATAATTTGCACAGGCTCATGAAAAGGAAACAAATCTCAGGTCTGGAGGAAGCACAATGCACACCATGGAATATTTCCCACCTCTGGCAGCTGGAGGCAGCTGGCTGCATCTGCTTAAGGAAGCCCCTGGACCTAAGCAAGCATGAAACTGCCTCTCTCAGCACAGGGATGTGCAGTGAGGGAGACACACGGGGCGGTTTAGGCACAGTGTTGTAAATCAGACTCAGCCAAACAATGAGATGGGCAGTGCTGGGCTTGCAGCACCCTCAATTTGACGAGCTTTTGTCTGTCACTGCCTTGCCTGCACCAGCCCCTCAAATGGATTTAGATACTAATGCTGGAGAACTTGTAATGAGAGGGGAAGGGATGCAGAAAAGGAGCAGCCCCTTGATACCAACAGTTCAATAGGCTTTCCAAAAGGCCCTGTGCCTTTTCTGGAATTAATTGGCACAGGAGTGCATTAATCAGTGGAAACTAATGTTTGCCCTGGTGTGAGTTAAAGTGGAAAACGCTGCTGTTGGTTTGTAATGCATCTCCCATTTCTGAAAGAGAAGGTTTGTGCCAAGCTCTGTAATGCTCTGTTTTCTCTCAGTAGGATTTCTGCACAAGTGTACTATGACAAAGGACAAAAAGGAAGGGAAGATTGAGTGACGTACTTCAGGAGAAGGCCAGCCCCTGGAGAGACCCTGCAGTGGAGTACTTGCTAGAGTCCACAAAAGACTGGTCTGATAAAGGACGACAACAGGGAATAAGAGAGGAAAGAAAGAAAAAGGACGGTATTAGTAAGCTGAAATATTACTTGTGTTTATCAAAACAGTAGGTCTGTGCTTTAGAGGACACAGCCTCTCAGTTCAGCAGTGTTAGCTGGGTTAGAGGTTGGGTGGTTGCCAAACACCTGCAGGCCACAAGGTGGGCTGGGGTGGAGTCAGTTACTCTCTACAGGAGGAAGCTTTAGGACAGAGCCCACCAGGGATCCCCCATTGCCTTCACTCCCGTGGGGCAGCTCGGAGGCTCCAGGAGCTCACAGCTGGAGCAGCCGCCTCCTGAGCAGCCGGGGTTCAGCCTGGTTCCACCTACCTTGCAGGCTATTGCCGTTGGTGCTGGTGCAGGTGGGAGGGGGGGAGGTCTGGGGTCTCACGACCGGCGCGAACGCACTCTTCTGCTTCACCGCTGAGACCATGTTGGCTGGTGAGAAGGAGAAAATCCCGGAGGAGCTGCTACAGTTGGAGGGGAGGCTAGTGGAGGAGGCCATCGTCGGACTTGATGGCACAACTGCAGGGAAGAAAGACCCCCAAAAAAGGGATTCCTTAGTACTCAATAATAACAGGCTGCAGAAACAAGAGAATTGTCATTCCTGGATGCTCTCGATTTTTCTAGGGCTGAACTGAGTGTTCAAAATGCAAATGTGCTATGTGGGAAGTTCAGTCTTTAAACACAGATATCCTCAAACCATTATTTTACTATAAAGTGCAACAAATATCTTTGGTTCATGTATTTACCATCAAGCTTTTAAAAAAATTTCTTTTCATGAAAATAAAGCTAACTACTTTAATATTCAGAAGGCACTGCAGGTTTCCCCTCTTATCCAACAATAATAACAAAAAAAAAGGACCAAAAGTGTCATCCCATATTTCCATTCTTCGTCCTGTTTAGAAAGCGCTTAGATACACAAGTGGGCTGTGAATAATTACATATTATAGAGTAAAATTCTGATCATCTGGGCTTTGAATTATTATTTTATTTGCATTTATGTAGATAAAAATCACCCTATTTAAGTTCTTATTTGAGAATCTGATATCATATTTGTTAACACTGAGGAAATCAATTAATGGAAATTAAATGTTCAAAGTTTCACAGTCTGACAGATACAATCTTAGTCTGAAGTCACTCTGTGTCTGGAAGTACTTGCTAAGGGAGAGCAATCAAAGCACCTAAATTGAATTGCTACTATACAGCAATTAGTTTATTGATTTAATTAAGAATGCCACCTTTTAATTTTCAGGTCATGATTGAAGCATTTTCTGATTCAATGGATTAGACATTAGCAGAATGACAGATCAACCAAGAAAACCTCCCAAAACATAAATAGAATAGAAACCAGGGCTAGGAAGTGAAGTGCTATTCTAAAGAGGACTCCGTTCATAAATATGAAATAATACACTGCCACAGTATTTTAAATGCATTACTGGCATCTGCTTCCAAAAGGAGATGTCTCATCAATCATGTTATATTATGAATTCAGAGTGTGCAGATTCTGTGACAGTAAATCCAACTTAATAAGTAAGGTACTTTGTAACATTACATGTTACATTATTATTAGAGTACAAAAATAATCACTGGTTAGCAATTCCCAGCTTATAAGTACTAGTTATGTGGGTAAATAATTTGTTCTAAATTTGCAGCAGAGAAGCAGCCTTGGAGTTAATTATTTTATTCAGAGTTCCTATCTCCTTTTTTATTCTGATGCAGATCAAAATAATTCATTGCTGCTGTTACACCATTAACTTCAGATTTGCTGTGTAAACCTTGGCACCTCCAGCAGTCAGTTTGTCCTGTCCACGCTGCAGTCCCAGCCTATAAATCTGTTTATACACCCAGCCCTTCCATCCTGATTCTGCTGTCAGCTTCCTACAGATGTCAGTGGAATCCTTTATGCCTCATGAGCAATGTCAGAGCAATTGGGCAGGTTCTGCTCATTCAATTTCTCATGTGACCAGGGACTATTGCAGCTCAGCTGCATTCACCAATAGAAATGTATTTATATTTAAACACCTTACTGAACCTTTAATATCAAAATGCAGAAAGTTAGTCCTGCACATAAATATTTCCATGACTGGGACTGTAGACCATAAGCTCTTCACACCATGGGATGTATGATTTGTATGACTCACATTTTTGTGGCATTCACTGTACTGACACTAAAACACAAAATCTAAGAGCCTTTGTCACATTTTACTGACTCAATGAAGTCAAAATAATATTACTTAAAAAGCAAGTGGAATGTAAACAATCAAGCTGAGGCACAGTAGTAATTAATAGTTTTTATAAAGATTATAAACATATTATTTGATCATAAGTTGAGGACAGAGTTTCTTATTAGAGTATAAGGTATGTTATGAAACTATCAGACTAAATGATGAGAGATTACTCTTTGTAAGCTCTTTTAAGACTCCCAAATAAAAAAAAAATAATAATTAATAATAGTAATATGAAAACAGAGAGAATAATTTCTAGCAACACTAAGGTCTTCAAAGTGCATCCAAGATCAGTGCTTTGGAGAGTAGAAAAAAAACCAAGTTCTATTTCAAGTGCTCAAAATAGAAAATAAATATTGAGCATCAGAGAAAATCTACTGCCTCCTTCTAATGAAAATGCACAAAATACAGAAAATATATAAAATACTCACTGGCATAGGGAGAATTGGCAGCAGATCCATTCAGGAAGGTTGGAGAACCGCCTAAATTTGACATTCCAGCATTCCCATAGCCATTCATGCTTGTTGTGACAGAGTTGTAGTTTGTCTGCTGTGGGGTGGTGCTTGGCACGTAGCCATGAGGTGACACACTGCTGGAGTTGCGAGTGAAACCTTGTGTGGGGAGGGAACACAGGCAGAAATTGGAATTAGCCCCACAAGAGCTTCCCACACAGAGCAAGGGGGAGCCCAGCCCAGCCAGGGAGAGGGGCAGGACTGACCCTCAGCACCCCCGGGTACCCAGACTGGGAGCCCTCCCTGCCCTGGTCACTGCTGGAGCCTGCAGAGCTCCCCAGGCAAGGCAGGGATGCCCTGGAGCAAAGATCAGCTCGGGGTGTTAGAGGAACACTCGCTCTGAAAGGGCTGCTTGTAGGAAATGGAGTAAACATGACCTACATTTTCACAGTGAGGAGCACAGACCCACTCAAGGTACGTTAAAAGCAAGTGATTGTTGTTAACTCTTTTCTGATGTCACTGTCATTTAACACACCTCAGATGCTCACTGCACACTTCAGGAAATGGAGTGTATTTCTCCAGCTTGTGGGATATCCTTTGTCTTTTTGCCTTGGTCTCATCATTATGTTGGTAGGAAGTAAGCATCAAATTTGACAGTGAGTTAAAATTTGAATCTCTACCTAATTCTGGAAATGACATTTTAGGAAACTCATATCCAAATGTTCATAAGGAAATACTTGTTTCTAGAAGCCACAGAAATAGAAAATATGCATCTCCACGCCTAGAAGAAAAATCACCAATTTTTCTTCCTAACACATAGCATAAAATATTTCAATCTAAAAATAATTTTGTATTTTTTTATTGTAATGCAAAAAAATTTGTTTCTGCTCTTCTAGAAACAGACTTTCTCATTCAAATGTATTTTTTTAATTGGATAATATATAGAGCTGAGCAAAGGAGAGGACAAAATGCAAAGGGCTTCTACAAAAATGTTCTTCACCTATTTTTTATTTTTAACTTTTATTTTAAACAAATACTGATTTTATACAAAGTGAAAACCGCTTTATTTTAAAAACTGGAAAAGCTGTGAAAATGTCTTTTTAAATATGTGTATTCTTTGCTAGTTGTAAAATTTATGGAAGTCTCAAACTGAAAAAAACACAGTTCCAATACTCTAACTCTTGAAAAAAAAGCCAAATTAAATAAAAAACATTCAAGGGACAAGTTCATGTTATAAAGAAGTGCTACAAAAGGCCCAGACGGAGAGATCCATGCTCAGGGAAATACGTAAGCAAGTACTTAATGTTAAGTACATGCTGAAGCTGATTAAAATTAGTGGGATTTAAACACAAATACAAGTGTTACTCTGGGCAGAATGAAAAGCTATTTAGAGACATGCAGAAGTGCTTTTCCTGAGTTAGAGCAGCCCCATCCTGTGCCATTCCAAGGGTCTGGGATGGGCTGCCCAACCCTCCCTCTGCCACTGCCCAGCCCGTCCCCCTGCCTTCTCTCAGAACAGATCCATGGAGAGAGGAAGATGAGGCTCGTGCTGACCCTGGTTGGTGGCTTGGGAGGCCTCAGAGACATTGACGGCGAGCTGGCCGCTGAAGGAGTTGACGCCCATCATTCCCGCGTGGACGGAGGTGTTGGCGAGGGCGGGGAGCTGGTTGTGGTTGCGGGGGACGCTGTAGAGCGCTTCGGCGATGTCTGCAGCTCTCTTCAGGATTATCTCCTGCAGGGCAAGGAAAAAAACATGCACGAGTTACCAAAGAGAGACTTTGACAAACCTCTTCTTACAGACTTAAATGAAACAGTTCCCTTTCCAATGGCTAGAAGATGCTTTTCTGTCTAAACCAGCTGGCTGACAGAGAGCTCATGCTTACAGGATCTCCCTGTAAATCCCGATATCTGTGCTAAGAGAGTTGGAAGTCTCAGTTCCAGTGGCCACACTTTGTATAAAGAGACCAACTGGCAGGATGGGGCTGGAGCCTGGACTTGCTCCACCTTAGAGCTCTCTTTAAGGGAAGAGGGAGAAGTCACTGGTGGCAAGACATAATGTACAACATTGCTCATATTATATAGGATCTGGTGAAAGTGGGCAGATGCCTCCATGGTGTTTGTACAAACACTAAATTCACTCCCTTTAAAAAAGAAAACAAGCAAACTAAACCCCATTCCAGATATGGCATCGGCCTGTACATTTACTCTTGTCTCCCATTGTAGCATCATGTCCCTTTAGCCTCTGATCTATCTATACATATAAGAAATAGCCATGATATAGAATTGCTGAAGTAGAATGCATTTACCTGGTTATTATGTGGCATACCATAGAGTGCTTCTACTAAATCAGCAGCCCTCTTAAGTATTACTTCCTGTCAATATAAAAACAGAAGCATTCTGCTGAGTTCAATAAACTCCTTGTGGGGAAAACAAATATTCTCTTCTATTAGGTGCACCATGTTTTGTAGTGTTTTTTTTCCTTTTTTCCCTCCCACCAGGTAAACCTTAATTGTAACAACTCTCAGCAACCACTGAATGGTGTTAAATCACTGGTTCATCCTATTCACACACACGTTTAATCAAGTCAAAAGGTGAGAATCATTGGTGCTGCAAAATAAAATACATCACTCAATTGTCTCTACCATCTGCACTATAAACCACTCATGGGTTTATTGCAGAATACAATCCCGAGATCATTTACTAGATTACTGCAATCAATGTCATTCAGAGAATGTTATGAATCCCTTCAATGTGTTTATTTTATTCTTAATTGCATGCTGCAGGAATTGTGACCTTACCCAGCAGGCCACATTCAGAAGATACCCAATCAGTCCTGTGCTACTGTAATGAAACCCTTTGGCTTCTCCACTTTGTGTCCTGGTAAGAGGGGTCAGGGTAGGATCCACATGCATGGAATGATGCCCAAGAGGAACATACATGCAGTGTGTGAGAGAACAGCCCACGACCATGCAGTGTTTCCTGGAAAAATTTCTTGCATGGACAGCTGACTTTAAAACAGTCCAAGATTCTCCATTTTGGGCAATTTTTTTCCCTCCATTTTCTTATTCATTCCTTTTAATTTAATATTTCTTAGGGTATTTTCTACTGGTATTCAAAAAACAATCGCATTTCCTGTGTTCTTATATTTTACAGCATCCTGATGATAATCCTGATAGAAAATATAAAAATGCATTGCAGAATTAACCCAGAAGAATTTTTTCCTTTTATTATTTCATGGCATCTTTCAGAGCAGATTCCCAAATGCCCGATCAAAACCGCTCAGGAACATCCTTTGAGTAAAACAATGTATATTTGTAGTTCCCAGCCCCTAAATACTGCTCTAATATTCTAAGATGACGCTATTCACCATGGCATATTTCTGCAAGGAGCTTACAAAAATAGTACCAGTTCTAAGCATTTTACAGTTTTCTACAAAGTTAAACTTTTAAACTTAAAATATTTTACACAATAGCCATATTTTATACCAAAAAGAAACAGTAATGCTCAATTTTCATATACTGTAGACTCTGATCAGAAAATAGAGATATAATTGCGTTCATTTTGCTGTCACCATAACCTCTTCAAAAATCCTTGAACAACTCTTCAAATGACAAGCTTTTAGATGCATATTAGCATTTTTTTCAATTTTAAATTCTCTATAATATAACATAAAATAGTTGTCATACTGCAGTAACTACTTATGACATATATAATGCCCTAAATTCAAAAATGAGATGGAGGATTTTTGTTCTCCCAGTAAACATTTAGGCTTGCCTTCTGCTGCACACACCCCTGTCTAAGAACACAAATTTAAATTATTTTCCACATATGAAGTGAGATGTAATAGATAATTGATGGATTTTTAAATCACTACACTTGAAACAGCTTCTGAGGAGTTAAGTTGCTACAGCCTTTTTCTGTTGGTGGGTTTTGTTTGTTTCATTTGTTTGCTTGATTTTTAAGATTGGGGTTGGTTTTGTGCTGCAATTGTTGGTTTGGGGTGGTTTTTTTGTTGTTTTTTGACCAGAGCAGTGAGCAGTATAATCATGGACAGACAGACACAAACAGCATTCAGGTACAAACAATCCTCATTCCTCACAACACTGAGCTGCCCTGTCTGCCTCATAATGAAGATACAAACTAGAGAAGAACAGAGACATTACTGAAAAAATGTTCCCCTTTTTCATTCCATGATTTTAGATAGAAAATTACTGCACAGGTGTTTGACTTTGCAAAGCAGGATTTATTTCACTTCAGTTGAAATTGTTTGCAGTATATATTTCACTGATGGAAAATTAGAATGTGATACAGAGGCCGCAAACTGCTTTGGTATATTGTTAGCCTAAGCTGTCATTATGCCAAATTACTAAAAAAAAGAAAGTTTAAATAGTCATTTCTTCTCTACCTGACTAATCATAGTTATTTATATAATGCTGAGCTAAAAACCTTAGAGTGCATCTAAAAAGAGATTGAAAACCATGTTAAAAAATGAGGTAATTACATAGAATCTTACAGCTGCTCTCCCTCATATCAAATATATTTCAGTTCTTAAACACTGGAAGTTCTTTGATGCCATATCATATTGCATGTAAATAAAACTAATTGTCATGATGGTTTATTGAAACATTCTTGACAAGTAGCATTCAATTTTCTTAGCTAGTCAATGATTCTATTTTTTTTCCAACATACTCAGGGTCTGTAAATTTGAGTTTCATACTTCCTCACCAATATTTTCACACAAGAAAAGCATTTCTTGTTTATGACATTTTCAAGTCATACAAATTAGATGTTACAGAAAAACCCTCCTGTGTCAAATAGCGGTATCTTCTATTCCAGAGCTGATGGTAGTTTTTATAAACAAAAACCAGCTTTAAAAACACACAACAAAAATGCTGCTAAAGACAGGCTCAAGATATTAACTTCTTGTTTTCAGAATGCATCTTAAACCTTTGCAGCTCTGCCTAAATTACAACAGAAGCTGCTCCACATACAAAGGAGCCCCCGAAGTCCTCTATGAGTTAGAGCAGCAGACCTTGCAAGGTGCTTGGATTGCAGTGACCAGAAAATTGTTCTCACCTCCGTGTCATTACGCTCACAGTGAAGCAGCCCCCGAGCATGTTTGTGTTGGGGATCTAATATATTGCCTTTCAATCAGAGCTGAGAGCCACTGAACACATAGACAGAACATGACGAGCAGGTCAGGAAAGCAATAAAGATTTTACAGAGCTGTCCAAGGTGCTAAATTTACTCAATAATGGGTTTGGCACCATAGTGTTAACCTCTCATTTACTACCAGTTTGAGGGACTAAATTGAAGTAGCTGACTTCATTTACCTTGAAATGTATATTTTATGACATTATGTAAGTAGATTGAAAGGGCACTGCAGTTTTAACAATTTAAAGGCTAGAGCATGTTTAAGATGAAGTTTGAATATTTATCGTATATTGCACTTAAACTATATTGTATATTAAAATGCATTGATTAAATTTGTAAAAGGTATTATAAAAAAGGACAGCTAGTATAAGAGATCTATGTCTTTTAAAATCCAATTGATACTGCATATTACCACTGAGATGGTAACAGATAAACAGATAGAGGGGTGGACAGAGCAGCAGACAGACAGAGCAAAAAGTGAGTGAAACTCACATTCTATGAAAAGAAATCTCTGCATAAGCTCAAGGTCTGTTATTCCAGATATTCTTTTGTTCACAGAAATTTTTCTTTGCCTTCATCTCCGAAGCCTAGATTTTCATAGCAGTAAGTGGGCATCATGTAAGGTCCTTCCAATTGAATATGCAAGTGGAAATATTTCCTGAGAGAGACAGAGTTTGACTAAAGCTAATATCTAATTTATGGGGGCATTTGTCAAGGAAGACCCACTTTTCTATTACTGCTAAAAGTGTGACAGTTTTTGGTTTAGAATTAAGGACTTAGCAGCATTTAGCTAAACCTATGTGAGGGTCTTGTTTTTTTGCATTTTGTTTCAAATGAGAATAATTTTATTTCTCTAAAAAGCACAAATGAGCAAATATTGAGAAAAGGAAACATTACTTTAGCAATTACATATGATACTCAGAACTCTGCGCACCAAAAATCCATAGTCCATTTTTATTCCAAACTGAAGCTGATTTTCTACTGAGAGAATTTTAGTTTTTATTTTTTGAAACACACTCACAAGTAAATATTTTGATCAATTCTTCCTCCTGAAGATACTAAGGGGTGTCTACATATCCAAAAGAGGGGCTGAGCAGTAAATTCTACTGCAGCTTTGCATATCCCCAGACTACTGTAGAAAAAAATACTATAAAGTAACTGGAGTTACTGTGCTTTTGAAGCACAAAGACTGAAATTCAAACTGAATCCACTTCTGACTGAATGTACCTCAAACACTCCAGCACCTCTGCATGTTTTGTTGGAGTCCTGCATTCCCTTCAGAAGGGTTTCATTAAGAATATGAAACTTGCATTTCAAGTTTTATCAAGATGAAAGCACTTTGTGTCAAGACTTATCATGACAAACACATTTTTTGTTAGTTTTAAAGGAGACTAGGTATTTCTTCTTGTAACATCTGCTTACTTTTTATTCAGAAACTTTTGAAAAAAAAATCCACTCTGTATCCCAAAAGGGCTATGAGTCTGGTGAAATAAAGGGTATCTAGAGTTACACTGAGTTGTTCAGCTTAAGTAACTAAATTAGATAATGTTCAAGGTACTCGTTAAACCGGAATGAATTTTGTCAAGAAGAAGCTGACCACAATATATAACACTCACCAGCCACATATTGTATTATTGAGACCACCACAGGATTTATGAACTCGTGGAGGGCGTGGGGGAGAAGCTGTTCCAGCATCCTCTGAGGCATTTATCTTATGTGTTGTCTGGATATCATATCACCTTCTAATGCTCTTTAGCATTGTAATACAAGAGAGAGCTCATTCATCTTCTGAGAGGGTACTTAGGGATGATGATGTCATTCATACTTCCTTGACTCTTATGTCTGACCTCCTGCCTCTGCCTTCTAACTTCCTACTCTCATGGCTACTTGCAAGAAAATCCTCCTCTGCGGACTCAAAATGCTCAGCATCAGACTCAGTTCACTTCTTCACCTTGGAAAGGTCACATTCTGAAATTTGCAGTCAACATCACAGTCATCTGTGCTCAAACTATCCCTATCAACTATTTTCAGTTGGTGAAACAATAAATGTGATATTTAAGGACATGGGTTAGAAGCAAGTTTTAAACTTACACTTATATGCATTATATTTTAAAAGATAAAATTGCGAACACCTCTTTCAAATGTAAAGGCAAAACCAAGAGAGACATTTACAAGAATGCCAAAAATCTAAAATCCCAGACATTGAGCTTGGTACACAAGAGCTTCAGGCTGTCCAGAACCTCCCATCTCTCCCCATCAACAGTGAGCACTGCATTATTGTATCATTTTCAGCAATTATAGCTTTATAAAGACTCATAAAAGCCATTCAAAATGTAAAGTTCCTCCATTTACTGTAAGACCAAGGGAACTGTGCCAGCCTAATGGGAAGTATAAAATAACAGGGCCATTTCTCTAGAAAGATATTTGTACTCACACCAAGCTGAAAACTTTTCCAACAAACAAACAACTGAATGGTTTCCATGTATTATGACTGAACCATACCAAAGAAGCGAACACCATATAGATACCACAAAGACAAGAAGGCAAAATGTGTGAGAAAAATGACATATCTCACTTGAGTGGCAAAAAAAGAAGCTTCAGCTTACCACTGCCTACAGGATGGAAGTGCACTGAATTCCTGCCACTGAATTTCAATGGCAGCTTCCCAGAAAACATGTCTGCAGTGGGAGCTAGAACCTTGGTCTTTCCAAGCCACTGTAGTCTCATCAGCCTCCACCCAAACTGAAAATCACAGCCTAAATGTACAGCACTAAAAACAGTCATGCATAACTTTACCACCTGCTCCACAATGAGCCAAGCTTATAAATAAAATATAGGAAGCTTCTATGAGGCAGCAGAAAGAACAAATGCTGAAGTGCAAATGGGAGCAGGCATTTAGCCATAAACATTGAGAATCGATGATTAAAACTCCTCCTAACCACAAAGGTGATAAATGCATACGGGGGAAACACGCCCTGCCCAAAGAGCCTTCTTTGCAAATACTGCTGACAAAAGAAGGAACAAAATTATGATGATCTGTCTGAAAGTCTGTCCTTGCAAGCCTCCCATCTTACACTATTAAGCTCCTGGAAATATGGTGTAGTTAAATACTAAAAAAAAATCAGTCTCCTTTTTTATTCCCCACCACTCATGCTAGTGGTCCCATTTCCATAAATGATGGGCATAAAACAACAACAGAATTAGTAGCTAATACAGATGTGTTCTTCATCTAGATACAGGGTGGCATGGAATAAACCACCATTAATATTGTTGGTTTGGAATAACTCTTTGAATAAACTGCCATTTGAGAGCCTGGATGCTCCAACCATATTATCATCAACTGAAGCATCTGGCAAGTCATTTGAGGTTTTTGTTGCTAAAAGTTCTGGACTTGTCTGCTAATGTTGGGCCTCTAAATAAAGGGAGAAGGGTGAGTAAAGGCCAGCAGATATGCAGAATTAAAATCACTCTGCTGGGACTTAAATAATCTCCTTTAGGCACAACAGTTTGTCATGACCCACATCAAAGACATCTGATAGCTGGAGAACATGGAGAAGGTTTTGAATGATTTGAAGGGTCTGGACTTAGGTAAACTTTTAAAGAATTTGAAAAAATTAACAGGCACTCTGAATTCTGTCATTCAAAGATACAGCACAGGCTTCTTTTAGAAGCTTTATTCTATAGATCATATTATTGTGTCCATTAGAAAAATTCCCTGGAATATTGAGGATTAAAAAAAGGCTACCTGTGACTTGTGATTTTGTGTATGGCACAATGCAGATAAAAAATTATGTATTTGTAAGAGTGAAAAACATTCCTTGGCAAACGGACAGGCTGATATCTATTTTTATTATTTGTATACACAAAGACTTTCCAAACACAGGTCAAGTCCTAACACTTTTTAATTGATTGCACATTAGGTCAAACTAGACTGTATTGGGTGGCTTAATTCACTTGGCCACATTTAAATCTATAGAGAAATATGCTTCGTAATGCATGGCCAAAGTCCTGCTGAGGTAAATCAGAGGAGATGTGTAGCAATTGAAGTGTTAATTGTAGATATGTGTTTTGTCCATTTTATTTTCAGTTTGTCTTATGCATTTACCTATATAAATATCTAAATATGCCACATTATCTCTTTTCTATTAAAAAAACCCCAAGTATCAATCACATTAAATTAAAGACCCACCTATGCTTTCTGTTAATGAAGGAGAAAAAAACCCCACCAAACCAAACCAAACCAAACCAAACCAAACCAAACCAAACCAAAAACCCAGCCTATCATTAAGATCTGTGAAACTGTCACTTTCCTGGATTGGAGGCTTCAGGTGGGAAGTGTGAGCAGTTAGAAATTGAGAGTTCAGATTACTTTAATAGCAGGAGGAAACTGAAAAATAAGAGACATTGAAATTCTGACCTACAATAATATTCCACTCTGTTCTGAGAGTGGATGCATAAAAATGTTGAAATAGAGACTGGAATAATGTTGGTGGGTTTTAGTATTACAGTTAAAACACTGCTTAGTCATAACCCCTACAAATGACTGCTTTCACTTCCATTTTATCATCAGCATAATTAAAAGAAGTCTCTTGAAAGGGGCATTCTCATTACAGCCAAGGACCACTTCAGACCCCATTGAAATGAAAAGACAGACCATAGATTAGGTGCAGATACAAGTGGTAATTTCTAAGGAAGCATAAAATACCGAATGTTTAACAACCATATTTTATGTGCTCAAAAGACTCACAGTATTTTATTGTACAAAGAGACTTTGGCTCAGAAGGGAAACTTCAGCAAAGTGGCTCCTATCAGATATTCTAAAAAACTTCAACTTCCTTATCAGAAACAAAAGTTATTTTGTTTCTTGTATTATTATTTTTAATTCACAGTCCTATAATTCAGCTGAAATTATCCAAAGCAAGTATAAATGTTGAATAACTATGAATTTACGAGATTTATCCAACATTTCACAGAGGTAACACTCTATTTCTGTGTACAGCTCCAGAAAGTAAAAGCAGGCACAGCATTTTACATGATCTAGGGCTCCTTTTTCAGTGTTGAGGGAAAAGTATTACCATTGTCACTACACCAATATATTTTATAGAATTGCTTCAAAATACTGGCTTTTCAGAATACATCAATATTTCAGTATCTTTTTTGATCAACAAAAGCTCAGCACTCATGCTTGTTTGTAGCTGGATAATGAAAGAAAATCCAGATTATCAAATTATAAGTATTATTTATTTCCTGTCTGTTAATAAAACTTTTAAACACATTTCATTTGTCTGAAGCTCCCATTTGGAAAAATTGGGCACCTCTATTCTGTCAAATGTTTGGACTAAAAGATGCTATGAGCAGATAAAATTATGAATCCATCATTATTAGTGGAAACACTTAGGTCATCCTAAAGAACAAAATCAAAAAAGTCACAATTTCTGTATCTTGGACTACCCAAAATATAGCAACAAAAATGTGTTAAATATATGTGGCTATGCTTTAAAAATGCTTCTGGGTCTTGTTTTCATTCTCCTCTCAGCAAATATATCATTTGTTATGTGTAGTCACAAATGTATTCCAAAATATTCTTTAAAATAAATCCAAACTGCATTTCCATGTCTGTACAAGTAGGTTGAGATTGTGCTATTGTACTTAGAGGACATTCCAGTCCAGTTGAGTTATATCTCCATAAGTTACATGATTGACTTTTACAGCAGAAAGAAAAGGTTGTACTCAAACAACTGTTATTGCCTCAATGGAAAAAAAAAAAAATCAATGAATGTAAAATGAACAAGAGATTTTGTCCAAGTTGCAGTTAATACTACTGAAGAGCTATGGATATTAAAAGGTCAACAAATAAATTAGTCCAAGTGTTATGAAATGAATGATTTGGCTTATAATTGTATTGAGTGCAAATTGTTCACTGCCTATTAGACCAGGTAATTTTTAACCATGGTGCCTCAATTACTGTTCCATGAGCAATAATACAGTTGTAAGAGCCACCGGTTCGATCGGGTGACCTGGGAGACACTCCAGGACAGCTGCCTCTGCTATGATGGATCACCCAGCCTGATCTCCAAATGGTGCCAAACCTTCCCTTCCTGGGAGGGGATCTCATAAAAGAAACATTACTGCTTGATTCATTTTACCAAAATGCTTGAGTTTTCCAGCGTCAGCAGCTGGGCAGAGATTGTGAGGCTCTGTATTTCTTAGAAGAATTACGACAAGAGGCTCCTATTGCTTCCAGCACTCTCTGCTAAATGGCATCGTGATGGTTTGGAGATGCTTTTTCTGCCACTCAATTGGGCTGTGTTGTGAGAAATACACAGCAATCATATTTTACATCACCACGTAAACCACCACATAACACCTAAAAGTAGGCCAAAAATGGAGACTCTAGGTGAGATTATAGACATTACTTCACACTTCTGCAATGCCCTGCGTTCAGAGATCTCAAAGCACCATTTTAACGGGAGCAAATTAAACTTCACAACACACTTTCTAGGAAAGCACACTATCTTCTCCCCCATCATCATCAGAGACAGCCTTGAAGTGTAGCTGTTGGGCTGAAATTACAGTGGGCTATGGTTAGAACCAAAGCAAGTTTTGTAGGGTGAGGTAATATCTTTTATTAAAGACTGATACAGGTCAGAAAAGGTACAGTCAGCACACAGGAAGCAAGGATGGGCACCCAAAAACCTGTTTTATTTCACTTATTTCAGTCAGTCTAAGATATAACCACTCCCTACAAATCTTGATAGCCTTAAAAAGGGAAAAGGAATCAATCTGATATTGCTTTCATGCTATGAAGCAACAGCCATGGCAGCAGCTGTATTTCCCCATTGCTCCTTGGGGCACCGTGCTCCCTGTGGGACAGGGCTCAGAATAAGGCAATAAAGAGCTCACCAGGCTCCCCAGAGGACTGGGCCTTAAAGGATTGAAACTGGGCTGTAACTACACAGATCTGCTCTCTGCCCATATACAAAATAAACTGAAGAGCTAAATGCAAATCCTGAATTATCAAATCATCTGCACAGGAGAAACCACAATAATAAAAACCTAATTAGAATGGATTGTACCCCATACAACCAAATCCTGTTTATATTGTCATTCTACTATATTTTTGATAAATCACTACATTCAAACAGTCTGTTGGGAGGTTGGTTTTCCATTTCATCTCTCCATTGAGCAAAAAAAGTGCCACATGACTGGATTCTGGATTTCCATTTCACCAGCATTCAGTTGAACTGAATATTATTTGGCACAATACAGTGTACAACTGAGCCACTAAATGGCTGATTTACTAAATTATTATTAGATGAGCTCGTGCTGTTCCAAGTGAAAGTGCAGTCACTGTCTCTCTTCATGGTGTGTTCAAATTGTTCTGTGTTTAAATATTCAGCATGAGGCTAATGTGAACTGATGAACTGAGACTACAAACGTTCACTTTCGATGCAGACAGGGAGACAGAGATGCAACATATCATGTGGCCTGGGGAGGTGAAGATGATTTATGTTTAAGGATGCTGCTGCCTATTTCCATTAATATAAGATATTCTTAATTAGCTTTGTGTTTGATCCAGGAGTTTGGAAATGTAGCTGGAAGCAAGAAAACAGCTCCAAAACTGAACATAGCTCTGTGGCTATGGAGGCATCAGAGTCCTGATGAAGAGGTGGCATCAGACTCCTGGTGAAAGAGGTACTTGAGCCTAAATCTCTCAATAAAGCTCATGAGCTGCCACCACTGTTTCATTCTTTGCTCTCTTTAATATTTTAGCTGTAACTTTAAAGTATCAGCTGCAATTCCTACCTGAGCATCAGAAATCCTCGGTATGTAAAGGACTGACCATGTTGTGTAATTCTATGACTTTCTGAGGTGAGGGGATATAGGGGAAAAGGAAAAATAGATATTTTTAAGAAAGGTTAAAGAAAAGAAAACAATTTCTTTACTGCCACCTGCTGGAGTTGACAATAACCCTTTGTCCCACTGAGAGAACAAGCTCCTCACTTGGAGGACAGTTACAGGGAGCATTTAAAATACTGTGATCCCAGACACTTACAGTAGATTAGAATTTTTTATTGGTGCTGTGTTGCCATAACAACATAAAGACAGCAGATGACTTAAGCTAAGCTTGCAAAGCAAAAGGCTGCTCATCTGGCAGTTAAAATGAATACAGTTCACTTCACAAGTTCCCCATATGGACCCTTAGTGTATGGTAATGAGGATACCATATGGTGGGAGAAAATGCACAGAGAACAATTGTGCTCCACTGGATGAGTGAAGTGAGCGGGAAGTTATGAGGAAACACAGGAGAGAGATTTGTGTGTGTGCTCTCTAACTCAAGGGTTTCTTTCAGAGGGGGGTTCTCTCTCTTCTTAATCTTCTTCTTAATATATACATGCATAGAAATGACAGAGAAACATATTGCACATTTTGCAACATCATTCATCATAAACTGTCAGCTGTGTTTGTAAATCAACTTGGTAAGATCTTAGAAATTTGTAATTCTTAAAAGGTAAAAGTGCTAAGATTTTAGACAAAGTGCAGGAAAATTTAAGCACTTCTGACAAGTAGAAACATTAGTGGTAATCATTTTAAAAATGCTTGCATCTTCCTGCCTGCATGTTTAGCTGTAAATAATGCCGCAATGAATAAAAGCTTTAAAAAGGGGGAGGAGAGGATGAAAATGGAAAAAAATATTTTTTATTTTATTTCCAAAAGGATAAAAAAGTAATAGAAGATCAGAACCATACGCATGGAGAATTCTGCTGTAAATGTACATATGCTATACAGTATGCTGTACTAACCAGATCCCAAACCTGGTAAGACAGCTTGCTAAAGGCTGCAAAGTCAATTTTGTACTACACATGCTTCATAAAAGATGAATATAAATGCATTAGTTAGACACGGTGAGCTAAATTAGAAGGTCAGGCAGGGCTGGAAGGGCTGAAATATCACACAACCAATGACTGTAATTACTCTTTTTTTAAGTCTATTAAGTGGTGTTGTTCTATCAAGGCTCAGGGGTATAGGACATGAAGTACAAGATAAAGTAATGTGTATTTATTACTCCCACGGGATCAATTTACTAGATATTTTCAGCTCCATGGAGCAAAATACACAAATGCAGCCTTTGTTACTTTCTTCAAGCTGTGGCTTTTTCCTTCAAAACCTGCTCCTCAAAGGGACTGTGTTTACCTGTTTGGTGTCTTCCTGTCATGCTCAGTTAATTGTTATATTTAAAACCAACAAAGATGAGCATACAGGAACAGAGAAATGTGGGGATCCCTCCTACAGGATGCTCAAACAAGTGGTTGGAGTCGCTCAGATGGAATGTGCAGACTAGAAAATCCAATCCCAGGCAGGATTTTTACCCCAAGGCAAAGCAGAGAGCGGGAGTGGAGAACGGCGCAGAGCTCCTTGTCATCATGTTAGCCCTGATCTATTAAAAGTTTTGTCATAGATTCTAAATTACACCATCTGCTCTAATCATTTGCTGAGTAAATGCTGACCCAGTTATAAAGAAAGCTCAGTGAAATGTGTGTGCACACTGCTGACCTTCAGAAAGGAAAGGGCTCCTTGCCAGCCCTGTGTGCTGGCTCTGCCCTTCAGCGAGCGCTGCCTCTGTCCCTCTGCTCTCTCCTTTCAGGCTCTGCATATTCCCACACACCCCTGTGACATCCACCACCCCATAAGGGTGACACTTGCACAGCTACCTCGCCATCTCAGAAGTTTGATGCTCTCTTATTGAATATTTTCTATAGGATAAATAAAATATCAGACCCCCTAAACAAGCTCCTCAACCAAGAGCTCAAATTGTTAGGGAACTTTAAAAACCCAGCTGTTAAGGGTTCAATACCAACCTTAACTCTGGTCTCACATTCCTGTAAATTTTACAGTAGAATGAAGAGCCCTCCAAGCACACATCTCATGACCTCCTAGAGCCCTACAAGCACATCCTATGACCTCCTTGCTGTACAGCTGAACTCCAATAGCTCCTCTTTACATTCCTCCCCTTCCTGCCCACAC
Organism: Ammospiza nelsoni; assembly: GCF_027579445.1. Lineage (NCBI taxonomy): Eukaryota > Metazoa > Chordata > Aves > Passeriformes > Passerellidae > Ammospiza > Ammospiza nelsoni. The sequence goes on from NC_080648.1 coordinate 15,311,914, forward strand.
TTAGTATAAAAGTTTTCTAATGACTCTCTTGTTACACTGGGTGGGAGAAAAAAAAGTGTTTTCTTAGCTGTAAATTACTAACTTAGGTTAAATACAGTGTATGTTGAGTTAGAAGATGGCAGTCCTTTCTGGAATTTCCATTGGGTCTGTCTGAAGCAGCAAACCTGAGCTGCATTGTCTTCATTGCTATTTTAACCTCTGCTAGCAAGCCTGGGCCAACCACCCACGTTTAGAGACAACCTTTATTTGCAATATAAACAATACCCATGTCACGATGTATAAAGGGCAGATCTGTGGGATTTCATATGGAAAAAGACAACTGCTTTTGCCAGCCTCTGATTCCTAATAACCACATGTCTTTTATTAGTGTCCTAAACGAGGAGCTGGGCTGTGTCTTGGGGGGGTTTAATGACTGACCAGGGAAAAGGAGCTGAAGGGAAGGAGGATTCTGGTTACCTGTGCTCTCAGCTCAGCAGGGAGTCCCCTGTGCACTAGAGAGAGAAGCTCCACTTTCATCTACATGAAGAGAAACAAGAAGTAAAGGTCCCTTTCAGGAGGGATAAGGGGTCTCCTAGAGAGCACTGAAGGAACAGACTGGGAGGGAGAGGACGTCAGATCACAGAGGGGGTTGGTGCAATGACTTGCTGCTCAAACACAGAGGTGAACAATCTTCTGCTTAATCTAAATACAAGTGATGAGTTGTAGGAGTGGTGAAAATGGCAAATAAAATCTAGGAAATTGCATATAAAGAGGAATCGTTGTTATTAAATCATTTAGGATGGATGTGTTTCAAATCTAGCTCCCAGCTGAAGCTGTTTTACAGCTCTAGCTGTGGAGTTTTAACAAAATTGCAGAATTGCAACGTGTCTGCCAGGGATTTATTTTAAGGATTGCAGGGTAGTTACATGAATGAACCTTAATAGACTCAATATGTTGTTGTGATCTGAACTCTTCAGTGATCTCCACTGCAGTTTATGTGCACAGGAACCAACAACACGAGTGCATTTGTGTGCACGTGTGCAATCACTCCAGATGGAAATGGGATGGAAATGGGGCACACACAGGTGCAGGGCTGCTCCCAGCTCCACACAGGCTCCCTACAGACTGCTCCTGCAGGACAATGACAGCATTTCCCAACCTTAGCATCACAGTGTTCCTTTTCTCTTATCCCCAGAGGTCTCTTGTTTCCTCTGATCTGCCTCCTGTCTGTATTAGAAAGGAAAGACTACACTGCCCAGCACACTCCTGGTACTTGATCTCCCTCCAAGCTTTGGGTGCTAATCCCACCACCTCTTGTCTCTCCTCCTGGTGCCTGTGGGTGTGGGGGTGTCTGTACAGACATGCACATCTCCTTCCACTGGCTGCCTTCCCCGACCTGCTCTGGACAACAAGGGACCTGCATTCTGGTTCAAACTGCTCCATAGTTCAGCTGCTAACACCAGCTCCCTCTCTCTTTTCTCCAGAAACTATATATTGCATTTCTACTTTAAGCACATCAGCTGTCAATCTAGCAGCCCAAAGACCCTCATTTCCAGGTGCTCCCATTTTCCTCACTGTGGGAGGGCATTCTCTACTGGAATTTGCCTGTTGAAGCACCGGGAAGGAGAAATTATTTTTTAAAATCTGTCCTTTTTTTTTCTTTGCCTATTTTAAGCAGATAGATGGAAAATTTCAAAAAAATTCATCCTGAGCATAAATATTGAGCATTTTTGAAAATACTGGTTCTAAACTTGTGGAGATCAAACTTCTCTAACAGTCTCAATAATTTTAGAAATGCTGTTAACTCCTCAACTCTGGAGGGCAGAGCATGTGCTAACACTCACTTGATGGTCTGAACAATTCTCCTTGACTGCAGGGATAAGTCACAGAGCAGAATGCTCTTGATGGTCCATGGGAAGGGCAGCATGCCCTTATGAACACAAAAATTATAACCACTTCTACCTCTGGAAAGATCTCTAATTCATCTAGAAATGTTTCAATGGAATAATGGCCACAAACCCCAGCAGCAATTAGAGAAATATTATTTGTTTTGTTTATTTAATGCAAAGGCACAAGCCCTTTCATGAACAGAAAGTGATGATGTGCTGCCAGGACAAGGGGGGATTGGAGGGAAGGATTTTGAGAGCTCTGAGCACTGCTCTCCTCTCTTCTGTTTCTCTGGAACATTTGCCCTTTCTGCCCGTGGTTCCACTGTGGGAGCCATATGGCTTCCAACACTCCTCTAAGTAGCCACTGAGAATTGTCTACATGGAACCCTGCCAAAGCCCTTCCTTGTTTAATGACATGGGGAAGAGCACTGTGCAGTGCTCACCAGCACAGGGGCTCACACGTCCTTGATGCTGATCCTGGAGCCAGCGAGTGATGCTGGGAATTGAACCATCAGTGCCTCAAACACAGGAGCCGACATGTGCCAACCCCTGCTGCATTCAGCCTCTGTGCGTGGCATATTAATGAGACTTGAACTTGAGGTCCAACCTTCAAGCTTGCACAGAAGGAATTACCCAAAGACAAAAAAGTCCTCTCTACATCCTGTTTCTCTCTAAGCTTGCACAGTGTTACCAGTTTCTTTGCTGAGTTTGTCCAACCCCAAAGGAGTGACCTTGTTTTTTAGGCCATCACATCTTAGCTCTCCAGACATGACAACAATTTCCCTTGATTTAAAGATTAAAAAAATTAGTTTAAAAGATGTTCTAAAGAAACACATGTAGCCAAGAGGGTAGAGGAGGGGACAGATGACCGAGTGCTAACATTCACTCATACCTTATCCATAAATACCTGCTAAATTTCAGAATCAGGATATGGAGCTAGGAGAAGCTTTCTTCTGCCTGCAAGAATGTGTGGTACCAGTCTCAGACCAAATGGGAGAGAGGAGGGTGCTCATCCTGGAGGCTGTATTCCCACATTTCCATACCAGCACAAAGGGGCATTGCTGGAGATCCCCTCAGTGCCTCAGAAACCAAAAAGGAACCCAATTCCTGTTCCACCACAACCCCTAGCCATATAATTCAATTTGGAATTGTCCATGTTAATTTTACTTTAATTTCCTGATTTAAATAAAATCTATGGCCATCTAGTAGCCAGCTGGAATGCTAGGTTTAGGCAAGTTTTGCAGCAATTCCTTTGGACCTTGCAAATGCCCGGTGCATAGTGCAGGCTGGCTTCTTATTTTCTGAGAAAATATTTTTCTCCAGAAGTACATTTGGCAGCAGAGGCAGGATAGAGGTGAAAAAAAAAAAAGCCACTACAGAAGGATGCTCTCTTTCTTTGGAAAGGGTTGCACCTCTGGAGTGAAACTTGACAAGCCATGAAAGCTGTGTTCTGCTGCAAGTCTGTCCAAATGTTAGGGAAAGGGACAGCTTGCAGAGGGTGAACAGAGCCAATGGTAAATGTAACTCCCCAGGACAGCATGTTTCTCTGGTGGGAAGAGGGAAGGACAACACATCAATGACCCCAAAACCACAGCCTGCAGCCTTCCCAGGCAAAGATAAAAGACAGAACAAGCCTGTAGAAAAAGTCACATACTGACTTCTATTTCTTTCTTCACTGACTTCTATTTCTTTCAAGGAATTAAACAAATTAAGTTCCAGTGTTCAGGAAATCTCCTCACCTTTCAAACATTTTAGAAATGCAACTAATCAAAGCCTACAACAATCCCTGATGAAAGCCTGTGGACAGCTCAGGGAGCTAAAGAAGAAAGGTCACAAGTATTGCCCAGTCACAAAGGCTATACTGGATGTACATTAACTGAACAATTCATTTGTCTGTGTCTCAGGTCTGCAAATTCACATTTCCTTTTCCACAGGGAGTGTTCTGACTCCCCAGCTCACTCACTAACAGCAGATAAAACATGTGGTGGCAGCTGGCCACAGTGACTCCAGATCATCACCATTGCTCAGAGCTCCAGTGGACACCAGCAACACTTAAATCCCCCACCTCTTACTCCAGTATACCACAAGTCACTGCAAATTCTTGCAAGGTAGCAAAACCAGATCTGAGTGCAATTCCAGTGTTTTCCCAGTACAAGAAACCTATCTGAACAATGCTGTCTTTCCCTCAGCTTTTACTTGACAGAAATCAACAAAAAACCTCACTAATTTTCATGGGAATGAACATCACTTCAGTACACAATGCTCTAATTAAATCAGCAATTCTGAAATAAAACAGTATATAATCATTATTACCCTAAACCAATACATAATGCAGCAGCAATGCAGTCACATCCAATTAACTTGATTTTATCAATGGTGAAGTTCTCAAAATTATGCTGGCAAAGTGCTACTGATATCAAAACCAAAAAGCATCATTATTCTATGAAAACACTGCTCAGGTCCCAAAATGGTAACGAAAAAATATGTTAATTGTTATGTATTTTAGAACATAGAGAAAGATTTGTGTTTAAGAAGGCAAGAGCTGTTTGAGAAGATAACAGAATTCTCCTAAGGCTCCAGTTGCTGATTGGGCTTTCTTGGTCATGCCTCTGTTTCAGCTCATCTGGGTTGGGTACCAAACCAGGACCATCATATTCACAGATATGCACTTTCAGATAAAAACATGCAATAACCCATCTTTACCACATTTAACAGAACAATAAACTTTGTGCTGACCTTTGGCAAGCGTTCGGGGTCACCGGGGTGCCGGGGGATAACCTTCTGTAACCTTTGGAAACCATAGTCAATGGTGGGTTCGTTCAGAGCTGAAACAACAACAAACAAAGGTGAGGTGACAAAGGCACAGCAGGGGCTCAGGTGACAATGGCAATGGGACCATGGGACCATGGGACCATGGCAGGACCATGGCAAAACCCCCTTGGAACTCAGCACTGACTCAAGTCTTGGTCCAAACACTGCTTGAGGTTGATCCTTTGAATTCCATCCAAACGTTCCCACTTCAGCTCCTCCAGCAGAGCTGCTGGAAGATTTGGGGATGTTGCCTACATCTTCCAAACAGGAAGCAATTATTGTCTGTGAAAGGCACTATGAAATCAATGTGATAAATACTTTACCCATGTTTCATGTTGAGTTTTTCACGTTATGAGGAAGGTGATTGGAAGGCAAAAGTAGTTCCTACTCCAGTGCCTTTTTTGTTCCAAATCTCATTATACATTTAATATGCTCCATGTGCAATGTTCACAAATAATTTTGTTGTGAAATACAGGCAATTGTCTTGGCAGAGGTTTTATTTTTTACTCATTGACACTGACTTCAGCAGCTTAGACTCTGATCAGCACTAAACTGATCCAGGAGACCTAATAATTAAAAAATAAATACATCAATGTTTTTAGTTCATCTTTCCCTAGTCCTTGTCCAATAAAATGGAGGTGAGAAATGGTGAAAGTGGAACACTTTAATCTTCATGAAAATGCTGGTCTGTCTACATTAATGGAAGCTCTGATTGTGTCAAGCCTTTAAGCACATGCTTATCTGTAAGCACATACTTAAACACATTTGCTTTCAGCAAAGCAAATTTGAGCATATTATGTTTTTTATATGATTGCCTATAATTACAGGGGACTGCACTGAATGACCTTCTAGCTATATTTCCAGTCACATGATCACTTTAAAACTCAGATGTTAGTGAGACTTCAACATGCGCTTAGAATTTCCTAAGTGCTTTGGTGAACTGGAACAGTCAAGTATTCTCAAGCATCTCTAAACAACAGTACATCTTGACTCTCCCATGCCAATAGAGATGTGGAAACATTCCACAGCAATTTGTTCAAATTTTTTGAGTTAAATGGAAAAAAAATATCAATTTGAATGTGGATTTTTATATTTTCAGCCTTTTTTTTTTTTTGTGTCACTTTAAAGTCTTTCTTCTCTTGTCTTAGCTTATTAATAGCAAAAAAAAAATTCTCACACAGAGTCTTACTAATTTATGAATATATCATATACATTTATGAGGGTCTTACTATGAAATTTTTTATGTGGCTAAAATGATGATATTTGAACATTGCAAAAAGATTTAGCATTAAACTCCACCTCCCAGCCACAACATGGCATAATCTGTCCACATTTCCATGTTTTAAGTGAACATTTTTCCATACTCCTAAAGATCTTCACGTTATTATGAAACCAGTACCTAATCCCAGGCTTGTTTGTAATTAATTATGGCATTCCATAACAAGCCCACAAAACAATCTCTTTAAATTATTGTTACTTTCAAACCACATTTCTAAAGCAGATTGTCCAGCTGGCAAGCAAAGGGTCAAATTCCCATCTCCATAAGCAAATCCAGCAAAGCTGCTGCAGCCTGAGGCAGAGGAAGGTGATGCTGAGGGATGCAGATCTACCCAACGTGGTGAAACACAAACGTGGGGCTGATGGGACTGCCTGGAGAGGCACATGGTCCATGGGCCAGCAGGACCTCAGCATTCCTCTGACATCAGAAAGGAACCTTCTGACCATACCCTGAAATGAGTCTTGCAGTATTATGGTAACTCCAGACTAGAAATCCTTCAGGATTTTACTTTCTGAGCTCATGACATCCCTCCAGTCTCCTTGTTTGTTTGAGGTTTTTTCAGGTAGTTCCTTTCATCAGGAATATCTGAATGTGATCTTTTATTTCTGTCCAGGAAGGACAGAAATATTTTATTTCTATCTATGGAAGGAGTGAGCATGAGGCTTTTCCCTTGCTTTGGCCCCTTTTGATTTTGGGATGGTTTGGCCTTTTTTCCTACATACTGACCCCTCTGCTGTGTAGTTTTACAGAAAATATCACAGTTCCTTGGTTTGGAGCCCCCTGGTTTCCTTACCTCTGAGTTTACTTACAAGGCTGCTTATTTTAAATCCTTTTGCAAATAAATTAATTGAATGCTATTTATATTTATTATCAAAAATAGCAGTTCTATGAGAAGATGAAAAAAAACCCCAACAAAACCCTACAGATCAAATTTAAATTTCTTTTGCAAATACCTTCAAAGATTTTAGTGTGGTTCTGCCAAATGTATTTCTCCTCTAATTCAGTCTAGTTTATGGCCATTTTCCCTTTAGATCCTTTGGGAAAATAGTTACTAAATTCTGCAATATTATAAATGGAGGCCAGTTCTGAAATCCCCCCAGAGTTAGCAGTCATTTTCTCATATCTTCCTACACGTTCAACACATTTGAAATCCACAGAGTATTTCCTCTGAATAATTTCTGAACTAAATGGCCAAAAAAAAAAAAAGTTAATTTTATGGTCCAATCTCAGAAGGTATCAAGCATACTGTGAGAGACAGTGAAAACTTTCTGCTTCAAACAGCTTCAGCTTTACTTTAGTGGTGGGGAGAGGCTGCACACAGCAATCTGCAGGATTGGATCTAAACTGCTATTGTTAAATACCACTCATTAGTCTATACCCCTTCAACCTTTCAATCTTACATAGAATTGAAAAAAAAAAAAAGAAAAAAAAAATATCTTTAGCTGTCTGGACAGATTGGACAATTTCAGCCCTCCAGTCCTTGTTCATTTACAACCCAAATGTAATTAATCATCTCTCAATGACACAGACCTGTTCACATATTTAACTCCACCCTTAGCATTACACCAGACCAGCTGTGTGTCAGGAGATGGAAAAACTCCAAAAAAAGGGAATATTCTCATCTCCAAGCCCTGCAGAAGAGCTGCTACAAGATCAGATTCATCCCCTGTAAGGTTTTCCTCTGCCCCAGTACATGTGTCTGGTCTCTGCTGCTGAAGTCCATCCACAATAAGGCATTTCCCACACCTTTAATTCAAATAACAGTTTTCTTTCCATGATTGGAAAAAAAAGAGTCAATCAGAAATACAAACTCTCTATTTGTGTTCTTGACATCCGTACATTAAAAACAAGCTAACACATATGGTACTTAAAATGCATTCCCATTACCTTATATTTTAAAAGTACCATTGAAAGTACTACTAACTTTAAAAAACTGTACTAAATTCAAATAGGTCCCAAGGCTAATGGAAGCAATTTGTATACCAACCCAAACTGACTGGCCCACTTTTCAAAATACAGGTATGATAATCTTGTGGTTTTAAAAGGACATTTAAATTGAAAGACTGTGAATTTAGTACATAATTATACCAATAGAACCCTTTAACTTGTCAACTTGTAAATCTAAAAGGCTATCAATCATTTCTAAAGAGGAAATAAACCTTAAAATTCTTTGATTGACAGTGCTTATTTTTTATGTGGAAAAAAAAAAAAAAAGGAGTAAAGTGGCCAGAAATCCATTTACAAAAGTACATTGTTTTACATAGGTGAGTAAAAAGCCAATAATTACACCTCCAAAAGACATATAAATCAAGGTAAGTACTTTTCCCTCACTTACATATTTTAAGTTGCAGTAAACTTCAGGTAACTTTTTATTAAAATACTTTTCCAAATGCATAGCTTATTGAAGCCATTAATAGAGTAGCATTTTCATTTAAGCTAATATAATCATTTTTGCAAATACAAGATTTAAGCCATTTTTCTCCTTCCAAACAATAAACTTTCAGCCTGTCTCTTGTGTGAATTAACTAAAATTACACCCAGGTGTACAAAATCTGTCTATCTATCCTAGTGTATGAGTTAAGGCACAATATTTATTATTCTTACCATTTTATGAATTACTTCTTAAACCCTTGAGGAAGAACTTTCTTTCAAATTAGACTCTAACAGAATAAGCCATGAAGCTCTTTATGCAGTAACTCTAAAGCCATAACTCATAAAATCTCAGGCTTTTAATCAAGAAAATGCACAATGTCTGTGGAAATAGGCATGTGTACATTATAGCCATCTTTTCAAAGTCCAGCTTATGTTTTCAACAAAAATGCTGTTCATGCCTCTGAGAAAAAATGTTTCCATCATAACCATAATTTTGAATTCTGCACAAATAATTTTAATAACCACATGCAGATAATCCACCATCTTTAAAAGTCTCTTTTTTTAACTAGTCAGTGGAGGGCTTTTTTTAATATTTCACATAATGAATTCCTACTGTGTCAATAAAGCTTTGGTTGTTAATTGAATGACTGTCTGATGTATCTGAGAGAGGAATTTGTTTCTCTGGCCATGCTGCCAGCTCCCAGCAGAATGATCGACACTTAATATCAGCAATTAAAAGGACCTGTTCAAATATCATATGGAATTCGTAGCTTGGGGTAGTGTAGAGAGCCCTTCACCAAGGAAAACTCATTCAGCAAATGCAGAGAGTAATTGAATTAGACACATTTTAACATTATTATTCAAAGAAAAATAAACACACACTACATAGCAGCATTATGGAAATATTTCAGAATGTAAAACATATCCAGTTAATTTGTTTCCCATGCATTCATGGTTTCATTTACTCCTTTTATTTTTCAGTCCTTGTTTCTTTTTCATTCTGTTTGACCCAAAACCAGTGAGAAAGCAGCACTTAGACCTATGAACTTCCCATATGCTTTTCCAGTGGAAAAGGCTGCAAGGACAGGGAAGGGACTCTGAGGGTTCAAATAACCCCAAAAAAAAAAGGCTGAAGGCTACAAAAAAAATTTGCCTCAGGCCCACAGGTCTGATCATCCCTGTCTCAGAGGAGAAATCTGGTTTTGATTTTTTTTAAGTGAAGCACTCAGGGAAAGGGTGAATGTGGGAATTAAATATCCCACAGTGTCTGCTCCTGTGGGGCACCAGGGAGTCACTAAGCACTGGAATGGAAGAAGATGCTTTAGACTCTTCCTCTGTCTCTTCACAAATTTGTTTTGTAAATTTGGCTCTACAACAAAATTAGACAGCTGGTGACAGGTCCTGAATTGCAGTGTAAAAGAAGTGGGGCTTTGGGGTCTACACAGTTGTTTTGGGGTTTTTTCCTGTCCAATGAGAGAACTTGTCAGAATATAAACAGAAGGTAATTCTGTGGCCGAGATACAGAAAGTTTTGTGTCTCAACACCTCACAGCCACAAAATACCTCTGCTGCAAGCCCCTGACCCTGACAAAATAAAACACTGACTGCAGAAGATGGGAAAAGGACAGGACAGACCATAATAGTATCAATTTCCAGGTACTGAAATGCCTCGCTAAGGCCCTGCAGGACAGCAGTGCTAGTGGATGGTGCTAGAAAGTAACATTTTGACACCAAACCCAAGGACTTTCATGCACACGGGCCTCTTTCTGCCTGCTCTACAAAGCCAGCAACAAAAACCCACTTCAAAACTCCATCCCCAAATCAGAAAAAGTCTGTTCAGCAAATCTCCCTGCAAAGACTTTTCCTTTGCTAATTAAAGCTCCTTAAATGAAAACATGCAAGCATTTGAGCTATTGGTTGTTGTTGTTGTTGTGAATTTGTCTTGCTTTTTCTAAAGTTTTCTTTCCACTGACTTTCCCTGGAGTGTTTATTCCCACAAGAAGTGGAAAATGGAAGTGAGAGCCTGCACAGAAAGTCTGGGCTAGAAAGGCCCTTCCAGTGTTCACCCAGAATTTCCTCATTTTTCTGGTCTTGGTACTTAAACATGCTCCTGTGCATTGAATTTCCATTTCTAAAACTGAACTGTGACATCATGATATTTTTTTAAATTGGAAATAGAGATATCTGAAATGTAATTCCTACATTTTACTGGCACGTAATGCCCCAACAGACAACAAGGAAAATGCAGAGCTGAGTCAAATGACAAACCCAACGCTGAGTTCTCCTGAGCTCCCCAGTGACTGCTCTTTACTTGTACTAAAGATGCAACAGGCCAGGGTTGGAGGCAGCTCCTCCATGGTCATCAGTGTTATTACAGACATGATAGACTGTGATATTTTCTTCCCGAAAATAAATTTTTTCCAGGAACTTAGAACCAGAGGGGCAATTCCCTTCTCTGCAGCCAGTGGAGGTGCTGAAGGTGCAAGGAATGCATGTTTTGAGCCCCATATCTTTATGGAAGTTACAGAATGTGATTATGAGATCTGTCTAGCAGGAATTATGTGTTGGTTTCTCCAAACACAACAACTCTGAAAGTTCACTCACAGCAACCTGCAATCTGGCTTGGAGGGGAAAAAAGTCAAACAATTTGTGAGCTTCACAGTTTCTTCTTCCTCTGACTGCACTGACCTCTTGTCTAATGGGGAAGATTTGGCCTTAAGGGAGTCTGAAACAGAATCCAGTTTCAGGCACTGGAATTTAAACATCCCAATTTCACAACAGGCTGGTGGAATTCACTGGGGATGTGCCTACAGAGGGCCAGAAGGAAATTAAAGCATGTTGGTTACTTCGTCTGGCTGTCCAGGTTAATTGATACAACTTTGGCAGTCATTATAAAAAGGGATAAACAGCATTTAAATGTGAATATTTTCCAGTTTTTTAGACAAATTCTGGAGGTGCATGTGAGCAGGCAGCAAAAAATTCATTGAAGAGGGCTGGTTCTCAATGGCTTATCCCCACACTGAAATAAATAAATATATGTGCATACATAAACACAAGCACAGAAATGTATCCAAGCCAAGATTTCCAATAATGGGTGTGTAAGATTAGTTCTAAGATCTATATTTAGACCAACTTTAAAACATTTTAAAAATAAAGACACTGCATTTATTTTTAAGCTGTTGGCTCAGAAACAGATGCAGAGATGTACCACACAGCGTGTGGGAGATGCTAAACTGTCACCTCATGTGACCTTTTCTTTCATTCCGTATTCTGCATATTTTCAACAATTTTTCCTCTGCATGCACTTCTCAAATTCCCCAGTGTAGGTGCAGACACCTTTAAAATTGTCCAAGGGATAATTTTGGACAACACACGGGTAGAGTTTTTTTTCTTTTTTCACCCTTCACAAAGTCCTTTGGAGTAGACAGTACTGGAAACCATTTTTGAAACTTGTTTGTATGCAGAAATATCTCCTTTTGAATATTGCCTCTCTCACTTTTAACCTTGTTATTTCTCATCATCTCTTCAGATTATTAAAAAACCCCAACTATTACCAGGGGATGCATAAATGAAAAAACTCAGTGTCCTGTGTGAATTCCTATCAGAAGCTTTTTAGCCTAAATTTGGTTGTTTCTCAGAATTGTAGACTTCTGACTTGCAAGCTCCCAATGGTCAGAGAAAAAAAAATCTTCAAGAGAGAAAATTGGAAAAACACCAGCTATCACATCCAAAAGCTCTGGCAATGAGATTCACAGGGAAATACAAGTGGAGTTGAATCATAAAAATGAGATGAATTATGCCTAGCTGTAATGAATATTATAGGTGTGGTGCTTTTGGAAGGAGCTGACCTGCTGTGAGGTTTAATTTAGGTCTTTAATCCCTCTCCATAACTAATTTAAAATCCCTTGAGAAAACAATAGTTTCCACACACCTTTATTTCTAAATATTAGCTTTGACTTGTCTACATGAAATTGCAGTAAGGCTACTCACCCAAAAGCAAAAGGACCATTTTGGCTGCAGCCCAGATGATGCAGCAAATTGTTTCACATTGAAACAGTTGAGTTTGTTGTTTTCTAGTTTGTAACATTTAAATAGAAATGTATAATTTGAGAGCTTTAGGTAGTCTCTGATTTCAGCAGCAGATGTATCACCTGCTTCCATGACTGTTCAGGGTTTGGGGTTTCTTTTCTGCAAAAATGTTGACAATAAATGTTATCAAGGGTAAAAAAAAAAATACAAAAATCATCCCAGCCTGTCTGATAAACATGTTTCCCTGGCCTCACACCCCAGTGAGCACTGTGACACTATACTTTTATCATCTAGTGTGTGCTCAGAATGAGCTTAGAACAGCAATTGCCAGGAATAGGCAGGCGATAAACTGCATTGATTTAACACATCTTGTTTTCAATCATGCTCGGATTTTCTGAGCACGCATTTTTCCTGTACTTCAGCTTGTAGCTTTTATCTGACGAGCTGATCCCTTTTCACTGCAAAATGAAAAGGTCGCACAATAAGACACGGTTTACTGGAACTTGAGCATGCACCAGGGAAAGTATTTTAGATAAATACTGTCAGACATAGTGGAGCTGAATTTCAACAACACAATTGCTAAACAACAATACTTATTACTCTCTAGAACAAGCCTACAAGCAACTTATGGCTTACAGCAGGGGAGATCTCAGAGTTTGACTCAGTAGTTAAAGAAACCTTATTAAAGGTTGTTTAAAGATGCAGCATTGTTTTTGCCTTACATGCACCTACCAGCCCTACCCCAGGACCAAACTAATACTCCTTCAATTCCTGTCCTAGCTAACTTATAAATTATGGAAAATCACACCAATGACTTTTCTTATTCTTTTGTCTTTTTTCTTTTTTTTGGCAGAAAGTTGATTGACTACATGCTTGATTTAATTTAATCAAATGGAGCACTGGGTGCTGGTAAAAAATAAAATTATCCAAATGTGAAAGCAATTTAACTGAAACTAATTCATTAACCAAGGTGAGTCACTGAGGAGGTCAGTAAATAAGCAAGGAGTAATATGGCATGAACCATCCACCAAGACCAAGGTACAGTAGGCTCAGAAGAATAATTCTAATTCATCTCCCTCCTCCCTCTGAATGATTGCAGTGATCCTGACCAATACAGAACTGGAAAAAAAAATCCTCACTTTTTTCTATCAGAAGGGGCAAAGAAAATACTCAAAAAAAGATACCACCTATTCTTGATGGAAGATGAAATA